>NC_141022.1:60137500-60490000 GCF_052040795.2 Danio rerio | reverse complement strand
ATATTGTTAGACTGCCCGCTCCCGTCCAAAAATACTCCAGTTACCGACCGCTTTATTGGGAAATTCATTCCTCTCTAGATTGAAACCTGCATCTCAGGGTCACTAACATGTAAAATTAACCTTTTGTAAAGTGAATTAATCACAGTTCTTTTCTGATTTTATGTTAAAAAAAGTTGTTAACTCACTATTATGGAATTCAATTTCAGCCTCCATTAATTATTTGAAGACAATAATTCAAATAATTATTATTTTTTTGCATCATATCATTTAGAAATGAATGCAAAAATGAGCATAAAATATGTAATTTTCCTCTCCCATTATTGTACTTGATATCTAAGTATTTGCTCGGGTGTATCCTACTGAAACCATTGCAGATCTGTATGTCTCTCTGTAATGTATGCTTTTTTTTGTGGCTTTCAATAGACCAGAAAGTATAACAGTGCTATTATACTATACATTACTAACATGCATCCTGCAGGAAAATGGATTAATCACAATCTCCCGGCTGAACATGAATGTGTCATTAACACAGTGATCCTTCACCTTGTCATTATTGCAGCAGCTGCATTTCCTCCGTCCAGGATAAAAGCGCAGGTCTGAATAGTTGAAAGCACAGCTTATGATTATTAAAATGACGCAGTGGCAAAAATGCAAACCCATTATCTGAGACTTTCAGTTTAGCACAGCAGCAGAACTGAACTGAAAGCACAATCAAGCCAGTCCTTTTTTTTGTATTGTGATTTGGTGAAAACAAATGACAAAGCAATTTTTTTGTAACCCTTTACATTAAAAGCTTCCACTTTGCAAAAAATAAATAAAATCATACATTAAAATAAATTAAAATAAAGCTCAATTGCAGAGTATAAAGTTTATATCTGGTGGAGGAAAAGGTCAGAATTACGTAATATTTTATATTGCTCATGAAATATATGTTTACATTAATTTATTTTATATATAAATGTATTAATTTATATTAATTTATTAATTAGACTATTTAATGTAATTCAAGTTTAGTTGTATTACATTTTTTACAGTAATTAGTGTTTCAAAGCAGCTTTACAAAAGGTGCACATTGTTGCATTACGATCAAATTAAGCTAAAGTTTACCGCAAAGAAAGAGGATGCATGAAACTTCCTGGATGCGTTCTTGATATCGAGGATGCATGGATGCAGACTTGAGCGCAAAACTCGGTGGGCAGCGCACCATTTTATGCCTGTTTAATATTAAAGTTCAGAGATATAACTGATATTAGATCATCTCTGGAGTTTCCATAAATGAGAGGGTAAAGTAAACATTCAAGATGAAAATCTTAATAGAGGCATAAACACATTAACACATTAAGGGTCTTTATTTGCTGAAATTTGTATTATAATCTTATTTATTTGTATTGTGCAAAGTATATTTATTAGGGTTTTGTGCATGTTTATATATATATATTTATTTATTTATTTATTTATTTATTTATTTATTTATACAACAGTTCTGTCTGGATCTCGAATCTGATTGGCTTATAGCCGTGATATATTTAAGTAATATCAGCACCCGTACAGCCTCTTTACCCTTTGTGCATTACTCCGCCCACATACAGCCAGCAACAAGCAGACACTACATTATATTGATTATTAGCGCCCCTGTATATTTTATTCCCCAATTTCTGTTTAAAGGAAAGAATTTTTTTTCAGCACATTTCTAAACAACAGTTTTAATAACTAATTTCTAATAACTGATTTATTTTATATTTGCCATGATGACAGTAAATAATATTTGACTAGATATTCTTCAAGACACTACGTCACCTTAGAATTATAATATAGACATAATAATTGACATTCTTATTAAATGTCAACTTATTTACATTATGGGATTCGCATTCAATCTGCCCAGTTGGTGGAATGAACTCCCTAACTGCATCAGAACGGCAAAGTCACTTGCTGTCTTCAAGAAACGACTGAAAACTCAACTATTTAGTCTATACATCACTTCCTAATCTGCAATTGCCTCTCTGGCTATACCACTAACTGTACTCAAAAAAACCAAAAAATTAATAAAAAATAAACTTACATTACTAACGCTTTCCTTCTTACACTTTACACACCTGAAACTTGCCTACAGCACTTATTCGTTGTTGCTCTTATAGTTGTGTAAATTGCTTACTTGTCCTCATTTATAAGTCGCTTTGGATAAAAGTGTCCGCTAAATGACAATGTAAATGTAAATGGGGTGTTTTTTTATAAGTTGTTTACATTTTAAGACTTTTTATTTAAAACACAAATATTACACACATACTGTTTGCTATGGAATGCAAAAAGCTCAACATCTCAAAATCATTCAGAACGCAGATAGAACCTTATCATTTTAAGTTGACGACTAGTATTCAGCTTAAAGTGGCATTTGAAGGCTTAACTAGGTTTATTACGGTAAAGTTAGGGTAACTAGGCAAGTCATTGTACAACAGTGGTTTGTTCTGGAGAAAATCCAAAACAAATATTGCTTAAGTTAGCTAATAATATTGACCTAAAATTGGTTTAAAAAATGTAAATCTGCATTTATTCTAGCTGAAATAAAACAAATAAGGCTTTCTCCAGAAGAAACATATTATAGGAGATACTGTGAAATATTCCTGAATTTGTTAAACATCATTTTAGAAATATTTGAAAAGGGAAAAAAAATTCACCAGGGCGAATTATCTTGACTTCGTCTGTAATTGTTTCACATTTTTGTTTGGGATCATTAGAGCTACGCATGGATTAATTTGCTCTTCAGTGTTTGGACTCTCAGTAATGATTTTAAAGCACACTGAACCGAGCTGAACTGAACTGAACTTAGGCCCCGTTTACACTAATGCGTTTTAGTTTGAAAAGGCATAAGTTTTCCTACGGTTACGCCATCCGTCCACACTACACCGGAGATTTCGAGCGCCGAAAACGGAGCATTTTGGAAACGCTGAAGAAGCCGTTTTCATTCTAAAACGCTGCTGCTCCGTCTCAGTGTGGATGGGGGAAAACGGAGACGTCTGAAAACGGAGGCGAGGCTGCCGAGATTCGCTAGCTGATTGGGGCTTTTGTGTCATTGCGTATCCTTCCCTTATTCGTCAAGCCCCTATCACATGACTATAACACATGGCTTTAGCGCTACCGGAAGACAGAAGACCCGCCTTCACTGTAAACAACAACATGGACACAGAAATGGGAGCGTTGTTTGCATTATTGTCTGTTTTAAGCGCCATTGTGCAGTTAAACTCTGCCTTTTTTACTACAGCAGCGGCATATATTCGCTAAACGCGCATGCCCTGAGTGCGCGAATGGTCACGTGATATACGTTTTTGGTGGCGTAGAGTGGACGGAGATATGTTGAGAAACGCTAGGTGAAACGCTAGTGTGGACGTGGATCGTTTTTGATCTAATACACCGTTTTCAAACTAAAACACACTAGTGTAAACGGGGCCTTAAACACTAAAAACTGAACTACTCTGTTCTAATTACTACGACCATTTATGTGAAGCTGCATTGACAAAATCTACATTGTAAAAGCGCTACACGAATAAAGCTGAATTGAGTTTAATTGAATTTTCTTCAGAGTGCAATTGTAAATTCTAGCATCAGAATTACTTTATCTTTTTGAGTGGTGCAAAACAAATGCATGTACTTCAGAGTATGCATCAAATGGACCATCACTCTTTGACACATGGAAAGGTTTATTTTCTCTGTGTGCATGAGAACATGGAAACTAGCAAGCATAGGTTTGCCAGCTCAATGTTTCCTGCTCTAATCTTTGATTGTTCAGTCTTCTTTGTGAATGCTTGAATGCTTCTTATTGTGTTTCAGCCACTGTTTACTCTCTATTTGCATACTATCAAGAGCACACACACACACACACACACTTGTCATCACTTCGCAAAGCAGATGTGATGAAATGTAGCTTGGCTGTCTGTAAATGTAGACCAAAAAAAAAAGCAGCATTTCCTGACAGGAGACCACCACACCCCAGAGCAAACACATGCTGGAGTGCGTTTGAGTGAATGCTATCTGTATTTCAGTGTATTTGCTGTCATACACACATCAGATCTGATGTTTTACCTGCGGTGTTAAGCTAATGCTTTTGCAGTTTCAGAGCAGATAGGATTGTGCTTGATAAAGATACAGGTTTCATTATGTGTTCATGTTGGGCTGCTCAATAGATTCAAGCGCTTTTGGCTTTTGTGGTTGAGTTAGTTTGTAAAGCTTCACTTTAGAAAGTGGAGGTCTGTTGATTGTTATTTATTTTTTATATATTTGTTTAACTCCGAGAACTTAAACTTGGTTTTACATATTTTTGTATGTATTTAAAAAAATGTTTATACACTGTACAATAAATTCTGGTTGCCTTCAATTTTTAAGCTGAATCAAATCAAACCTTATGAGTCTATTGAACTTATATAATGTTAAACTGACTTAACCAGTTAAACTACCAGGTTTGTGACGTCATCGACTTTCGCTTTAAGATTTAAAGGGCCAGCATTCCACCTGACCCCCGTACGTGGTTTCATTTGTAAGTGTAGAATCTATATTTTATGCACATATGCATCACTTTGGTTTTTGTTCTACTGTATAAAAGTTATTTACACTTAAATACACAGTATTTTGGAGACCCGAGCTGGGTATTTTACATTGGTTCATTTTCATATTTTTCATATGACACATGTACAAGTTATAGCTCAAATGAAAGCTCTTGCCGGTGCTCATACGGTTCTAGCATTCTTTTTACTGAATTATATTCACATATCAAACAGTTGCCGAATGAATCGCAGTGTTTCCATGGCGCAGAAGTGAAAACAATACATTCATGATCAATAAGCAGCCCCAGATAGCACAGACAGCTGTCATCTCTTACCTTATGCTGCGCTTCAGGGCCGTTTCTCCTTTGTTTTTGAGGTGATGTGCATAAGTATTCCTTTTATATGTCTGACGTGGTCCAAACACAGTGAATTATGTTTGATCAAATAAAAGAATAGTGAAATATGAAAACAATGATCGCTCCCTGTGGCTTGTACAGCACCTCTCATCAGTTGGAATACAACAACTTTAGCATAGATTATGGTGGAGACATTTTTTCTTTTTCCTATGATTACAGACATGTGCAGGAACCACCTAAATTAATTACAGCACCCTAGACCACACATAACCTAAAAGTACACTTTCAAATTTCAGTTAAAAAAAAAAGAAAACAAAAAGCACCTCTTTTTTTAGGTGTTTATTATAACACAGACAACATATACAGATATGTTATAAATTTTCAATAGTGTTTTATAACAATTCAAAGGGTTTTCTTTAAAATTATACCAATTTTTTGCATTTACACCGCTGCATGTGGATTTGGGAAATCCAGGCGGAAATCCCAAAATAACAGCAGAGTTTAACTGGTTAAAACAGCTTGCATAACTTTCAAAATTAAGTTAGAACACGAATGACTTAGTTTAATACGTTATAATGACCTGCTGTCAAGACTAATTGATAATATCATTTTTATTTACAGTGTAGTTTAATGCACTGTGTTAAAGGTAATGAGTTAATGAAATACCTCATTACATTAACTTAAATGGAGTAAGGTCACAGTACTAATATAGATTTTTTTTTTTTTACATCAAATGGTTTGTAGCAATCGGTTTCCTCAAATGGTTTGGGTTTCATTAACTTATTGTGTTTTACAGTACTCAGTTGGTTTGAGTTCTCTTTATTTATTGGGTATTACTGTGCTTAAATTGCTTCATTTATTTAAATGAATTAAGTTCACAACACTAATTAGGATGAGTTTACAGTGATACAATTACATTAAAGCAAATATAGCAAAAAATATCACAAACAACAAAATTTCAAAAGTAATATTCCATTTTTTTGCTTTTCTTGCTTTTCCCCCCCCCTCTTTTTAAAAACTTTTTGGTTAATATTTTTCTATAACATATACATTTGTGAGTACTAGTTTTTGGACTGTTATCTTAAGTTATTCTGTTAGATTAGCTCCAGATTTGGCTTCAGTGCTGACTAATAATGTATATGTACAAATATAATATAGCTTTCTTTAAAAAAATATTAATTTAAAAGAGAGATTTGTTAGGGATGTACTCATATAAGCTGAGCACTGTATGTCTGAACTCTTTGTTTTATAGATTTATTTTTAGCTATATATTAACTACAGTGGCAGCCATTATTTGTTTATCTGGTAAAAAAAAAGAATAAAACCATGTGGACATTTAAAAAAGAATAAATAATGAATGAAACTATATAGACATTTAAAATAAGTAAATAAATAAACTAAATTAAAAAACCTTAAAGTTATGAACCAAAACAGAATAATAAAAAATAATTAATAAAACTATGTAGATGTTTAAAAAAAAATCTATAAAATAATAAAAAAATTTAAAATTAATAAACCAAAATAATAATAATAAGAAAAAAATTTAAAAAATCCTTTATTATTGTTTAAGGTGATAAATCAGCCAAAAAAGATCTTGCAAATAACATGAATTTGTTATGAATTTTGTTTGACATTTGTTTATTCAAATGCATATTATTATTTTATAATTATATAATTCAGCTTGTATTTCTGATTCATGTTTTAGCTGTATTTTAACTACTGTTGCAGCTTTTAAATGTTTATCTGATTAAAAAAATAATAAAACTATGTAGGCAATTAAAATAATTATTTACAAAATGTTTAAAAAATCACCTCATCACAATAACCCTAAAGTTAATAAACCAAAACAGACAAACAAAACTGATTAAAAAAGTATATTTTATTATTATTATTTATGGGGCTACATCAGCCAAAGAAAAATTGCAAAAATCCTTAATTTGTTGTGAATTTTATTAGAAATTTGTTTATTTAAATGCATATTATTATTTAATAATTATATTTCTGATTTTTTTTATGCATGATCATATACTTTCTAATATTGAAATGCATGCAAATACAAAATACTGCTTGTGGATTATTAATATGGTCATTTTGTATTTTTATATTTATTTAAATATAACTCATTTATTTGAATGTAAATCATTAAACATAAAGTCAATGTTATTTTATTTTAATCACTTCGTGTGCTTTCTAAAAATAATTGTTAAAAAAGCACATTTATTCTATACACATTTATTTCTATTAAAAATGTTTTCTCCAAGCTGATGGGTTTCCTATCACTAAGTATTATAAGAGCGCTTCACTTCCAGTGTAGAAAGTCACAGTTATTGAGAAGTATACTTGGAGGATTTGACTGTGGTGTGTGAGATCCAGCTATTGCTGTGTGTTTCTTTATTTCAGCATCAGATTGGTTCAGACATTTCATCTCTTGCTCTGACCTTTCCCCTCATTTCCTCCTGTCCAAAAGAATTTACTGTTATTGTCCCGTCGTTCAATCCTGACCCTGTTTTATCTCCACTAAATTGGCCGTTTCTCTATCCTAGATGGAAAAAATTACACAACTGGACGTCTGTTTGTCAGAGCAGAGTGTTTCCAGAATAATACAAGACAATTTCATATGTTTTTTGGGCAGCTAGACATAATTTTTATTGCACAAAATTGAAGGATGCATTCAGTAGAGCACTTTAAAGAGGCCGTTATAGAAGATACAGTATCTGGTAGCTTTCTTTTGATTGTTGAGGGACTCTGTGTTTAAGACCTACTGTAGCTTACTGTACTGTAACTTTAAGTTTACTGTACTGATTAATATAATCAATACTGAAAGATACAAAAACAAGTTGGTTACTCAAAGATTTTTTAAAGCTTGTGCATTGTAAATTCACTGTAAATTAATGTTTCATAAATTAATATCAAAAGCTTCACATCTACAGAATTTTCCATTATATGTTTTAGACCAGGGGTGATCAACCCCGTTCCTGGAGATCTACCTTCCTACAGAGTTCAGCTCAAACCCTGATCAAACACACCTGAACCAATTAATTAGGACCTGAACAGCACTGGATAATTATAGGCAGGTGTGTTTGATATGGGTTGCAACTGAAATCTGCAGTCAACCTAATCAAATGAAATGAGTGTAGGGAACCCAAAATTTACTGATAGTTAATTCTACTCATTTGAAAAGAGTTTTGAACTCGATGTTGAAGGTAAGGAGTTAATTAAATACCTCATTACTTTAACTTAAATGGATTAAGTTCACAGTACTAATTAGGATTAGTTTTTGAACTTAAATGGTTTGTGTTACCTTAACTTTTTGGGTTTTACAGTGCAGGAACGAGGTTGAGTATCCCTGTTTAATTCAGCTTTTCAATTCAGCTTTATTTGTATAGCGCTTTTACAATGTATATTGTATCAAAGCAGCTTCAAATAAATGGTTAAAGCAACTTTATCAGGGTAGTTCATTTTTTAGTGTTTAAGTTCAGTTCAGTTTAGCTCAGTTCAGTGTGGTTTAAAATCATTACTGAGAGTCCAAACACTGAAGAGCAAAATTATCGATGCGTAGCTCTATAGATCCTGAACTATGCAAGCCAGTGGCGTCAACTGAGAGGGAAAAAAACTTCACCAATAGGAGAGTGAAGAAAAAAAACCTTGAGAGAACCAGACTCAGTTCGACATGACCATTTTAATTAGTTTTAGACACTATAAAATAAGTTGGCTTGTAGTAACCCAACTGTGGACAAAAATCAAATATGGACAAGCCCAACATTGGGTTATAAATAAAATTTAAATGACACTGTTTTTAACCCAATCGTTGGGCTTGTCAATATTTGACCCAACATAAAATCCTGAATTTTTAATAACAAATATACATTTTGTATTTGCAAAATTAAACGACAATTTTTTTTAATCCTCATCACTTTTTCTGAAATCTTTAGTCTATAATTTAAATATGCTGATTCTGTTTTGTTTTCAGAACGAGTGTGATTTATATGTAATATGTACACTTTTGACCAGCTCACCACATTTTATTATTATTAATTTACTTTTTTTTTTTACAGCTCCCCTACTGTTTAACAGTTGAGTTTTACCATTTTTAATTCATTCAGCCGATCTCTGGATCTGGCTGGAGTACTATTAGCTTAGCTTAGCATAGATCATTGAATTGTATTAGATTAGAGTGAGAGACTGGTCTCTCTGCACTAGATGAGGAGCATGTACCCTCATTGTCTGAAATGTTAAGTGAAAGTGCCCTAAATAATAATAGGTAGGCTTATCTGTTCTGAGTTAATCTACTATATATGCGACTATCAGGTTGTTGCCATATTTCTGCTGGATATTTTTTAAATTTGACAAGAAAAAATTATTTATGCACTGTCAGATCTTTCTGAAACATCAGTCAGGCAACAAGCTTAAGCTCTCAACAGCTAGATGCTATCCTCAGAAGTGATAACCCATTGATGCAATGTGCTAAATAAATATTAATATTTTACATAATTTGTAATTAATTTATTCTTTGAAACTTTAATATTAATTTATGCAATTGGAATGCCTTGATTTTAGTAAGGTTAGTACACAGCCATAGCTATAAAAAATATTTGTTTTATTTTTATTTGTTTTATTTTGGCTTGAATAAAAGCAGTTTTGATATTTTTTTTACCATTTTAAGGTCAAAATTATTAGCCCCATTAAGCAATATATTTTTCCAATAGTCTACAGAACAAACTACTGTTATACAATAACTTGACTAATTACCCTAACCTGCCTAGTTAACCTAATTACCCTAGTTAATCCTTTAAATGTCACTTTAAAGGGCCATGAAACCCCCTCGTTTCAGCAGGGTGTTTTCACACCTCTACTTTGGAAAAAGTCAGAAAAGTGGGCGTGTCCAGCTCTGTTTGGGGGGGGAACCCTCAGCATTTCCCGGAAACTTAGATGCACACGGCAGGTAGCGTCAGAAAGCCGCGTGTGTTATTCCGGTCACAAAATCCAACACGAGGTTATAGTTTGGTTGTAACTGTTAGTGCTAACTTGTTTACACTGGTGCAATAGTTTGTTTGATACGAATAAAATACGAACTGAATAAACAAAGAGCACTGGTCGCTCACTTACCAAATCTGTAGAGACAGGACAATCACCAGCAACTAGAGCCGCGTCTTTATTAAGAGGAGACTACAAGCGAATCCGGATCTCAGCGTTTGCAGATGAGAACAGCTCTCAGGTAAACAATAATCCTTCTTAGACACGCAAGTTATTGTTGTCGAGCGTCGCGTACACTGTTAATCCACACGTGAGTCTTGAGATCTCACAGAGAGAAAACGAAAACAAAACTTAACTGCAGCAAACTATGAAAGCAACACTTGACGCTTGTTTTGCCAACACAACGTGGCGTCTCTGCCGTCTAAACACTGTGACAGTAACGAATATTAATGAAGTTGCACAATAGAGCGCGCTGATTGGTTTGAACCAAGCCTTACTCATACATTAATGCATCACACTGTAAGACGTAATAAGACACACGCTGGCACAGACGCCCAGTCTGCACGCTGGAATACACGCTATTATGTCATGACCGTGACGCAGCTTCAAAAATTCGTTTCAAACCGGAAGTACGAATTTGCTTGAAATAACGCTAAAACAACCAATTTACACTTTTTAGTGAAATATAGGTGTCCTAATAGTGTTTTTAGCAGTGTGGGACACATATACGACTGTCAACAGCTCAAAAACTGTGTTTTGGTGTTTCGTGACCCTTTAAGCTGTATAGAAGTGTCTTCCAGACTCAAGAACTCTTTCTTCCCATCAGCTATCAGACTTCTAAACAGATAACCAATGCACATAACAGTCTCTTTTTCTGCTCAGTACAACACTACATTCTCCATCCCAGTTTGCACTATTTTTTTTTTTTTTGCACATAAGCCAATTGCACTAGGCACTTTTTGCATAATTAGCACAATTAAAAAACCACTGTACATTGTTTACATCTGTTTCATTACTCAAATCAGTTTTATATATTGTTTACTTTCATAGATATTTATATACTTACATTTAATAATCATACTTCAGTCACTTCTGTGTATATATGTGTATTTATGTGTATGTTGTGTATGATGTGTATGTTGTGTGTATGACTTCTCTGTGGACGGCAAAGTAAGAATCTCATTGTACAGGGAAACGTGTTTCCTTACTGTGCACATGACAATAAACAGTTGAATTGAATTGAAGAATATGTAGTCAAATATTATTTACTGTCATTATGGCAAAGATAAAATAAATCAGTTATTAGAAATGAGTTATTAAAACTTTTATGTTTAGAAATGTGCTGAAGAAAATCCTCTCTCCATTAAACAGAAATAGAGGAAAAAATAAAAAGGGGGCTAATAATTCAGGGGGGTAATAATTCTGACTTCAACTGTATGTTTACAAACTATAATCTCATTCTGACATCATAATCAAGAATTTTTGCTGCCGTACAATGCCTGCAGCAGCGCAATAATATTACACAGTAGCTGAAAATATTCTCCAGCTAGGTTTAAGGACTGCATAATTTCATTTTGGTATGGCATCAATAAGAAAATGTACTTGGTAATTTTTTTAAGATATGCCAATGTTCTATCTAATTCAATGATCTATGCTAAGCTAAGCTAAGCTAAAAGCAACCCGTGCTCATTGTGGAAACGTAGCGCCGCGGACGTTTCTGCGGACCACGATTTACGTCCCGGAAGGTACGCATTCGAGCGTTTTTTTTGTTTTCGCGGATCCGCGAGAGGCCGCTGTGCACGCTTTTCGCGTCTCGGGCGGGCGCCTCTCGGGAGCGCGCGGCATTCGCCCCCGCGCCGTTCTCGCGCGAATAACCGCCGGATCGGAAAAAAAAAGCAAAAGCCCCCGTCTTCGATCTCGACAGCGTTTTCGGATCCCGCCCGCGTTCTCGCCCTCATTTTCCGGATTCCGTTTTTCGTCTTACCTGATTTCCGGAACCCGCCGTTCCCCGGACTCGATCCCGGTCATCGTCCACCGCGGCCGGCTCCGGCTCGTCGTCCTCCTCCTCCGGGGCCTCCGCTCCACCGACGCAACGCTGTGAGCTAGGCGGTCGAACTGATTGCGTCGGGAAAGCCCTCCACTCGGAGGCGAGCCATCGGCCGCCAAGCGCGAAGAGGAGGGGCGGAGTGGCACCACAACGCCCTGCGGCGTTCGCTCGAGGAAAAAAAAACAAACGCGGCCTTTACGTACCTCCGGCCACGTAAATCGCGGCCTCCAGAAACGTCCGCGGGGCTACTTTTCCAGAATGAGCTTGGGTTGGCTAAAAGTGTCTCCGTCAGACCCGGAAATCAGCTGAATCAACTCAAAAATGGTAAAACTCAACTATTTAACATTAGGAGAGCTAAAAAAGGAGCCTATTTAATAGGGGTGTCGAAATCGATCAAAATTTATGCTCAATTTCGATTATCGAATCAAAAAATAGAATCGTCGATGCTGCCACGCCCCCATGTCACGTCTGCTTGGCTTGCCAAGCGGGAAAAAAAACAGGCTTGTTGAAGTGCTTGTTAAACTGCAGAAGCAGGAGACCCGTCGACAGAGCTTAAACCCTCTCCTATTTTAATGAAGTCGCCGGTGTGTAAGCATTTTGGATTTCCAGTGAGTTATGTTGACAACGTCCGATAGACAACACCGGCATCGCGATCCTCCACCCGCCCTCGTTGCAAATCCGCTCGCGAAAAGTTCACACTCAGGCCCTGTTTACACTGTCTTTGTTTTTAAATGGCATTTTAGAACGACAACGATTTGACATCCACAGTGGCGTGTAGCATTTCTGAGCAGCCCTCCTTCCTCTCTACCTCTGAAAATGCACATCACGTGACCACACACACACAGACACACACACAGCCATGCGCTCGAGGCAGCAGGTCCAGGCAGTCAGAGGACTGCTTCAATCTTTCACTCACTTGTACTTAGTCATTTTAGCGAACACCTCAGATACTGTTGGCTGGTTCCTGTTGGTTGTGCCTCTTTTTCTCCGACGCCATTATAACGACACAGATCACTGCCTATTCACGAGTCCCGCAGAAAAAAGTGATTGACAGGTGGTAATTATGTGTGTATCTTGCCTTTATTCATTTACTGTATGATTTGTTTAGGGGCAAAACAAAGACCATGCAGGTCAGGTAGTTTAAACGGTAGGCTACAAATAATTAATTGGTCATTAATTAATTAATTATTCATAATCGAAAATTGAATCAAATTGTGCCTTCAGAATCGAAAATGTAATCGAATCGAGAATTTGGAGGATCGTGACACCCTTAGTCATTTACTCTTATGTGCTGTTCTCTTTTGGCCTCACTTTGTACTCACATAATTTTTAAGAATATTGTTGCTACACTTTTCAACTTAGAAAAGGGATAGTTCACCCCAAAATGAAAATGTCCTATTTATTTACTCACTCACAGGTCATCTAAGATTAATTAATTTCTCCAGTAGAACAGTAAAGAAGATTTTGAGCTCAATTCTTGGTGATTCCAAGTGACTATAATGGCAGTGAATGGTGACAGGCTTTTTAGATGAAAATAAACACCTACAAACATGTCCAAACCAGTAGTCAAGGCTCCTGATGACACGCTAGGGTCTTTTTTTTTTTTTTTTTTTTTTTTGTAATTGAACTTTTTTATTTTATTTTGAACTTTTATACCCACTCAACATAAAATTTACAATACAAAATCAACATTCAAGAAATAATGTAAGCAAATTATAATAAAAATAATAGCAAAACAAAAATTATAACAAATATAAAATAGTACAAAACAATATAACAGACAGTCAAATTGACAACTTTTCAATTTTCTTTATATGTGCTCTCCAAATATTGCTAAAAGCTACCCCATTTTCGATTAAAGGTATGGGTGGAATCCTGAAGTCTTGCCAACATACGTTCATATGATGCAGTAGAAGTCATCAGCTCAATCCAATCTTTAAAAGAGGGAGTGTCTGAGTTCTTCCAATTTCGCAGCACCAGTCTCACAGCAATAATTCATCCTGCGACGACTAGTCCAGCCTGTGTTTTAGATATTCTGTTCTGTAAAGTGGATGTATCACCAAGAAGACAGACTCTTGGGGAATAAGGTTAAGGTTGTCCCAGCCATTTCTCTAGGGACACGCTGAGGTCTTGTGATGTGAAATGACTAGTCCGTGTAAGAAAATGAACATTATTCACAATATTATTAGTTTTAATCCACCATCACCATTCATTGTCATTATATGTAATGTAATGTAATGTGTATTTATATACCCCATACACCCAAAGCGCTTCACAATCATGAGGGGAATCAATCTCTCCACACCACCACCAGTGTGCAGCATCCACTTGGATGATGCGACGGCAGCCACAGGACAACAGCGCCAGTGCGCTCACCACACACCAGCTATTGGTAGTAAGGAGAGACAGTGATAGAGCCAATTCAGTGGATGGGGATGATTGTGGGAGTCCATGATCGTAAGGGCCTATTGAGGGACTTTGGCCAGAACACCGGGGTTACACCTATGCCCTTTCCCGAGAAGTGCCATGGGATTTTTAATGACCACAGAGAGTCTGGACCTCGGTTTAACTTCTCATTCGAAAGACGGCGCCCCCTGACAGTGTAGTGTCCCCTTCACTATACTGGGGCATTAAGACTCACACAGACCACAGGTTGAGCACCCCCTGCTGGCCTCACTAACACCACTTCCAACAGCAACCTAGTGTTCCCTAGTGGCCTCCCATCCAGGTACTGACCAGGCTCAGCCCTGCTTAGCTACAGTGAGTAACCGGTCTTGGGCTGCAGGGTGATATGGCTGTGGCATTATATGAATCACCAAGAGCCATGAATTCAGCTCAAAATCTTCTTTAATGTTAAACTGAAGTATAAACTATCTTGAATGACCTGTGAATGAGTAACTTAACATGAAATTGAGATTTTTGGGTGAACTATCCCTTTAAGGACCTAATCCGTTATCATGTAAAGCAACCATATGACTTGAGCTGGCATAGTGCATGTGCTGTGTGGACTAATCTTATGGTGCTTTTGTGTGAAAACCAGTTTATTGCATGGAAAATACACAAACAATTCCTTTAGTGATATATTCAGCTATAGAATAAAAGTCCCGCACAGATGCACAACAGAAACCTTTTGTATCATGCATCCGCTTGTTAGTGATAGTGACTTATAGTGAACATATTTCATTCTGTGGTTATTTTTAGGAGCTGCCATGCACAGACGAGGTGGCATCGCTGTTCTCATCACCATCTGACTCTCTGCTGGAGTACCCAGAACCTTCAGGATTTGGCACTGATAGTCTGGCACAGTTAACTGGCGAGGGTCCTGCAGCACAGATGTACTGGGATATACCTGGACACAGTCAGAGACCGGTATTCATACAGGGATTTTACATACCTGATTTTTTCAACACAGTACCACAAGAATAAGCAGATTGATGCATGCACATTCTTGAAGTCATTATGCGTAACAAGTAGACATATGCCAATATTTAGGCATTTAATATGTAAAGGATAAAGTACATCCAGGTTGTGTGACATTTGACTCGGGGGACGGTCTTGGGGCGGGGTTTGCGTGACGTGCTGCAAGCTACTTGCCTGACAGTGGAAACGTGACATGATTTCAACCTCACTGCTCAACCTCCCGGGCCCGATAAAAGCCCTGGTTCGCTCTGGCCCTACAGTGGAAATGCGGCTACTGGTGCCTTTTAAAACCTATATTTATTCTGAACATGTATATATAATAATGCAAGTATTGTTTAGTTATTATAGCTGTATTTAAACCTGTATTTTACCTTAAGTAATAGTTTTTGCTTTCGTATTAATATTGTATATTCAGGGCTCGAAATAGCGACCATTTTGGTCGCATATGCGCCAGAAATTTTATCTATGCGACCTCTAAATATATTTTGGAGCATTTTTGCCAGTGTATAAAAGTGTTGTGTGCGACCAGTTTTTACTGCAAAATATTCACCACATGCGCGGATTCGGGAGACATTCATGCAGAATGCATCTCTGCACTTAAAACGTGAAACGCAGCGCTCAGGAATGGTTTAATACAGTTGTCATGTCAACTTGCTGCCGTAAACAAAGCCAATTCCGTAATGCTTGCCCCGCCTTTGCGCTCTTTTTATTGGCCAACTGCTTTAGCCCTGAAATATCAGCTGTCAATCACTCAGTCAATGCCTTCTGGCTTGGGATGACAGAGAGAGCTACAACCGCTAAAAATTGTAAAGCGCTGAAGAAGAGAAAGAAGATAACACTGACAGATTTTGTTTTAGAAACCATCTAGTTACAAATAATGACACCTCTTACTAGTGATCATGTGCTGAATGTTTATCCACCACCATCTGCACTTTTTGAAGAGTGGATAAAAGACTTCCGGTGGCTTCAAGTCCGCTATGAAAAGTCTGTGGGATGGAATTTTCAGGTAACTGTTTGCCACATCTAGCACGAGAGTTTCTGTTTAATCCTTCATATAATCACCAGATGCTGTCCGTCGTGCAAGTGGCAGCTGTATGTAAAATAACACCACGTACACCATCGCAAACGGACTTACACTAAGTAAACTATCGCTACTCATGAAAAGACCGGTATTGCTATTAAAAGCATCAGTGCAATATCAGACAGCACCCGTGAGAACAGCACAGTTATATCGTTAACAGATTTATCCATGTCAAGCAGTGCGTGCAGGGCCGGTGAGCGCTCCGTGTATCTTTTGGTCACTCAGTTATGTTAAAAAAATCTATTTTCTTGTGATAACGGGATTTCATTGAGAAATATATGTATATATATATATATATATATATATATATATATATATATATATATATATATAAATTTTTGTTTGTTAGTTTGATTACTATTGATTTCAAATGCAACAAAGTGCTTATAATTGGTGGGTGTGACTAAATTTTGGCTGATGCGTCTACATTTTTAAAGTTAGGAGCACCGGTGCTACCAAGCAAAAAGGTTAATTTCGAGCCCTGATATTGTATCATAAATCAGGGGTTCCCAAACTTTTCAGCCCGCGACCCCCAAAATAACAATGTCAGTGACTCGCGACCCCCATTTTTCAAAGTGGTTATACTGTAAATATATATAAACATTGCAGACACAACTATAGGCCCATATGAACATGAGCATATTGACAACACATAAATGCAACATATAAGGTTTTTTTTAATCATTTATTAATTTAATTACATTTTAATATAAATATCAAAAGCTGATGGCTGATTTTTGTTTGTATGTTGTTGTTTCTTTAACACAACTATTAATCTTCTGTGGATTATGAATAAAATATGACAATTCAAATAGTTTAATAAAATTTATTTAAATTTTGGAAATCACCAAGCGACCCCTTGTCATTGTCCCGCGACCCAGCAGGGGGTCCCGACCCCCACTTTGAGAACCCCTGTCATAAATAACCTTCAGTAATTATTCACAACAAGAAATTCTGAAACCAAGTAAAACATTTCTTTATCACATTAGTTCATAAAAATGCAAACAATTTCTTTATTTTGTGTGAAGGTATTTGATATGATTTTTGTTTGTGAATATCATTCATCATTCATTTTTTGTCGGCTTAGTCCCTTTATTAATCCGGGGTCGCCACAGCAGATTGAACCGCCAACTTATCCAGCACGTTTTTAAGCAGCGGATGCCCTTCCAGCCGCAACCCATCTCTGTTAAATGTTTCTGAATATTCTTTTTCATATGCCACACCGGAATACGATGGTCGGGAAGTGCAAAACAACATTACAAAGCTCGAGACAAATTTACATTTTGAAAAACATTTTTACCAAGGACGAAACTAATTTACATTTTTAGATAAAGAAATTAACAAAACGCGAAACACTTTTACAACTCCCGAAACAAATTTACAATTACAGATTCCTTACAGAAAGGGAATGTACCACACACCAGAAGTAACGTGGAATGTACCACACTGGGAGTGATGGGTGGGAAAGTTGTTGTTGGTGAGCGCGGTAAATTCGTGCTGTGGAGTACATGGCGTGAGCAAAGTTTATGGTGACCGAACATGGACAGCGGTCGAGGGTTGTTTTGCCCGTTTTGTGGCAAACACATGAGCAGCTTAACGCGGTTTTGCTATACGTGTGGTCGGTGTTTGGAGTTTATAAAGGACGCTGACCAGACGGAAACACCAGACATACTGCATCAATGTGTTCAACATTTTAAAGAGGGCTACTCGTTCGCTGTAATCATGGACATGATGTCGAGTCTACACGATGTAAACATCTGCTTGAGGGCTCTTAACAGGAAACTGAATGAAGCCGGTGTTACGGTTTAACTGGTGTCCGTGTTAACTGAGGCCCTTTTCAGATGTGCAAACTATTCACGTGTGCAGATTGGCAGATTCGTCACTTTTTCACAGCAACAAAACATGCCCATACCGTATAAATATTACTTAGTGTCAGTGTAAACATTATTGATTTGAATATCCGTGTGGCAGAACAGTATAAACCATAATTAATGTAAAGAAATAATTACAATTGACATGTCATCAACGGGTTTCAAACCCAAGTCAAGGTCAAGGTCAAGGTAAAATTTATTGTCTCCCGTAGGAGAAATTTGTTTTAGAGAAAAAGGTTCTGCTGTACATCGACACCAACAAGACAACATGTAACATACATACACATTAAAATCTAATCCTAAAATACCTCCTAATATAAATATGATTCCATAAAATCAGTAATTTTAATAAAATTTTTATAAAAAAATAAAATAATTAAAGTACCATATGCCCCACTGCCCTCTGTTGTGCAAACCAATCCTGTTATCTTAGTCTTTGACCATCCTTCCTTGCTTGCTCGTTGATCAACTTAATTGAAAAAGGAACAAAAGAATGTTTATATCTATTATGCTTGCACAACGGTACCCTATATCTTCTGCCAGAATTCATCAGCTCATATTCCACTGACAGCACATGTGAAGAATCAGATAAAATCTTGTTGGCTTGTTGGATTGTGCACAACTCAAAGATGTCTTTTAGTGAACCAAGTGTCTTAATTCCCATGATTTTTCCTGCCACTCTCATCAGGTTATCTACTTGGGTTTTCATTTTTAGTGTCAGATTCCCAAACCAAACAATAATCCCATATCTTAAAATAGACTCTATTGTTGCTTTATAAAAAGTCATCATTATGCTGCTACTCACTCCAAATAATCTTAGTCTGCGTAAAAAGTGTAATCGCTGATGAATTCTTACACAAAGACTTGACACCTGAGAGTGCCAATTAAGTTCACTATCAATGTTCACTCCTAAATATTTATATGAATCAACCTGCTTAATGTCTTTATCATAAACCACATTAGAGCTACTATCGCTTACTGACCTGGGGTCTATGATGACCTCCTCCGTTTTCTTAACATTAATTTCCAAATTGTGGTCATCACACCAGCAGACAAACCATTCTACAACCACTCTGTATTCCATAATGCTGGCATGTTTTGTGAAAAGGTGCAATAGTACAGTGTCATCGGAAAATTTAAGAATATATTGGTTTGTCTGCTGCCTAACGCAGTCGTTTGTATAGAGGGTGAACAGAAAGGGTGAACTTACAAGTCAAAAGGTTCTGCACGAGTATTAATCGACCTATATAACTGAGCTACTCATGTCTACAGGCTGGGGTTGGTTTTGATGTCTTTATCAGTCAACACTTGTCGTGCTTTGATTGTTTCCATGCACTTGCGTTTACATGTTTCTACACACTCTCACGCTGATATTTCATCAGAATAGCTCTAATATGTTTTATCGCAGTTGGTCAAACCATGATTTTTATAGGTGTACACTCATGGAAATCTGTCTACAAAGTCACACACGAGCTGGATATTATTGATAGTTTCCAGTGTGTGTTACATTCCGGGTCATTACCGGTGTGTGGTACATTCCCTTTCCGTAAGGAATCTGTAATTGTAAATGTGTTTCGGGACTTGTAAAAGTGTTTTGCGTCTTGTTAATGTTTTTCTAAAATGTAAATTAGTTTCCTCCTTGGTAAATAGTTTTTCCTATGTAATTGTGTCTGATGATCGGTAAAAATGTTTTTCAAAATGTAAAATTGTCTCGAGCTTTCAAAAAGTGTTTCACGCTTTGTAATGTTGTTTTGCACTTCCCGGCCACCGTACCTTAAGATATTCCTTATCTCTCTTTCTACATTTGACAGCTCATTATTAAGGCTGTCAAAATTAGCGTGTTAACGCACGTGATTAATTTGAAATATTTAACGCATAAATAAAAAATAACGCAAATATCGCAGTTGCAGTTTTTTTTATTTCCGGTTGTGGCCGACGTGTGTTCAGGGCCGGTGCGTCCATAAACGCGACCTATGCAGCTGCCTTGGGCAGCAGAATAGCAAGCAAACCCCCCGGTCCTCACATTCATCCGCTACACCCACCCCCTCCCTTACGGTCCTCTGCCTTCCATACGAATTAAACAGCGTGATTTCTGTTTGCCTAGAGCGCCAGTTCAGCTTGCTCTGGTCCTGCGTGTGTTTAACGTGCAAAGAAATATGGATATGACCAAGGACGCGCTTTTAGAAGGAAAGGTTCAGTATAAAACAATTAATGTCGCATCTTCAGGCTATCCAGTGTTTCCTCAAGAGTTTCATGCAATTTCGGGAGTTTCATTTTTAATATTTAGACTTTAACAGTTCAGCAGTTCACTCTCATTCAGTATTTTTTTCATTCAGGATGTTTTACTGGAATTTGATATCGCATGGTGAACGGAAAGAAAAACCTCTGCATTTTAGGACTTGAGTGGTCATTTAAGATAATCAAAAACCCCTGCTTACATGGTCGACTCTTGATCAGTTTTATCTTAATCATTAAAGCTGAGTATTGGTGTCCATGTGAATGAAAGTGCCAGATGAATTTGCAAGCAAAGCAAGCTCTCAAAGACATTTCTCTGCCCTTAAGCTGTGTCCCTCAAATGTTTCATTAAGTTTGACGTGTTTCCCCCTTTTGTAAAGCGTCTGCTTCACGTTCCTCTGTCAGAATCCTTGCTTGTTAAATACAGCCATACTTTAGAATGCTTAGTTTAAGCAAATTTGATGAACGAGATCGTGCGTGTTGATGAGTCTGAAGGGATCCCTCTTGCCTAATCATGATCCCTCTCATCATGATTAATTACATTTTGTGATAAATCATGATTAATTACATAAAAAGTGTGATTAATCACGTTAATTTTTTTAATAATTTGACATCCCTAGTCATAATGCATTATTGTCTTAATGTATGTTTCTGAGAGTGTTCACCTTCATCTCTGTATCTGTGTTTTTCAGCTAAACCTGAGCGCGTTTCCTGGCAGGTTGGATGAATTGAACGCGATCCTGTCTCCGTCAGTGGCCGGATTTAAGGCAGGCTCTCCTTTTTCTGTTTTCTAGTGCTCTGTCCTCAATTTCTTCACATTTCATCATCTTTGTTTCTACAGCCTGCTGCTGCTCCTGCTCCACCACCCGAGGAAGAGGAGGAGGCAGATGATGAAGAGACGGAGGAGTTGGGGCACGCCGACACTTACGCCGAATACAAGCCATCCAAATGTAAATCAGCATACCATCCCATTCCAATCCACAGCATACAGGCAGCATGAGTGGAATCAGTATATAAAATGTTGGCTTAATAATCATAATAGTTTTATAAAATTAGATATAGTGTCTCTCTGCAAGCTCTAGGTTGTTTACAATTTCAGAAGAGATAGCAGGCAAAAAAAAAATAAAGCTCAGATATACTTGAGATTCCTGACTTGGATCAGATTGTGCTGTCAGAGATTAGAGAAACAGTAAAGGAAAAGATATGTTTGTTTAAGGTTTAAATTAGTTTGGAGTCTTAAAATGTGTTTCTATATGTGTTTATTTGCGTAGCACATTTATTGTATATTTAAGCATTTTCATTGCATAAGACATTTAATGCACTATAATAATTCAAAGAGCTTTGCATAAAAATCATAATGGAAATCTCTAGAAGTGGTGCTTCCTTAGCAGATAAATGCTCTAATAACATTAATGAATATAGTATTTCAATTGTTTGCACGTTTAATGCATACAATATTCGAGTTTATTTACATGGAAAATTTAATGCACATATTATTTAAATTGTTTATGTATATTGTACATTTTATTTATCTAGTACTTGATCTTATTTATATGACACATGTAAATGCATATAGTATTTCAATTACTTATTTATAGAGCATATTTATTGCTTATAATATTTATAGTTTATGTACAGTGAACATTTAGTGCATATCATATTTCAATTGTTGATTTATATTACACATTTAATGCATATTGTATTAACATAATTTACATAGCACATTTAATGCATCTGGTATTTGTAGTTTATTTACATGGCACATTTATGGCCTGTTTCCACTGAGTGGTACGTTACGCCTTTATGGCCGTTTCCACTGTCTAAAGGCTGATTTATACTTCTGCGTCAAACGCCGGCGTATGCTACGGCGCTGACGCATAGCCCTTCGCCGTGGCCATCGCCGTCACTGACGTGCACCTCTCAAAAATTATAACTACACGTCGCAACGACGCGTAGCGTAAGCTCTGTGATTGGTTGGCTTGGTAGCGCTGACAAGTCTAGGTGGGACCGAGAGCCGCGCGAATGGCGCGAGCGATTGTTTACAAGTGTGTAGTCCCGTGAAGGAGCTCCTGATGGAAAGTTTTGTTTTGTGTTTACCTCATAGTTAAAGTTGTTGCACGTCCGCCGGTTCCTGCCTCAAAATGAGCGAGTTTGAGCCACTTGTACAACCAGGAAGTGTTCAGGAAAAGCAAAAAAGCAGAGAAGAAACTCGACACAGAGTAACATTTACACCTCACTGCCAACTAGCGTTTCGGAAGTGTTAATGCAGACCGACAGAGACAGCACGCAGAAGTATAAATGCACAGCCACGCGCGTTGCATGCGCCGTGGGTTACGCCGGTCACCTGACGCAGAAGTATAAATCAGGCATAAGGCAATGTTTCTCAAAGTGGGGGTCGGGGGGTCTCAAAGTTGCTCTCGTGGACAATGAAGGGGGGTCGCCTGGTGGTTTCCAAAAATCTATTTATTTTTATTAAACCATAAGAATGACCATATTTTATCCATAACCTTCTGAAGAGAAAAAAACAGTCGTTTATACCATATATAGTTACTTTAGTAGCTTATAGTTACTACTTCTATTGGATTGCAACCCCTGGGGTAATTGCATTGTATTAAAGACACAGCAATAGCGTCAGATGCAGCAGATTTCATAACACCTGATTAAACTTTGTGGCCCATTTACAGCTCTCATACATAAAAAAAATAAAAAGAAGAATAGACTTGGATCCATTGGTGTGTGTGTGTCCCATTGCATGCAAGGTTTCTGTATTTATAACCACCTCAGAGGATATTGGGGGTCACGAGTCACTGGCATTGTCATTTTGGGGGTCACGGCCTGAAAAGTTTGGGAGCCCCTGCACTAGAAATAACAAACTTGCAAGCGGAAAAGATGTGATATGGGAACGGCCGCTGCTATAGTTAATCTGGTGTATTAGCCTCTGTGTACGTACTTGGAACTTTAAACTAGCGCACAGTTGCCAACTTTGCATGACTTGGTTTAGTTGCAGCAGTTTAGTTTTGTTCCGTGCAACAGAAACGCGGCTTAGAGAAGCCTTTACGATTAACTTAACTGTGACGAATTGAAGTACAGTTAATAGTGAAATTGGCTAATCGCTGCATCCCTGATGATATCAGTGCATAGTACAAAAGGCCTTTTCTACAAACACATCCAAATGTTTTCAGCTGCCAGCGCTATTTGCTTATGGTGACAGCCTTTAACTGCAGCTCGTGCTGTATTGAACAGCCGCACGTCACTTGATAGCTATTGCGGCCGTTTTTCGACTGAATACAATTTATTTTTGATATCTTAGTCACTCTATTTGGAGGGCAGTGGGCTCTTTCGCATCATTGATCTGCAGTTATAATCAAACCGTGTTCATAGAAAAGTTCGTAATAAACATTTATACACAAGTATTTATGTGTAAAAAGCATCTGCTTTGTGAGAAGAGCTTCTTATATGGTATGTGAACGACTCGTACAGCTTTACTGTAGACATTTCTTCAAGTAAAAATGACGTCGTCTGAAACTGTCGTACACCACGCCCACCAAAAAGGTGCCATATTGGCAGTGGAAATGCAAGCTTGATAAAGGTGACTCGTACCGACCCGTACCGTACTGTACCTCTCAGTGGAAACAGGCCATTAGTGTGTATGGCATTTAAATGATCTATATTACACATTTAAAGTATATTTTATTCATAATTCCATTCAATTCAGCTTTATTTGTATAGCGCTTTTACAATGTAGATTGTGTCAAAGCAGCTTCACATAAATGGTCATAGTAACTGGAACAGTGTAGTTCAGTTTTAGTGTTTAAGTTCAGTTCAGTTCAGTTTAGCTCAGTTCAGTGTGATTTAATCATTACTGAGAGTTCAAACAATGAAGAGCAAATTCATATTGTTTAATTACATTGTACATTAAATACATATAGCATTTATAGTTTAATTACATTGCACATTTAATGTATATAGTATTTAAATTCCTTATTTATAGAGCACATTTAGTACAGTATTAAAATTATTTGTATATTTTACACATTTAATGCATTTTGTATTAATATAGTTTATAGAGCTGTGAACCTACACTAGTCTCACGGTTCGGTTACGATTATCATGCCATCGATTCGGTTCAATTCGATATTTCGGTGCATCACGGTGCATTGACGATGCTTTTATATTTTTTTCACAGCAGCAGCTCTTGTATTAAAATGTATGAATATATTTATATTTATATTTATATAGGTTATTATTTGTAATACAATTGTGTCATTTAATACAAACAGTCAGATATATAAACTGTAACTTTAAAAAAAAACAAGTATTTAGCAAATAATACAAACAAATATAAATATCCAGCTCAATTTCCGATCCTTGTCTAGTTCTATTACACCTCTTTGATTGGTTACACCCTCAACAAAAACGGTTGCGATTGGCTCTTGCGCGCTGCGCTCTTCAGATGAATGATAAGCGGCAGGCGGCAGCGGCGATCTCACAGGTGATGTATGATAGACACGGTGGAGAAAACTCTGCAGACACGCGCTCGTTTCTGTATCCAAAAGTAGCGCTGTAAAACAGCCGAGAGGAAAAGAAAAGTCACGCCAGCAGGTCAAATGGGCCACTGTGTGTGTGTGAGAAAGAGAGAGAGACAGAGACGAGAGTGAGCGAGAGAGAGAGAGAGAGAGAGAGAGAGAGAGAGAGAGAGAGAGAGAGAGAGATGGGGTAGGCTACTTTCATTCTCAAACTCACACAGTGAAATTGTGCACAGTTCATGAGTATTAAGTAGTTAGAGCGTTGTAAATACTCGCGATCGTCTCCCTCGCAACAGAGCGCATATGAGGTAAATGACGGTTATGATTATTACTGAACCGATACCGAATTGTCCGCGTCTGCATCGCGGTGCATTGAAGAAACGATTAATTTTGACACCCCTAATAGTTTATTTATATAGCACATTTAGTGCATAAGGTATTTAAATTATTTATATTATATATTATTTAATGTGTATTAATATTGGCTGGCGCAGTAGGTAGTGCTGTCGCCTCACAGCAAGAAGGTCGCTGGTTCAAGCCTCGGCTGGGTCAGCTGGCATTTCTGTGTGGAGTTTGCCTGTTTTCCCTGCATTCGCGCAGGTTTCCTCTGGGTGCTCCGGTTTCCCCCACAGTCCAAACACATGCAGTACAGGTGAATTGGGAAGTCTAAATTGTCTGTAGTGTATGAGTGTGTGTGAATGTTTCCCAGAGATCGGTTGCGCTGCATAAAAACGTGCTAGATAAGTTGGCGGTTCATTCCGCTGTGGCGACTAAAGGGACTAAACCGACAAGAAAATGAATGAATTAATGTATTAATATGGTTTATTTACTTTGTACATTAAAAACATGACAATGCCTATAGAATTATATAGCTTATTTATAATGCACATTTAGTTGCATTGCACATTTACACATGTAGTATTTATAAAGTGTGATTACATTACGCATTTAAAGCATTTATTTATTTATTTATTTATTTATTGAGTTTGTTTACATAGCATGTTTAATGCACAGGGGTGATTTAAAGAGCTTTGCTTAAACATTGATGCTGTAAAGTAGTGTTTTCCCCATAGCGAATAAATGCCCTGTTCACATGTGCACAGCCACTATAGGAATCTCTCATCCTGATATCGTGGTGGAGACCAACACACTGTCCAGCGTTCCTCCTCCTGACATCACATACACACTGTCCATTCCAGACAGCACCGTAAGCACAGGCCTGCTGTCCGCCCTGCAGCTCGAGGCCATCATCTACGCCTGCCAGGTACATGATGTCTATTTCTAATCAAAAATTTAAATGATCAAGAAGTTGTCTTTTGGAGGAATCATTGATCAGACTGAAAGATCTTTTAGGAATTTGTTTTTTAGGAAGTGTTATTTTGTGCAATGAATGAATAAGAAACAGCAATGATTACACATGTACAAGTGTAGATGTTAATATAACCAATGCTGCTGATGTAGCATTAAAGCATAACTAACTAAATCTAATCAAAAACTAATCTTTAGCGTTTAGTTTAAATGCATGAAGTTGCATGTGTGTTTGTGTGTTTCAGCAACATGAGGTGATTCTTCAGAACGGTCAGCGAGCAGGTTTTCTGATCGGAGACGGAGCTGGTGTCGGGAAAGGACGCACTGTGGCTGGAATCATACTAGAGAACTTCTTAAAGGGACGGAAGAGAGCGCTGTGGTAAACAAACATGCAATAATGTTCACCAGCTAGGTTTCTATCCACCTAGTTCGCATAAAAATCCCAAGCAAATCTCATTTAAAAATGCTTAATTGAAATGCCAAGATGTGCATACATTTACAAAATGTGCATAGAAACGTATATGCACAACTGAGAAGGATAAAGTTTTTATCCGATAAGAAAAAATGTGCATAAACTGTGATGGAAACACATTTAGTGAACAAACTCCAGCATGCGCATCAGTAAAAACATGTGATGATAAAAATGACGACATTAATGGACTTTGCAGTGTTTCCTGCACATTGTTAAAGATCTCAAATGTTGCTTTGCTGATTTCTAAAACCCCTCAGCTGTCAGCCCATCATCACAGTGCTTTAGTATTACTATTATTTCGTCTTCTTAAGCTCAACTCATTTATTAGAGAAGAAAAAAGACCACAGTGGCTTCTTCAAATGATGATTTTGCTCTCTCTTGTTTCTCATTGGTTGAAAACACTGCATTATTTGCGAATGTTTTATGCAATAATACAGTTTTGTGCAGATGTGTAAATTGCATCTTTGAATATAAACATAACTAATTTCAGTCTGATGTATTAGTTTATATTCTTCATTCACCCCTGATGATTTGATTTTTTTTTTCTTTCCTGGAAATCTACTTTGTTTAGGTTCAGTGTGTCGAATGACCTGAAGTACGATGCTGAGAGAGATCTCAAGGACATCGACGCTCCTAACATCCCTGTGTTTGCATTAAATAAGGTTTGTCATATGAAGTTCTGCATTTGATCAGAGTTTGATTGTGAATTTATTTAAATAAATTGCAAGTTTAAGTAACTTATTTATAAATAAAAATGAAAATATTTGATTGCTAAAAACAGATTTACTACTCAAAGCATTGAAAATGTTTGTACAATATTTAAATGCATCTTATTGGTTTGCCTGCATTTCTTATGACAGTAGCATTAGAGATCATGCATAAGGATTTATATATATATATATATATATATATATATATATATATATATATATATATATATATATATATATATATATATATATATATATATATATAAATATATATAAAATCCTTTAATAGATTATAGACTTTTTTATCAAAAGTAGGTCTTAAAGATTTTTTGTTTTTTATTTTATGTATTGTTCATTGTTGTTGATATATTTTTACTGTTATAGTTTTATGTAGAAAAGTTTTGTTTATAAAGTGTTAATGTTATGTTTTTACCACAAAATGTCTATTGAAGCAGATATACTTAATAAGCTTCGAAACCCTTTCTTATTTTTATATTGTAATGTAGCATTTAATAATGTTTTTATTTTATATTTTCATTGACTTTGTTATACTCATTGTTTGTTTGCCTGTTTTTTTAACATTATTTTTATTTTATTTTATGTTTGTAATTTCAGCAAATCTATTTTTGTAATTAATATATATATTAATATATTTTTTGTTTGTTACAAGTTTTACTATAGCTGAATGATTTTTTTTTTCAAGTAAACAAAGTCATGATCATGAATAAGTGTTTGTGAGGTTTTTAATAAAGAATCTTTTAAAAAAATATAGAATTTTTGTTAAAAGTAGATCTTAAAAAAAAACGTTATTTTTATTTTACGTGTTGTTTATTGTTTTTGATGTCTTTATATATTTATCCAAACATTTTTTTTATAAACTGTAGCATTTATTAAGCTTTTTAAATGGTTTTTAATTTTTTTTATTTTCAGTTTGAATTTTTTTTTTAATTAATTTTGTTTTCGTCATTTTATTTTTGACGGTTTTATTTTGGCATGATTTTTATTTCCATTCATTTTTTGGCAATTTCAACATTTTTGTAGTTATTATATATTAACATTTTTTGTTTGTTTGTTTCAATTGTTTCTAGTTAACTATTAAAAGTAGTTAAAATAATCCTAGATGCTTTTTTTCCAGAAATGTTGCAGACAGTTTAATCAGTTTTTCATGAAGAGTCTTTTAGAAGTTACCTCATTAAATAGTTAACTTAATATCAGTTAAATATCAGCTTCATTAGTTTTTCATGAAGGGTCATTTTAATAGTTGACTAAATATTTTAGTTAACTATTAAAAGCAATTGTGATAACCCTAGGTGCTTATTTTTAGAAAAGTTGCAGACAAATTAATCCGTTTTTCATGAAGGGTCGTTAAATAGTTAACTAAATATCAATTTTTTGTAAAGGGTCATTGTAATAGTTAACCTAATAAAAAAAAAGTAATTATAATAGCTTTTTTTAAGAAATGTTGCTGAGCAATTGATCAGTTTTTCAGAAAGGATCATTGAATGCTAATGTATGTGTTTCCTCCTTGGTGCAGATTAAATATGGAGATACGGCTACCTCAGAGGGCGTTCTGTTCGCCACATACTCAGCGCTGATTGGAGAGAGTCAGGCCGGCGGGCAGCATCGCACCCGACTTAAACAGATCCTGGACTGGTGCAAACCCAGCTTTGATGGAGTCGTATCCTTCATGTTGAGACACACTCAATGCATTCATTTCAAATCTTTTTAGCGGCTAATTAATAATTGGGTTTCATCTGTATGGATATGCAGGGTTTATGGAAAACCTGCAAAAGTCATGGAGTTTTGACATGGCATTTTTCAAATCAGAAACCCCACAATGTTTTGGAAAAGTAATGGAAATTAGTTTAACAAATATCTGTATAGTTGAATATAGTTGTCTTCTTTTCTGTCCTTGGCCAAAAACATAATCTCGCATTATTAGCGCTGTGTACGCATTATCTAAATATATTTTTAATACACATAAAAGTACATTTAAGCTAAATAGATTGCTGCATGATTTATGATAATAAATTTTTTTTCTTCCGGTACCTTTAAAAAAATGCTAATTTACACTACATTTTTCAAATCCAGAGGTGCACTCAATACCTGCATTTCAAATCTTTTTAGTCGCTAATAAACAAATTGGTTTCATCCGTATCATACATATTCATAACAACACAACACATCAGCTTTGCGTAATGTAATATAATGTGTATTTATATAGTGCATTTATTGTGTATGGCCATACACCCAAAGTGCTTCACAATCATGAGGGGGGTCACCACCACCATAGTGCAGCATCCACTTGGATGATGCGACGGCAGCCACAGGACAACAGTGCCAGTGCGCTCACCACACACCAGCTATTAGTGGAGTGGAGAGACAGTGATAGAGCCAATTCGGTGGAAGGGGATGACTGGAAGGCCATGATCGTAAGGGCCAATTGAGGGACCAGGACACCAGGGTTACACCCCTGCTCTTTCACGAGAAGTGCCATGGGATTTTAATGACCACAGAGAGTCAGGACCTCGGTTTAACGTCTCATCCGAAAGACGGCGCCCACTGACAGTGTAGTGTCCCCTTCACTATACTGGGACATTAGGACTCACACAAACCACAGGTTAAGCGCCCCCTGCTGACCTCACTAACACCACTTCCAACAGCAACAACAGAGACCCAAGTGGTCTCCCATCCAGGTACTGACCAGGCTCAACCCTGCTTAGCTTCAGTGAGTAACCAGTCTTAGGCTGCAGGGTGATATGGCTGTGTAAAATAGTTTTAAAACAGAACATTGCCTGTCTAAAAGAAATACTTCAGCCATGGTGTCATCCTTCCTCCAGCATACAAAAGTAACTCCATTATTGATTCAGGATTTTAACAAGTTTTGATTCAGCTTTTTTTTTTTTTACGGCTGTCACTCTCGTGTGCATGTAAACATGCTAACAGCGGATCTGCGTGAACGTTTACATTTACATTTAGTCATTTAACAGACGCTTTTATGCAAAGCAACTTACAAATGAGGACAAGGAAGCGATTTGCACAACTATAAAAGCAACAATGAATAAGTGCTGTAGGCAAGTTTCAGGTGTGTAAAGAAAGTGTAAGAAGCAAAACAGTAGTAATTTTTTTATTTATTAATTTTTTTAATTAATGTATTTAGTGGAGGGGTCAGAGAGGGAATTGCAGATTAGTAAGGAAAGTGGAGACCGGCTGCAGATATATATATATATATATATATATATATATATATATATATATATATATATATATATATATATATATATACACACACACACACACACACACAACAGTTCTGTCGGATTCTCAAATCTGATTGGCTGATAGTCGTGCGATATTCTGCAATATCAGAAGTCCTACAGCCTCTTTACCCTTTGTGTATTACTCCGCCCACATACAGCCAGCAAAAAGCCAACACTACAGATCTAAAGTTTAAAAGATGCTTGCTCAGCTGTTTAACTGTCAGCTCATGATTTGAGTCTGGAAGAAAGTAGTTCCTCATACAAAAGGGTTTTTGAGACTAATTTTAGTTTTTATATACACAATTATGCCGTCAAACTGTTGTATAAACGCAATATCACACTCGTAGTAGTGCTATATGGCTGTATATCGGCACTGGTGGGGGCACTAAGGCACGCGGAGAAAGTCTTATTTGTTTTATCTCGACCAGAATAAAAGCAGTTATTAATTTTTTAAACACCATTTTAAGGTCAAAATTATTAGCCCCTTTAAGCTATATATTTTTTGATAGTCTACAGAACAAACCATCGTTATACAATAACTTGCCTAATTACCCTAACCTGCCTAGTTACCCTAATTAACCTAGTTAAGCCTTTAAATGTCACTTTAAGCTGGATAGAAGTGTCTTGAAAAATATCTAGTCAAATATTATTTACTGTCATCATGGCAAAGATAAAGCAAATCAGTTATTAGAAATGAGTTATTAAAACTATTATGTTTAGAAATGTGTTGAAAATCTTCTCTGTTAAACAGAAATTGGGGAAAAAAATAAACGGGTGAATAATTCAGGGGGGCCAATAATTCTGACTTCAACTTATATATGTACACGCACACACCATGCTGTTCCTTGGGGTCGCTCAAGATCTGAAATATTAAATTAGTATTGACCCTTGACCTTTAACCTCTGCCAGATTGTGTTTGACGAGTGCCATAAGGCTAAGAATGCGACCTCCACTAAAATGGGTAAAGCCGTTCTAGACCTGCAGAGCAAACTTCCTCGAGCAAGAGTGGTGTATGCTAGTGCCACAGGTAAGATTGAGATTTATAGTTTAATATGTTTTAGATTCAGAGCATCATTACTCCTAATGTAAGTGTCATATTTGATTTAATACTCTGAAACATTTCTGCTTATTGTCAATATTGCTGTAAGTCAGACGTCTCATCGCGTTATGATGCGATATCGATACTGTTAGCCAGCAGAGCGAATTTTTTTTAATTTTTTTATTTTTTTGCATTTTTTTTTTTGTATTTTTTTTTTTTTTTCATTTTTTGATACGATTTTGATTCGATTCGGTGGAATATTAATCATTATGTCAATAATAAGCTATTATGTGGCTAATATACAGAACAAATGCAATCAAAGTATATAATGTAAGCATTACATTGAACTCTGTGTGAACTGCTCATTCTGTAGCATCCTTGGCAAAATATCTACTTTATTATCATTTTAAATAATCTAGATGAAATAATAACAGGTGAAAAGCATAATAAACAATGCATCATTCTTGAATGTGTCCTAAATTGGCTTAACTGAATCAAGTGGAAATGCATAGATAGGCCTGGAGATGTGTAGAGTGTCAAAATAAAAGTGTCTTTAAAAATGATTGCGATGTTGATATTTGACTAGTGCTGGGTAACGATTAATCATGTCCAAAATATACGTTTGTTTTGACATAATATATGTGTTTATTATATATATTTTTATTGTCTATATGTGATATGCACAAAAACATTCATGTAAACAAAACTATACAAAGAAATTGTTATATAGATATTTAGGTTTAGGTATAATTTGTGCCATATACATATATATTTTATATCTACGTCTTTTATATAAACATTTTCTCAAATGTATTCATGCATGTATTTATTTATATATACATAATAAATGTACACAGTACACACACACATATATTATGTCAAAATGAACTTTTACTGGATGTGATTAACCGTGAATTGCGCTATGTTTTATACAAATAATCAATGCATCATATTGTTAGCTATGGAATTGATCTATGCATCCATATTTATTTATTGTTTTATCAATAATTGTCAGTGTCTGTAACCATTTTAAGGAGTCAAAAAAAGTTCATTTACTTTTTCTTTTTTTTATGTTGTAAAACAAAACAAAATCAATAATCTTGTAATAATAATAATAATAACAATAATAATAATAATTCCTTACATTTATATAGCGCTTTTCTGGGCACTGGGCGTTTTACACAATGGGGGGGGGGATCTCCTCATCCACCACCAGTGTGCAGCATCCACCTGGATGACGCGATGGCAGCCATTTTGCACCAGACCGCACACCACATACCAGCTGATTGGTGGAGAGGAGACAGAGTAATGAAGCCAATTATGATATGGGGAGGGTTAGGAGGCCATGATGGACAGAGGCCAGTGGGCAGATTTGGCCAGGATGCCGGGGTTAAACCCCTACTCTTTTTCAAAGGACATTCTGGGATTTTTAACGACCACAGAGTGTCGGGACCTTGGTTTAACGTCTCATCCGAAAGACGGCGCTTACTGAGCAGTATAGAGTCCCCGTCACTATACTGGGGCATTAGGACCCACACAGACCACAGGTTGAGCGCCCCCTGTACTTTAAAATGAATTGGTTCTACTAAATTATGTACAGGTCAAAACAATGTGTCTGTGCACTAATTACATGTTGATTTGATTGATTGGTTGATTGGTTGGTTGAATGGTTGTTTGATTGATTGATTGATTGATTGATTGATTGATTGATTGATTAAAAATAAGTTTTAAAAATTCCATTTCACGCCTTTTGAATGCCTGTCAATAGGGAAAACATATTTGTGTTGTAGTTTTAACTTGTCAAATTGTTTGAGTGATAAATAAGTTTACAAATAATAACTGGGTGCATAATGTCTTCATTCTCCAGGTGCTTCTGAGCCAAAGAATATGATCTACATGAGCCGGCTGGGGATTTGGGGGCAAGGAACACCCTTCAAGACCTTTGACGACTTCCTGCACGCTATTGAGAAGAGGTCAGAGTTCATGCTCGGTGTCAGAGATTTTCCTCTTCTCTTATAAACATGCGCTCAAGTCTCGCGTCTGGTGTTTCAGGGGCGTTGGTGCTATGGAGATTGTGGCGATGGATATGAAAGTGAGTGGCATGTATATCGCCCGGCAGCTCAGCTTTTCCGGCGTCTCCTTTCGGATAGAGGAGATCGCACTGGATGAAGAGTTTAAACTGGTCTACAATAAAGCCGCCAGACTGGTGAGTCTATCTATCTATCTATCTATCTATCTATCTATCTATCTATCTATCTATCTATCTATCTATCTATCTATCTATCTATCTATCTATCTATCTATCTATCTGTCTGTCTGTCTGTCTGTCTGTCTGTCTGTCTGTCTGTCTGTCTGTCTGTCTGTCTGTCTGTCTATCTGCCTGTCTGCCTATCTATCTATCTATCTATCTATCTATCTATCTATCTATCTGTCTGTCTGTCTGTCTGTCTGTCTGTCTGTCTGTCTGTCTATCTATCTGTCTATCTATTTATCTATCTGTCTATCTGTCTCTCTGTCTATCTGTCTATCTATATCTATCTATCCATCTATCTATCTATCTATCTATCTATCTATCTATCTATCTATCTATCTATCTATCTATCTATCTATCTATCTATCTATCTATCTATCTATCTATCTATCTATCTATATATCTGTCTGTCTGTCTGTCTGTCTGTCTGTCTGTCTATCTATCTATCTGTCTATCTATCTGTCTATCTATTTATCTATCTGTCTATCTGTCTCTCTGTCTATCTGTCTATCTATATCTATCTATCTATCTATCTATCTATCTATCTGTCTGTCTGTCTGTCTGTCTGTCTGTCTGTCTGTCTGTCTGTCTGTCTGTCTGTCTGTCTGTCTGTCTGTCTATCTGCCTGTCTGTCTATCTATCTATCTATCTGTCTGTCTGTCTGTCTGTCTGTCTGTCTGTCTGTCTGTCTGTCTGTCTGTCTATCTATCTGTCTATCTATCTGTCTATCTATTTATCTATCTGTCTATCTGTCTCTCTGTCTATCTGTCTATCTATATCTATCTATCTATCTATCTATCTATCTATCTATCTATCTATCTATCTATCTATCTATCTATCTATCTATCTATCTATCTATCTATCTATCTATCTATATATCTGTCTGTCTGTCTGTCTGTCTGTCTGTCTGTCTGTCTATCTATCTATCTGTCTATCTATCTGTCTATCTATTTATCTATCTGTCTATCTGTCTCTCTGTCTATCTGTCTATCTATATCTATCTATCTATCTATCTATCTATCTATCTATCTATCTATCTATCTATCTATCTATCTATCTATCTATCTATCTATCTATCTATCTATCTGTCTGTCTGTCTGTCTGTCTGTCTGTCTGTCTGTCTGTCTGTCTGTCTGTCTGTCTGTCTGTCTGTCTGTCTGTCTGTTTGTCTATCTATCTGTCTATCTATTTATCTATCTGTCTATCTGTCTCTCTGTCTATCTGTCTATCTGTCTATCTATCTGTCTGTCTGTCTGTCTGTCTGTCTGTCTGTCTATCTATCTATCTATCTATCTATCTATTTATCTGTCTGTCTGTCTGTCTGTCTATCTATCTATCTGTCTGTCTGTCTGTCTGTCTGTCTATCTATCTATCTATCTATCTATCTATCTATCTATCTATCTAATCTATCTTGTCTGTCTGTCTGTCTGTCTGTCTGTCTGTCTGTCTGTCTGTCTGTCTGTCTGTCTGTCTGTCTGTCTGTCTGTCTGTCTATCTATCCAGCTATCCATCCATCCATCCATTAAACTTATGCTCCAACAATGTGCCTTAACACACCTCTTTTAAAGACCGGCAAACGAATAAGTTTACAAAGTGGCGCAAATAGATATGCTATTTAAACAACGTTGTGCGTGAAAATATCGTTGCACTGACCTGAAAATACCAACAAATCTTACCAAACACTTCTTGCGCCTTGTTGCGCTAGGTATATAATAGAGCCCCATATGTGTGTGTACTGTGTATATTTATTATGTATATATGTAAATACACATGTGCATGCATACGTTTGAGAAAATGTTTATTTATATTTAGATATGAAATGTAACATTTTGAGTAGTTTTCTTCCTGTGGATGTGCGTGTATCACATATATATAATGTAAAAACAAAATTCATTTTGGAATAATCTTTTGTATTATTTTGGATCAATCCCAAAATAAAATCTTTTGACATAATTTACGTCTAATATATGTAATCTCTTTCATCACCAATTTTCTTCATTAATTTCAAACCACTCCGTAGAGTTCAAAGTGGTGTCTTTAAGCCAATTCCTAGTCACTTTACATGCCACAAGGAGAATCTTACATAAGTTTTGGTCACATTTGGATACACTGTCTATAATAATTTCCGTCTTTGAAACGTGTCCAGATTAATGTAGATAAAGTCTGTGTTGACTTGATGCATTTTAGGTCTTTTGTCTAAATGATGTTTTAAAGAAGCTCTGTCTTGTTTTCTTCTGTGTTTAGTGGGCAGAAGCTTTGGAGCTGTTCAACAGAGCTGCAGACACGCTGGGTCTGGCGTCCCGTAAGTCTCTATGGGGTCAGTTCTGGTCATCCCATCAGAGGTTTTTTAAGTACCTCTGCATCGCTGCTAAAGTACGTCGTCTGGTTGACCTCGCACATATGGAGATGCAGCAGGGCAAGGTGAGTCAGTGATGAAACAAAATATCTGGAAGGGTTTTACTGGAAATTAAAGGTGCAGTAGGTGATTGTCTTCAGAAACATGTTTTGTTGTGCTGGTTGAAAGTCTCTTTACAGTCCAATAGTAATGATTTAAGTAAGTGATGTAAATGTGTTTATATGTATTTTTATTTTCTGGGTAAGGCATAAAACTAAAAAGTGTTCATCCAATTAAATAGTGTGGGGCCGACATCTCCCATCATTCCGATAAGTAGCTCAAACTGTCTGTCAACCAATGGAGATTTAGGCTTTTGCGCATCTCTGTTCATGCATATCCGCCATTAGCATGTGCACGCCTGTATGAGAACCGCACATGCAGGCCTAGATGAGCGCCGCGCATTCACAACACGAGAGTCATAGTCGCGGCAAAATGAATTACTGAATTGAAACTTTTTAAACTCCTGAATCAAAATTGGAGCAATCGAACTTGGGTTCGGTCCAGGCAATTATACCAAGTGTGAAAGATTTTACGTTTAATTTCTGTTGCCTATTCATTGTTTAAAATACTATGGAGTCAAGTAATTAAATTCCTTATTGAGTCTTCTGATATAGTAATTTTTAAAAAAAGTTTAAATAAAACTTCAATGATGTCATGTGTAATTAATTACTCTTTTTGAAAAGTCTGGTCCCCATTAAAGTCTACCATACGAGGAGAAATTGTGAAAAAAAAAATTTCTGACAAAAAGAAAGAACAACATTGCAGTGAATAAAGGATTATATCCATTTAAGGTCACTTTACAATGTGCACTATACAAGATTTCATTAGTTAATGTTAGTTAAAGGGCACCTAGGTTTCCCTTTTTTTCAGATTTAGGATAAGTCTTTTGTGTCTCCAGAATGTGTCTGTAAAGTTTCAGCTCAAAACACCCATCAAATTTTTTATTACACCTTTTATTAGATTCTATCTTATACCGTTTTGCATCAGGTAGGGGTTTTGTTGTACTGCGCCTTTAAGACTAGTTCTCCCCGCCCACCATTTCTACGTGCCTTTTTGCGTGCCTTAGGCCCCGTTTACACTAATGCGTTTTAGTTTGAAAACACATACGTTTTGCTGCGGTTACGCCATCCGTCCACACTACGCTGGAGTTCTCGAGCGTCTCAGTGTGGATGATGGAAAACGGAGACATCTGAAAACGGAGGCGGGGCTGCAGACATTCGCCTCTCTGATTGGGGCTTTTCCTGAATATTAAGTAGCCTAACACACACAGTTCAGTCCTGCATCTTCTCCGTGTAAGTTCAGACTTCGCAAGTTTGATCAAGGCTGCAGTCTCTTCTTCTCAGTTTGATATGGAAAGCAGACTATACCGAGGACACGCGTAAATCTTCAAAGGGAACAGTATACTTTATAACTTCATTCACATCACCCTGGCTACGTTGTTTCACTTTCTCAACAATAAAATGTAAACATGATTTAAGGAACTGCCTATTTTCATTTTATTATGAACAACTAAACAGACAGCAGAAATGTTGAGGCGGCGTGCTGCATATATGAGCGTCATCTTCACTGTGTGGATATTTATAACTAAACGGAGCCGATAACAACTGCCTCCTTTCAATTTCAGTGAAAATACGAAACACACCCTCTCTTTTGCTGAATATCAGTTTTAATAATCAATAATGGCCATTATAAAAGTATAACATACAATAAGTTTATACATAATAGGAAATAAAGGCAAGCGATCAGTCAATATACAGAATGTACGTGCTTACATTAATCATTAACTTATCTTTGCGCTCCGCCAAAACACGTTACACGAGAACAAGTAATAGATTCCAGTGACCAAAGTCAGGGAATATGTCGTTAGATAAAGACAACAAGATGAATGAAATATCCCGTTTAATAAATAAAGTGAGATTAGATCCAGCGGGAGATTCTTGATGAGAAGTCCGACTAGCACAGCTCTCATCAGGGTAGATTGGCTGCAGCGCTTGCCTGAGAGTGTGTGTGTGGTCACGTGATGTGCGTTTTCAGCGTTCTGGTGTGGACGGAGAGCAGTTCAGAAACGCTGGGTAAAACGCGAGTGTGGACGCGGATCGTTTTCATTCTAAAACGCCGTTTTAAATCCAAAACGCACTAGTGTAAACGGGGCCTTAATCTCCTCCCTCGGCTGCCTCAGACAACAGACAGTCCTAAAGAAAGCAGATCACACGTAACGTTTGTGAGAAATACTACTGTAAGAACTTTACCAATGATTATTTGTTGTAGAGTTGCTACGATGAGTCACACATAATGTCGTAAAACAGTAGTTCAAACACACTCATACACAGCGCAGACGAACACACAGACAGACAGCGCACGCGTTTAGCTTTGCACTCTTTTTGCACACAAATGTTACAGGATACAGGTTAATATCTACTGCTGTGTGGATATCTGTTATGTTAATGTACAAAATAAGTCTGATTTAATGTTCACAAAGAGGGATTGAAGCGTCTTCTTTTATAATTGTTCTGACACACAGCTGTGGTGAAGTAAAGCTGAAGTAAATCTCTGTAATTCATTACACACATGCCCTGCTTTAAAACATTTACTCCTGGGATTTTTAGCGACTACAGAGAGTCAGGACCTCGGTTAACGTCTTATCTAAAAGACTCACTGAACAGTATAGAGTGCCCATCAGTATACTGGGGCATTAGGACCCACACAGACCGCAGGTTGAGCGCCCCCTGCTGGCCTCACTGACATCACTTCCAGTAGCTTTCCCTTGTGGTTTCCCATCCAGGTACTGACCGGGCACAGCCCTGCTTAGCTTCAGTGGAACACCATGTGAGAGTTGCAGAGAGCTAGCTGCCAGCCAAAAAAAAAAAAAAAAAGCGTGGGATCTACTCTCATGTGTAATGTCAAATATGTAGAAGGTGATTGGCTGACTGTAGCTCCGCCCACTCTTTTGTGTCATTCAAACAGTGCATCGTGATTGGCCTGCAGTCCACAGGAGAGGCTCGTACTCGAGAAGTCCTGGACGAGAATGACGGACATTTGGACAAATTCATCTCCGCTGCAGAGTGAGTGACATTAAACACTACATACAGTCATTGGGGAATCTCCAACAGACCAATCAGAATCAAGTATTCCAGATAACCATGAAATCTGTCTAAAAGCTTTGTATTTTATTTTTTTATTTTGGTTCTTTAGGAGGGTTTTCCAGTCGTTAGTACAGAAACACTTTCCAACACAGAAACCCAAAAGAGAGAAAAGTGCTGCAAACAAGAGGAAACGTAAGTCATGTTATTCTACCAAACACTGTTTCGTCTTCAAGCCCTTCTGATCTGTGTGCTTTGGCATATTATGAATATTTCTGGAAGTATTTCTGTGTTTACTGAAAACAAGCTTTTGTAATGCTCTATTTGTAATGTTATGAAACCTTGTTTTTTTTTTCTGCAAAGACTTTGAAGGAATTCTATTTAAATATAAATCAAATATGAATCACGTAAAATTATAGAATTTTTATTATCAAAAGTTAATCTTAAAAAAGTTTTAGATTTTTATTTTTGTATTATTTATTGCTTGTCTTATTGTTATAAACCTACATTATAAATGAACAGTATTAATTACTGTATATATATATTTTTTATATATATACATATATATATTTTATATATATATATATATATATATATATATATATATATATATATATATATATATATATATATATATATATTTATTTATTTATTTATTTATATATATATATATTTATTTATTTATATATATATATATATATATATATATATATATATATGTATATATATATATATATATATATATATATATATATATATATATATATATATAATACTGCTTAAAATAATAACATTATACAAATGCAAATTGTCATGAAAAAACTGGAAAAAACCTTGAGGTGAAGAAGGCATGGAGGCAGTGGTGTTTATATTTATGTAGAAAATAATAATTTTTGTATCATTTTAATCCTTTAATTGTTTTCACCTTTAGACTGAAACTTGTAATTTTGGCTCTTCAAACGTAAAATTAATCTAAACGCAAGACAAAAACAATTTAAATTCAAAATATAATTGTTTATTAGAAATTTAGTTTAACTTGTAACACAGATTTCTTCATGTAAACAACATATAAACATACAATAAACCATAAAGATCCTGGCCTGACAGCCATATTTGTTACAGAAATAAAAACACAGGCATGTTAGAGCCATTTGAATTTCAAAACAATCAATACCAATAAAGAAAACATTGATTTTTATGTTGGATTCTAAATGCACTGCAAAAAATGCCAAAATACAGGCATTGCAGATATGGAAAATTGGTAAATAATAATAATAATAAAGAATAAAAAAAGACTGTTATTGATATTGTTAATAGTTTAAAGTGATATGTTGTTTGTATTGTAAATTACGGTAAAAAAACAGGTATTAAACTGCCAGTATTCTTCTGCTATTTTACAGACTTAATTCTCAATATATTATTTCTTATACAATAAATTCTTTCAAACTATGTCAATAAAGTCTTTTTGTTGACTTTTTACATCAAAAGTGGACACAGCAGAGATCAACATCCCGTAATGCAACTCACAACTATAAATAAATGGAAAAATCATATTTTACAGTGTATAATTAATAGCAAAGGGTTATTTATAATCTGTTTGGAAATTGTATGTTGGTTTTTTGCCATGAAATAGCCATTGAAACCAATAACTGCAACAAACTCTATATGACCTCTCTTTTTCTTTGTTTACTGAAGGAAAACCCAGAGGCCGGCCTTCAAAGTTTCCTAAGCAGCGTGTGGAAGTGGGCGGAGTTATTAAAATCAGCGATGACTCAGACTCTGACTCTGACGAGTTTGACAGCGAATCAAACTCCTCCCCCGAATCACTACAGGACAATGATGATGTGATTTTCGTCAACCACATCAACGGGCCTGCTGGTAGGTGGATTTAACACACAATCACAGATCTGTCATTCAGCGTTCATACAGTCATTGGAAAACCTTGAAAAGTCATGAAATTCTGACATGGCATTTTCCAGGCCTGGAAAAGTTTTTAAATAATTATCCTGTGCTCCCCTGTTCATTCAGTTATTTAAGCAGTGCAGATGCAGCTTATTAGATGACTGCTCATTTCAGTCTAGACGCAGCGATTAATATCTTTATCCATACCCGATCTGGAAGTCATCCTGTGTGTGTTTCAGCTAAACTGGAGGAGCTGAAGCAGAGGCTGCTGCATAGAATAGCGGAGCTGGGAAAGGAGTTGCCGCTGAACACTCTGGATGAGCTGATCGACCGATTCGGAGGACCAGAGAAAGTGTCGGAGGTGAAGAGAAGAGTCACTGCTGTGCACTTTATATTGTTACTGTACTATAAAATACATTCATTATAAGTCTATATTTATATAAATGCATGATGTGAATCTGTGGATTTATTTATTTATTTATTTTGCAGTTTCTACACAAATGTCTATACAATAATGCTGAATTTAGATTTTTGGTAGTATAGGTGGTGTTTAAGTTTAATATTTATATATTTATTCATATATAATTAAACGCATTTGGTCTATGATTTGCATGAATGTTGTATGTTGGATTGGCACCAAGTGGTAGAATCAGGTATTGCAGTCCAAACGTAAAAAATGCAGTGCTTCCCAAAGGTTTGAAATATATTTGCGGTGGTGGCCGGATGGAAACACACCTTTTAACCACATCACATAAATAGTTTACTATATGCGACAAACAAAACATAATTTGTAACATTATCTGTTTTGAACTTTTATTTTCATAAGGTTAAAACATCGACTATTTAACTTTTAAATGCTATTAAAGCATCTTAGGTGTATAAAATATGTAATATATTGACTTTGTCATATTAATAAAATATACAGCAAATGATAAATAAATGACAGAGAAAAGAAAAAAAACAGACAATATCTCTAAAAATCATAATAATTACAATAATAAAACGAGCAATTATTTAAATAAAGAGTATTTTATTAGCGGCGCAATACTTGTTTACTTGTTTCAGCTTGGCGCAAGAGTCGTTTTGAGACTGTGCACTACGCTGTTTAAATAGCAAATGCATTAGCGCTCATTTGTGCGCCCATAGGCGTTCTGGTCTAAAAAGGAAGGCGTTCTGAGGCGGACCGCTGGTGCGTTGCTATTTTGAGAAACTATAATAGATTTTTCATTAGACCAAAACTAACCCGGTCTAAACTCCAGCGCAGAGTTGCGCCTCGCTTACGCACTGCTTAATACACATAAGATGTACAGCAATACGCAAATATCTTTACATATGAAAAAATTAAAATATTAAGAATATATAGGATGTAATAAGGATATATACAGGACATAAATATAAAGGATTAAAATATTACAAAACATTATTTTCTAGCCTACATGAATACAAAAACCACTGCCTTCATGCCTTCTTTATCTCTGGAGGCTTTTTCAGTTCATTCATAACAATTTGCTTTTGTATAATGTTATTATTATTAGCAGTGTTATTTATTATATCCATATTTATATTTGTTTTATTAAAAACAAGCTTAAATTTGCCCACTTGCAGGTTTTAGACCATATGGGGCACAGCATGTGTTTTAGGATATAACTCAGGTTTTTGAGCACATTTTGTTATTATTATTCATTTATTCGTTTGCTGGAAATTAGAACTGAATTTAGAAATAGTTTTGAAATGAATATTTGCGCTTAACAAATAAATTGTATTATTTGTGGGCTAATGGATATCTGTGCTTAAAGGTTTCCCTGTCCACCAGAGCGAAAGTGAAAGTAGATCATTTATCTCTTCTTGCGCGGTAGATGCTCTGTTTAACTGTTTTCTGTAAAAAAAAAAAAAAACTGTTAACTGTTTGCTTGTGAAATGCTCAGTTTTTTCACTTAAACTTACTTTACGTCATGTAAATAGCAAATGGGCTTATGGCATGACGCAAGGCTCTTAAAGGGAATGGGAGATGAGACTCTGATTGGTTTATTCTCAAAACACACCTATAACTCATTAAGAAAATAAACTCAACCCTTTTAGAACATGCGCCATGGATCAAAGCAGATTTCCCCTTATTAAATTAGCAAAAATGCGTTCTGACACGCCCTGAAAGCGTTTGCGCTCTGCGCATGGACTGACAAAATAGAGCCCTTTGACACAAAACGCAAATTGGAGAAAAACTGACTTTAATATTTGTTTTCAGATTAACAAGAATGTTCGCTTCTCAGAATTTTTATGCTTTAGAAGAGTCAAAAACTTACATGCAACTTACTTTAACACTGTAAATAACTCTGAATGCAGACATGTCATGACACCCCCCTTGAAAATTCTACCTGTGTGTGCAGATGACAGGCCGTAAAGGACGGGTGGTGCGGCGTCCCGATGGTAGCGTTCGATACGAAAGCAGAGCAGAGCAAGGCCTAACCATCGACCACGTCAACGTCCGAGAGAAAGAGCGCTTCATGTCTGGAGAAAAGGTATTCCTGTTGCATTATGGGTATATATAGGGTTCCCACATGGTCATGGAAATTCTAAGATATCAAATGGCACAATATTCACTATGCACTCTATGTACTAATGCACTTACACACTCAATAGCAGAGTATATGTATGTAGTGTTGTCCCAAATGGATAACTAATGTTTTTTTACTTAACGGAAATTCCAACCGTTTCCCTGATGACCAATGCCAAATCAGTGAAATAAAAGACCAAACTACCAAAGAATACCTGCCATGAGTATAACCACATTTACCATCGGGAGGCGCTTTAATCACTATCATAGGAGTTTTGCTTTCACCATCCAAAATAAATAAAGTTATTCAACATGTGCGCCCGATAGCTCCATCCCTTCCGCTACGCAAGCAAACCTGCGGTCTTTGAGTGTGTGAAGTGTCCATTTTACCAGCTAAATGAGTGCATCATCCGGGTAATTAAAGTGCACTTATTATTTTTCGAGTCTTCAATGTGAACGCACTACTTACACTATTTATACTACAAGATGGCGTAGAATAGTGCATAAGCATGCGATTTGAGACGCAGCTTGTTATAAATGATGGATCTGTGCCCTTCGTTATTTTGGAAAAATTATTTGCCCTCATAAATTTCAGCCAAATGTTTTAACCCTCCTCTCAAAGACTATTTTTAGGTCGGCAACAGTGGTGTAGTGGTTAGTGCGTTCGATAGTGGGTAGTTCGATTCCGCCTTGCGGTCCCAAGCCGATCCTTCCCCTCTCACTGCTCCCCATGCTTTCCTGTCAATTCTCTACTGTCCTATCAAATAAAGATGAAAACCTTTAAAAAATAAATATAAAAAAAAAGCAAAATCTTTCTTTAGGCCTTTAGGGCGGGGCTATCATTTCTTTAGACTGGGGCTATTAGTCCTTTTGGGCGGGGCTATCAGTCCTTTACAGTGGGTCTATCAGTGCGCGTCTTTCTTTGCGGAGCTATCAGTTATTTGTGGCGGGGCAATCAGTGCACGTCTAGCTGTGCAGAGCTGTCAGTCTTTTAGGGCGGGGCTATCAGCCCTTTGGGGTGGTTCTGTCAGTGCGGGGCAATCAGCCCTATGGGGCGGGGCTATTAGTACACGTCTGTCATTTGTTTGTGGAAAAGAAGAACAATCTTAACTTCCGTTTCATTACAACTTTAATATACAAGCACAACACTGGCCTGTTCTTCCATTTATTAGATTTAATGGAAATTCAGCTCTTTAGCCAGTGTACTTGGAGAGGACACAAAGCATCCTTATGTTGTCTAACCTGAAGTGTTTTGTGTCTGTGTGTCAGCTCATAGCCATCATCTCTGAAGCGGCCAGTTCGGGTATTTCTCTGCAAGCAGATAAACGTGTGCAGAACCGCAGGAGGAGAGTCCACATGACACTAGAGCTGCCGTGGAGTGCAGATCGTGCCATCCAGCAGTTCGGTGAGTGTCTGTGTGTGTGTGTGTTTTAGATGGTATAGCAGTGGTGTTTACTGATTCTGTGTGCTTTTATCAGGCCGAACGCATCGCTCAAATCAGGTTACGGCTCCAGAGTATATATTCCTCATCTCGGAGCTAGCAGGAGAACGACGCTTTGCCTCTATCGTGGCCAAGAGACTGGAGAGCCTGGTAAAGAATTTTTTTTTTTCTTTGTTTACCAATAATTGTTTTACACTTATTTTATCATCATTATTTTTTTTTCATCTATTTGTTTATTTTATTAATTATTTTTTTTTTTTACTATTTATCTATTTATAATTAATATTTAGTTTTTCTTTTTTTTGTTTTTTTACCTTTTATTTATTTTATGTTATTATTATTTAGTATTTTTTACCATTTATTTTTTATTTTATTATTAATATTTTGTTTTTTATAATATTTTTTTTATTTTTTTATTTTATAATTATTTAGGTTTTTTTTGCCTTTTATTTATTTTATAATTTTATTTTCATTTTTTTGGCAGTTACGGTAAATGTAGTAATTGTCTTAATTATTCTTTAAGCATAATTGAATTTTTGCAAATTCCATTTTAATTCTTTAATTAAAAATATTTAATCACTAAATTTATAAAACAGCTCAATTAAAAAATATATTGCATTTTTAAGAATAAAGTACTATAATTTTTCCCTCAGAAATTTTTATTTTTTAATATTTTTGTGTTGTAATCTTTAATTCAATACTAATTTTTATCAAAACCAGTGACACTGTAATGTATGCACAAAATGTAAAAAATGTAATTGCTTTTAATATGATCCAGTGAAACTATTTGTCCAATATCAAGCTTTGTATTTTAACGTAAAACATCAATTTACCACATGCACATTACTGTCTGTGAAAAACATGTACATTTCTGCATTTATTTTGTTTCTTGTGTTATAGGGAGCGCTGACACACGGGGACCGACGAGCCACAGAATCCAGAGACCTGAGCCAATACAACTTTGAGAACAAAGTATGAAAATAGTACCAAAATATCAGGCGAATATCTGTCCTTCCATATAGCTTTACTGCTTTCTACCAGTGTTTTTGCACTATTGCCAACTTATAAATTACATGCTTATAATATATTTTAAATTATGTTTTGTTTTCATTTGTTACTCTTTATTAGTTTTTGTTGTGTTAGGATTGTCTGTAGTATTTAGTCTATTCTAGTTTATGTATAAATAACCAAAGAATGCTGCATCTTTTAAGGTTAATGATTGTTTTCTTTCATTATTTATTATACTATGGGGCTGCTTGATTCTGATTGGCTGATGATCATTCTAAGATGTGCCATTATTTTCAGATAAACAATAAAGGTTTAAAACCATATATGAGGTTTTGTAATTAGTAAGTTAATTTGCATTTTTGGATGAACTATCCCTTTATTGAGTGTTTGTTGACTGCACGCTTTATCTCTTGTCTGTATCAGTACGGCACCAAAGCTTTGGATAAGATCACTAAAGCCATCCTGGGACACATCGACAACAAAGTCCCTCCACCCAAGGGATACCCAGGAGGAGGACTCATGTTTTTCAGAGGTAAATAATTCACCCGTTCTGGTCAAAAATGACATCATAAAAAAGATATGATTTGTAATTTTTTTTTGAAAGTTAATCAGACTGTGTACTAATTGTATTATTCATCTGTGTGTTTGTCAGATATGAAGAAAGGCATGATTGATGTGGGAATTTTCTGTAAGGAGCCACGGATGGGACTGAACACAGAGAAAGGTAAATCTATATAATTAAATAGAATATTTTGATTATGTTGCTGGTTTACTGATCATCTTTGTGGTTTTTCTGATTAATATGTCAACATTTCTGCTTGAGCTGGCTTATTGCTGATAAATATTTGTATTTCTTTGGATACCTGATTCTTTATATATGGTCTTAGATTATAAAATAGCATTTTTGATGCCGTGAGAGTGATGTTTATATTATGTTATGTTATATAATATTATATTATGTTATATTATATTATTTTGTGTTATATTATATTATATTATATTATATTATATTACACCATATTATATATATTATAATATATTATATTATATTATACTATATTATATTTTATTATATTATATGTATTTTATTATATTATATTATATTATATATATTTATTATTATATTATATTATGTTATATTATATGTATTTTATTATATTATATTATATCATGTTATATTATATTATATTGTATTATATTATGGTGTATTATGTTATATTCAATTTATCGTATTATATTATTTTATATTTCTTAAGTTATATTATATTTTGTTATATATATTTTATTTTATTATATTTTAGTATAGTATATTTATTGTATTATATTATAATATATTATATTATATTTAACAATATCCAAATTCAAAGTTTATATTTATATAATGAATACATTTGTACTGTTTATATTTAAGCATATATGAATACAGTAAATAAGCACACATACTGTGCATGAAATACAAAAACATACAAAAGAAATGTTTGCATATATATTTATATTTATGTGTGATTTGTATTATATATACATATTTATACATATAAATATAAGCAAATATTTTAAACAGTATAGTCATGCATATACAGTTAGTTCAATAAGTATTTGATCACCCTGTGATTTTTCAAGATCTAGAGAAGAGTTGTGTGGAGGAGTGGGCCAAAATCCCTCCTGCAGTGTGTGCAAACCTGGGGAAGAACTACAGAAACTGTTCCGTACCAAATAAAAAATACTTATCTGACACAGTAATTTACAAATAAATTATTAAAAAAATCATACAATGTGATTTCCGGATTTTTCCGGACCATGTCTCTGACAGTGGAAATACACATATGCTGAAAATTCTAGACTTCTTCATGATTTATAATTATGAGATTTTTGACTCCACTGTATTTATATACACAAAAATATACACTGTACTCACAAATATATTTTATTAATACAAAAACTTATTTTGGATGTGATGAATCGTTTGGAAGCTCTAATTGCATTGTATCATATATTCAATTATTTTATCTGTTGTTTTTATTTGTTTGTTTAATATAAATCCTCCTGTATCTCTTTTATGATCAGGCAGACCAGAATAACATTATCTATACGCAATGTACAAATATTCTGAATGTAATCTACTATGCTTTTAGGTGAAGTAATATTATGATTGTGTTACAGGATTGCATAATTAATAGTTACATCACAATGTATGTTTTTTTAAGTAAATGACACACAAAAATTGCATAAAATTAATTGTAACTGCTGTGTCTGATTGTCTTTTCTCCTTTATGTCTCCCAGACTGCACCCTCACCAAGTTTCTGAACCGTATTTTGGGTCTGGAGGTCCATCACCAGAACTTTCTGTTCCAGTACTTCACAGAAAACTTTGACTACCTGATCGAAAAGGACAAAAAGGAGGGAAAATATGACATGGGGATATTGGGTGAGGACTTTTATTTTGTGTGTTTAAAAGAGCTCAATGGTTATTGTGCATAATTGTGCCATTGTAAAACACATGTACTTCAATCGCTCTGTAGCTCTAGTGAAGTTGAATGAATTTGATGTTCTGTGTGTTCAGATCTCGCTCCTGGTAATGATGAGATTCATGAGGAAACACAGGAGAAGTTTCTGACTCCAGGAAACCCTCAGGAAGGCCAGGTCATCCTCTATAAGGTACATGGAAACTAGCCTTGCACAATATATCATTTCAGCATTGATATTAAAATGGATATAACAATTGGTAGGTGCATTATTTTCGATTTAGTAATAACATTTCTGTAAATCAGTATTGTTAGATTCCACCGAGAAACATACATTTTGTTTAGTTGTTTTCATCTGTGCTTCAATTTGTTTATTGAATTTTTTAAAATATTGTGTTGGTATATTTTTCAGATGCACTTTATTTTAGTAGGCAACTTTTCTTTAAAAAAAAAGTAAATTTTAAAACTAATTATTGTCATGCATCTAAAACAATACACATTCTTTGTCCTGGCTAAATGATGAGTTAATCTCCTATTAAAGCAATCTTATTGTAAAAAAATATATAATTAAACCATATTAACAAAAATAACTATAAGCAAAAGAAAGCAGGTGATAAACGCACCGTGTGTGATAATGAAAGGATGGTCGCGTTAACGTTAGGTCTGTTAATAATCTGATCAAACAATGTTGAAAGAGAGCAGCAGGACTGTGGGTGCACGAGTATCACCTTTTGTCCAGTCTATTTCAAAGAAAACCGATCGCACCTGTTGAGTTTCCAGGCACGGTTGCTTTGTGGAAGGAAACAGGAGCGCGCTTGCTTTTTAAACAGTCGAGCGCGTCACATCACATGTGCGTGTGACTGATCATCCTCTCATTCAGTATTCACCTGCTTTCTTTTGCTCGCGTGACCACAATTATCAGTGTCAGTCTCGTTACTTCTCAATTCTAAGATCACATTTGCATGCATATTGGGCCATGCTTATTGTCGAACCCTGCTTTTAAGAAAACCACAATTTAAAAATTATTCTCAATCAGCCAAAGTGGCTAGTGGGAGTGTCTAAGGCCTAGTTCACACTACAGGATTTTAAGCCCGATTTGAAAGTTAACAAGCTCGCTGACAGAACATCAGTCGGCCGTCTGGACCCCACGTGCGGTCAGATGTAGTGACGAGCTGCAGCCAATGAGAGCATGAGCTGAATGGCTGTGTGCTCAGGAGCTCAACAGTCTGTGATTGGGCAGAATGGCCATCGATGCACTTGCTTCATTCTGCGTTAACACAGACACGAGTGTAAACTATGGGCCTACTCACACTATTGCAAAAAACAGAAATGTGCGCACATCTAGAAAAATCTTGAAGGCAGGTGCACGATCAAAAAACAAACATAAGTAGCAAAAGATTCAAAGTAAATCGGCACACTGCCACTTTAGCTCTCAAAAAAATTTTAATGTCAAAATTACAAAATCACTACGTTTCGACCGACATGGATGAAGACCTGATGAAGACCATGTCGGTCGAAACGTAGTGATTTTGTAATTTTGACATTAAAATTTTTTTGAGAGCTAAAGTGGCAGTGTGCCGATTTACTTTGAATCTTTTCCTACTCACACTATACCATCCGTACCGTGCCCAGGCCCGTTTCCCGGATCGTTTGAGAAGTGTGAGTGCGCTGAATCGGGCTCAAGCACGGTTCACTTGGCCGGCCCTGGCCCGGTTAGAAGAGGTGTGCCTGAGCGCGGTTCACTTGGGCTTTGTCGCGGTACGCTTGTGTGTGAGTGCAAAACGCACCAAAGCCCGAAACTAAAGGCGAGACGTGACTTTTAAGGCACTGTTTCATATGGATTTATTAATCATTCTTACTGTTCAGTGAACTCAAACTGCCGTAGTTTATTAAAGACGAGAACTCTTCACTGCACGACAGCTGCACCTTCAGCAGACCTCCTCATTCCTGCAGTACGAGAGCTTTATGATTGTTTATGAGCGCCAAAAGTGGCGGATCTGTTCGGCGAAATATCTGACTGCGTGTCACCGCATCCCTAAGGACTGTTTGGCGAAATATTTGACGGCATATCAAACGACTGAAACGATATAACTAGAGAAATCTCCCCTGTGCTGCTGAGTGAGAGAGTGATTCTCACTGGACAGCGCAGCAGCGATGACGTAAGCGTGCCGAAGCCCGTTTGTGGTGTGAGCGCGGGCCGTCGGGGGAGACGGGAGGGGGGACAAGCGTGCTTTGGCCCGGTTCGAGGCAACTGTACCTAGTGTGAGTACGGCCTATATTAACTACAGTTCTGTAATCATTAGAATTACCATGCTGGTCATTCTGACAGTTCTCATATAAATCCCAGGATGTCTTTCGAAAAGAGTAGGGGTTTAACCCCGGCATCCTGGCCAAATCTGCCGACTGGCCTTTGTCTATCATGGCCTCCTAACCATCCCCATATTCAATTGGCTGCATCACTGTCTCCTCTCCACCAATCAGCTGGTGTGTGGTGTGCGGTCTGGCGCAAAATGGCTGCCGTCGCGTCATCCAGGTGGATGCTGCACACTGGTGGTGGATGAGGAGATTCCCCCACTGTGTAAAGCGCTTTGAGTGCCCAGAAAAGCGCTATATAAATGTAAGGAATTATTATTATATTATTATTATTTATTAAAATATTGTAACGTCATATTTACATTCAAAGCTTCTATTGAGATATTAAAATTAAGCTTGACACAGAGGAACATCAAAACTCACTGCCAACTAGCGTTTTGGAAGTGTTATAGCAGAGCAACACAAACAGCACACAGAAGTGTAACGCCCTATTCACACGGGCCTTCAGCGTCAACGCTTGACAGAGGGTGTGTCTGAAGTTGGAGCTGAAACGATCGTCATAGAAGCGTCAGCCAATGAAATTCAGTCAGCAATAGGCCACTGTCTGAGCTGGTGTATTTGCATACAGCGATCTGATTGGCTGACGCTTCCGTCGGCGCTTGAAAAGTTGAGCTGGTCCCAACTTCTGCAGCGAGGAACGCTTCTGAAGCGGCGCCAACGGATCCACAATGCAGTTCGGCAACGCCTGACATCACCCATTCAAAGTGAATGGGAAGCGTTGACGCTGACGCCCCGTGTGAATAGGGCGTAAAGGCAGGAGCACCGTGCGTCACGCCGATCGCTCAACTCAGAAGTATAAACCAGCCTTAAGCAAACAAAAACATATAATCGAAAGTACAACTTAATATACAAATAAATAATAAGCATTTAAATAGAACCAATATTATTAACATTTACAAGTTTTTTCCAAAAAAAAGAAGATAAATTAGTCCTGAAAAGACTAAATGTCTTAATTGATCTAAAAAAAGGAAGATCAAGAAGAAGTCAAAATGAGCTTTGTATTGAAAGGACCTAGGGCCACTTTCTGTCATAAATCTTGGAACAAAAAATAAATTCTGTTGCGTATGACAAAATGAAAATGGAACAAAAAAACTGCTTTAAATAAAAAGGGAAACTAAAACAAACACTTTTAAAAAGAAATGAATGTCGGCGCTGATAGCCTAGTGGTTAGTGTGTCAACACATAGCACCCAGGTGCTGGTGGCGACTCGAGTTCGATTCCTGGCTCAAGGCGCTTTGCCGATCCATCCCCTTTCTCTGCTCCCCACACTTTCCTGTCTGTAAATCTACATTGTCCTATCAATAAAAGTGAAAACCCTTTAAAATAATTATTAAAAAGTAAATAAATAAAAATACCAATGATATTGTCTGCGGAACTTAGGTTGAAGCAAACCAAGAGATTCGTATAATATGCAATGATGGGTATTCAGTATTATTCTTCTATTATTATTCCCTCCAGAACAGTCCTGAGCATCTGTCTGTGCTAACAAAGAGCGGCTCTCGCCTCCAAAAGCCATCGCATTTTCTTTGTTTTGTCTTCATCTTTATCTTCTGAGGCGCAACTCGTTCATTAGAAAAGAAAAACCACCACAGTGGCTTCTCCAAATGCACTAAACTACATTTCTCTGACTTATATTTGCTCCAGTTTATCAGGAAGTCATGATTTTGCTTTCTTTTGTTTGTCGTGGGATGGAAACACTGCTTTATTTGCAAATGCAATATTCCAGTTCCGATGGAAACATAGTGTCCTGACATAGTGTTGTGGCTGTTTCCAGATCAGTGTGGATCGCGGGATGCCCTGGAAAGAGGCCTGCAGTAAAGCTGAGAAACTCACTGGAGATTACGAAGGCTTTTACCTCTCAAACAAGGTTTACACACAATAACACATGTTTGTCATTCATTCATTCATTTCCTTTTGGCTTAGTCCTTTATTTATCAGATGTCGCCAAAGCGGAATGAACCGCCAACTATTCCAGCATATGTTTTACTGGCACTGGGAAACACCCATACACACTCACATTCACAAACACACTCATACACTATGGCCAATTTAGTTAATCAATTCCCCTATAGCACATTGTTTGGACTGTGGGGGAAACCAGAGCAGTCGGAGGAAACCCACACCAACATGAGGAGAACATGCAAACTCCACGCAGAAATGACAACGCCATGCATGTTTGTCATTTTTATGCAATCATTTTCTTGAGTGTTTTAATTTGATGCATGTGTTTTTCAGCTGCGTGGGAGTCAGCCGTGCGTCCTGCTTGCTGAACAGGGTCGTGGTCGGAACCTGATCCTCTACAAACCCAACATCGGCAAACAGGCTCATCCTGAGAACCTGGACAACCTCCTCCTCAGATACTACAAGGTACAACATGCAAATCCCAGCAGATACTACTGTCACAGTTTCTTCACTGTTTTATATCAGGCTATTGACTGTATAACCTGGAGATCAGACGTAAGAAGGGTTCTGAGAATGTCTGGGCTGATGCTCTCTCGAGGGCATAGATCATGTCTAGTGCTGATTATTGTTTTTTTTTTTAGGGCTAAGCTGCAATAAAGGTTTCTACAAAATATCTTCACTGCTTTATTGTATATTCATGTTCAGAGCAGTGTTGGATAAGTTACTTCAAATATAGTAACTTAACTCTTTCCCCGAGAATTGCCGATATTGGGCAGCACTAAAGGCTCATAAGACACCATGGGGTATGGATCGTCATACCCACCCGATTGTGAAATGTATATATAATGATCCAAGAAAAGGAACTGCCTCCTATTGCTGTCTTTCTTATATTAATGCACATACTTTCTCCAAAGAAAGACTATGGCTGTCTGATCTGTCTCTACCCAACACAACTATCCATTGGGAACATGTGTGGGATAATACATTCCACGCTTCCACAAACCCTAATCACTAGTTTATTCACTTAAAAACTATTTACAGGGCAAATTTAACCACACGTATACGACTTATCGTAGGTTTATTTTCACATCCTTATTGTAAGTTCTGTGCACCACAGCATCCAGATACCTTTCGCAAAAGATCGCAATCTTGATTCAACCCCCTAGACGATCTTAATCCAGCATTTCTACGATTCTGTCAATCATATTTTCAAGTTCAGCAGAGAAGCAAAGGCGGCTGCACAAGTCTTCTCATTGTTTTACATACATTGCTCAGCGACATGGACACCTCCAAATGATGTTAAAAGAGTCTCATACTGTGTTTATAAGGTATAATTCACCTAAAAATGTCATTTTTGTGTTCATATAATGCTGTATTCGCGGCCGGGAAATCACATGTGGCTTGTCTAAATGGTCTTGCCCCATCTTATATCCCTGAGCTGATACACCCCTATAAGTTCACTTGCTCTGTCAGGTCAGCTGATAAGCTTCTCCTGATTTTGCCAAAACCGAAGCGTAAGCTTAGAGGGGGTTGTTTTTTCGCTGTACCGGGTCGTACACTTTTGGAAAGATTTGCTTTATTTTGTTGTATGTTTTTCTGTACAGCATTTTGGCTCACTTCTATGTTTTTAAAGTGCTCTATAAATGAAGTTTGACTTGACTTGACTAAGTGAGAAAAGAAAGTCTAATCTATTTGTTTTTCATTGAAGGTGTTGCCTGAGGATGCAAAAGATGTCTGGGAAAGCCAGTTTGACTTCTCCTTCACTAACTGTAGCCATGCCAACTGGTGAGTGACATTACATGCTGTGTGTTTGACACTTATTTTATGGTTGTGATAAAGTATGATGAATTAAAAAAAAATATGAAACTAAGCCAACACTGAACAGCTATATTACCTCTTTTTTTGTTCAGTGTTTAAATGGATATTGAAATAGTTTTTAGACAGCGTTTTATTATTATTTATTATATTTATTTATTTTTTATTGTATAACTGTGATAATATACAGTAATTCTTCTAATATAATATGAATAGTTTAAAATCTCATATATATATATATATATATATATATATTAGTGCTGTCAATCGATTAAAAAAATTAACTAATTAATCACACTTTTTTTTTTGAAAATTAATCGCGATTAATAACATTTAAAAGACTGAAACTTGTAATTTTGGCTATTCAAATGTAAAATTAATGTAAACGCAAGACAAAAACTATTTAAATTCAAAATATAATTGTTTATTAAAAATTTAGTTTAACTTGTAACACGGATTTCTTCATGTAAACAACAAACCCACAATAAACCATCAAGATCCTGGCTTGACAGCCATATTTATTACAGAAATTAAAACAGGCATGTTAATGACATTTCAATTTCAAAACAATCAACGCCAATAAAGAAAACATTGATTTCCAAGTTGGATTCTAAATGGACTGCAAAAAATGCCAAAATACAGGCATTGCAGATATGAAAAATTATAATAATAATAAAGTATTGAATACAAACAATTGTACTCATTTTAAAGTTGTATTGCTGTGCGATGAGTTGTCCTCCTTTACATTCAGACAGTTGCTAAAACAGTCCAGTCTGTTGACATTATCGGCGGACACCTTTTCTTTTGAATGATGTGAGCTAAGTGTGCAACGCAATCTCATGTCAATTTGTAACATTCTGATTTAGTGCGCACACACACAAACTAATATATATGAATCTAATATAATCAACATGTGATTGCAGCTTAGCAGTGTTGTGTGTGTGTGTGTTTATGTCTGTGTGTGTGTGTTTTTTTTCTCTCAGGAAGGGTAAGTGTAAGCAGATCGAGGAGGGTCAGGAGTGTTTTCTGGGAATGCGTCTCCGCCAGTATCACATGCTGTGTGGAGCTCTGCTGCGCGTCTGGAAACGAGTGTCTGACATCGTCTCGGACATCACCAACTCCAGCATCCTGCAGATCGTGAGACTCAAAACCAAACAGAACAGCAAGCAAGTTGGTGAGGCGTCTTTTTATTACTGTGTCCTGCCAATCCTGTTGGCTAGAGTTTAAAATTAAATTCTAGCTTATTTGTATAGCGCATTTCACAACAATTATTGTTTCAAAGCAGCTTTGCAAATGGTGCGCATCATTGCATTACAATCGAATTTAGAAGAGTTAAGGTTATTAATTACCATAACTTAATTAGTTAATAATAACTTTAAGTATTTAACTAGCAACTAATAGTTTTTAACAGTTAAAGTTATTATATGTAAACATAGTTAATCTGCAGTTAATCTTAAACACTAAAATGAAAAAAAAGCTAACCCTTCATTGAGTTTCTTTCGTCTGCTAAACACACAAAAAAAATATTTTTTAAAATGCTGATCACTAGCATTCATTGACTTCAATAGTAATTTTTTCCCTACTATGGATGTAGATTGTTTCCAAGCAACCAGCATTCTTCAAATTATCTTCTTTTGTGTTCAGCAGGAGAAAGAAACCCATAAAGGTTTAAAACCATGTGATGGAGAGTAAGTGATTAGTTAATATGGGAACACTTTAAAACAATGGTCCATAATTTAATGTTAGCTAATGTATTTAATAACATGAACAAACTATTAGTGATGCATTTAATACAGTATTTAATAATAAAGATTGTTAACATTAGTTAATCTTATTTAGGTTAAATAATGTTAGTTCATGTTAACTAATGTTAAAAAACGGATTTTATTAATGCATTAATTAAAGGTGCAGTAGGTGATCTGCCAAAATGCTAACTGCTTAGCATATTACCTTTGGACGGCGGGGAGGGACTGCGATTCAAAGCCACACACCCTGAAATCACGAGCGCGCACCGCATCACAACAGCCGACAGACAACCCACTAGTTCAGGTCATTCGCCAGTTAGTGCCAGCGCCGTGCAGGAATTACATGTAATACTTTGCCACACTTGCATGCTATTTCAGAGCGAATATTCAGAGTAGCGGTAAACAGTATAGGAAGGCTGTCATTGTTCAAAAATGACCCAATGTGAATATAAAAGCAACTTCAGCTCAATAAAGCAGGTTAGGCAGAATAGCGCTATTTACTGATGTTTTGTTGTTAAACTAAATATAAATCTACATTATAGATGCTGTCAAAGGACCCTATGAAACTGAAAATAATCACATCAATCTTTCACTGGAGATTTCTGTGGCTGAACAACACGTCTGTGCATATAAGTCATTCATAACAGAACACAATCTAACATAAGCTTAGCCCAGGGTTTTTCAAAGTCTAAGACAGTGGGCCTCCCTTTTGACACAACTTATCCATTGGCGCCCCCCTCCTCCCAAACACGCACGCACGCACGCACGCACGCATGCGCACACACACACACACATATATATGTATATATATATATATATATAATATATATATATATATATATATATATATATATATATATATATATATATATATATATATATATATATATGTATATATATATATATATATATATATATATATATATATATGTCTTTATATATACTGTATATATATATATATAAGACACAGACAGATGTCAGACTGTTAACTCACTTTTAACATCATTTGCATGAAAGTGCAATTATTTACAGAGTAATAAGTATATTAATATAACGTTTTTAAAGCTAGGATGATGGTTAATATGAACAGAACAGATCCAAGAACTGTCCATCCCAGTCAAAACAGTCGAAGTTTAGCGGGTCTCATGCTGTCATTAGCCAAAATATCTTGACAAACCACACATAAAGGTTGTGATTCATCAGCTGGTCCTGTCCACGTAAATCCTAAACTCAAATACTGATCATCATATCGTCCTCTTTTGGGTTTAAACCCTGAACTTGAAGGCTTTGAATCGGGGGGTCTCAGAAACCGATCCATTGTATTAGCAGGCATATACCTGTATTGGCGGGCTTGCCAAACAGAAGTGAATTCACAGCTATGGCCTTCTGGGTAAAAAAGGTTTTCTTATTTTAGACGTATTATTTTTTTAGCTTTGTTAAATTAAAACGTTTAAACATAATAAAAAATACATATAATAATTTAACTTAATAATTATATTTTTATTATATTATCATTTTTCCCTCGCCTCCCCTGACTTGCTCTGGCGCCCCCCAGGGGAGGCGCGCCTCACACTTTGAAAACCCCTGGCTCAGCCTGACTAAAATAGTTTAAAACAGAACATGACCTGTCAATACTTCAGCCATGGTGTTGTCCTTCCTCCAGCGTGCTAAAGTAACTCCAATATTGGTTCAGGTTTTTAAAAGTTTCAATTCAGCATTTCATTTCTCCCGGTCCGTCTTGTGACCGCGCGACCGCTTTAAGGGCGAATTATACCCGCGCTTGGCTTTACAGTAATCGGCCCGAGCTCGTCTGTCCTTCAGCGCCTCTGGCTCCGACTCTGCATCGGCGAGTGGCCCGCAGCTAGCTCGCACGCATGCGTTTGTGATGCAGACGGGCACGCGCTAACGGCGGATCTGTGTGAACACATGCGCAGAAGTCCTAATCTACATTTGCTGACAGACAGTCTGACCTGCCTATCGGTATTAGGGAGATGACGGCCCGACTCTTTAATTGGATGAACATTTTTTAGTTTTATGCTTTACCCAGAATATAAAAATACACATTTAGATCATTTACTGTAATCATTACTATTGGACTGTGAAGAGACTTTCAACCAGCACAACAAAACATGCTTCTGAAGACAATCACCTACTGCACCTTTAATGTTGAACTATGAGTAATAAATGCTGCACAAGATTATTCATACTTAATGTTAGCAAATACCTTAACTAACATTAACTATTATTCTAAAGCGTCACTGTTAATTTTGATTTTTGGGATGAACTATCCCTTTAAGGAATCAAATGTATGCACTTTTATGTGCTTTATAATTATAGCTATAATTCTGTGGAGCATGTGCATTTAAAGAAGTACAGTATATGCATATAATAAACCATCAACTTGTGCATTGGTGTGGATGCTAATATCATTATCATTCTGGGAATGAATGTGCCTTTACACATTCATATACAGTACTGTGCAAAAGTCTTAAGCCTGGTTCATAGTTGACGTGTTCGCTTGAGTGCGTGCGGCGAATGTGACGTCAACGCTGTGTTTGCAGAGGTTCACTTTGCGTGCGCGCAACATGATTTCGGCTGGTGGAGCGTGTGATTTTTTAAAATTTTTTTTTAAACTCGAGCAAACAGTTTGCGCTGTGCCATGCTTGATCTGAGTTGAATATGAAACACTTTAAAGAGATTTTCTCTGAAACGGTTACGCCTGTACAGACATTCTTTATGATCTGTGATTAGAGACAACCAGATGATCAATATTTCTTGGCTAGAAAGTGCAACAGCCATGTGAAAGGAGGAAAGTTTTTGTCAAAAAGTTTGAAAACACCTGAAGGATAAGTTTGTTAAAGCCAAAAGAGGCCATGGCAAAAGTGGAGACTCATGTACACAATTAAAGAATGTTTTTCCACCATTTATAGGTTTTACACTAATGTATATATTGCAATTTAGAATTTAAAACAATTTAATAGCTTCAAAACTATAATTAAGAAACACATTATTTCTTTGATAACTGGAAAAATAATATTTTAACCTATCGATTTACAATATACTGATGTCTGTTTTTCTAGGCTTTATTGGTGATAATAGTTAGGAATGTTGGACCATTATTGCCTTTTTAGCATATCAGTAGAGGACAAATTAGCCAGACAGTAGTGTGAATTGTGAAGCAGGCTAAATCTAAGAAACATCTGTATTTTTAGCAAGTTTACTTGTTTTGCTTTCATTTTTGCCATGATAAAATATATATTTGTAGAGCAGCACATGTTCTCTTGTCATTAATATTTTAATAAACTTTAATAGATAAAACCGTCAGAGATATGAACAAAAGCAAGTGATGCATCAAAGTTTGAATGAACAAAAAAATCTTGAAAGGTTATAAAAATCTTTATAATCATTAAAATAATGTATAAAAACAATAAAAAATAATTGGTTTAAAAATCTTGAACGATATCAATGATATGACGTAGTTTCGGAAACTTCATGTTTATCCGACTGACTTTACGGTCAGTTTCTTTTGACCGCCCCCTGTTGTTTTAAAGTATATCACAATGGCGAACATGGCAAGTATTAAAGTCTTGTCCGTGTTGTGAGGTGCGCAGTTGGCAGAGGTTCGCGATGTGGCACCAGGCGAAAGTATAAATCCAGCTTTAGGTCACCACCAGCTTTATGAGGCTAAGACTTTTGCACAAAGCTATCTATCTAAAAGGTATGGAGCAAGTGCATGGTTATTACTTTCAGGTGAACTATACCTTTAATATACAAACAGAAAATACAGGAAATATGAATACAACATACAGAACAAAATACTTTTGGCATCAAAAGTGTGTTAAACATGACTCTTTAGCACTAAACAACAGCTTCAACTTGTTGATTTTTTTTTTTTTTTAAATGATGTACTCTTTAATATCAAGCATCTTTCAGCATTACTAGGAGTTCGTCCTTAGATAGAGCATGTTTTATCTTTCTTTTTCTCTCCAGGTGAATCTTACACTGCCTATACTCTTGCCAATACATACATACTGTGTATAATATTTAGATCTGGACTGTCTTTCTTTCATCAACTGCTTTTCTCTCCAAATATGATTTCATTACACTAGCAGTGTGTTTGGGATCATTATTATGCTATAAAGTAAAACTGTCAACTTAGATGATTTCTAGTAGAACTTACATGACAGAGTAAAACCTGTCTAGTTTTCAGCATTCTCAATCCCATCCACTCAGGCAATATTGAAAACGGCTCTGGCAGAAATGCAGATCAAACCCAGACAGAAACTTCATTCTTTCAGTCATTTATTTATTCCTCCATCTTTTTCTAACTCTGTTTTAAACAAGTAGATCCCAAAAAATCCAAGTGGAACCTGTATTTTCTGTTTGTCTTTTATAAAGGGAGTAATAAGTGATTTATAATATCATTATACCCTCACTAAAACAACAAATGTTAGACTTTAGCACAGTACTGTATCTCCTATCATGATGAAACTAACAATATTCTATATCTCTCAGGTATAAAAATCCCTGAAAACTGTGTATCCCGTGTGCGCGCTGAGCTCTCTCGAATGGACGAGGAGGTGAAGAAAGCACGGCGCGAGAGAGAGCAGTTCGCAAATGAACAGCGCCTCCGCCAAGAAATGCTGGCCAAGATGCTCAACGCTCGCAAACTCATCGCCAACCCTCCACGCTCTCTTCCCAACCACTTTAACTACCCACGATCCCTCCTGCCACAAACATTACAACCCAAAACCGAAGCCGTCAGTGAGGTTTTGGATCTAACTGTAAGTCCTTGCCCCTCACCGGACATCAAAGCACCCACTCCTAACATAAACGGCGTGTCTATAAATGTCCTGAACAGCAGAGGGCGCCAATCTGGAGTCGTTCCTGAAACGTTCGATCTTGAGGACCTGATTTCCCAGGAGCAGCAGAGACACCGACAGGTGGTGTTAAACTCAAACATGCGCATGCCGTCATCGCATTCGTCTTTAAACATCCCGCAGCAGCACGTTCACACATTAAAGCAGAATCACTCGTCATTTGGAGTGCTAACACAGCAGCCGAATGCAACCAGGTCTGCGCAATACAGCGCGCTTCTGTCACAGTTACGCCAAGGGAACGATAAATCCCTCATGATGCGAATTCTCACGCAAATGAGCCAGAAAAACAGTTCATCATCACAGCCCTCACATGCAATGCTTCATCAAAACAGCATACCACACACTTCTAGCATGCATTCGCAACTACCGAAGAGACGCGTAAACGAACATGTGCAGTCGCAGCCAATGCAGACTCAACCTGAAAGACCATCCAGACCAAAGGACGAGTTTGATTTCGATGACTTGGACTTCGGTTACCCTTCGCCCGATTCTCAAAAGTACCCGTTCACCTCACAGGCCTTGCCATCCTCGACTCCCCCCCCTCCTCCCTACTCCTCCTCCCTCTTCGCACCGGCACCTCCAAACTCCTCCCTCTCAGACTCTAGCTCCTCCTCCTCGCACTTCACACCTTCCTCGTCCTCCTCTTCCGAGCAAACGCATCTGTTACCGAACGGCCACAGCAGTATGGACAGCCTGGAGACGCTGGATCACATGATCCACGGAGCACCATCAGATCACCGCCAGTCCGTCATCCAGTTCAAATCAGTGGACTGGGACGCCACCTAGAGGTAGCTCGAAACACGCACAGTCAGAAATTTAAGGGTTAGTTCACTCAAAAGTGTTCATTCTGCTATTAATTACTCACCCTCATGCTATTCCAAATGCAAAACATCTTGGTTCATCATCGTAACGCACAAATTAAGATATTTTAGAAGAAATGCTGGAGCTCTCTGTCCCTCCATGAAGTCTTTTTATATTTCCGGGTTTCTCAGCAGCAGAAGTAATCATAGTTGGTAAACGTAGAGCGCAGTGAATTGGAGAGTACAACAAATCATTGATTTACAATCTTATTTGCTGAAATAATAAAAGAAAAACTCCACGATGGTGTTGTCAAGACTTCAGAAAAAGCAAAACAATAGTGTGAGACTGATAACGGCAGCCGGAAGAGAGAATAATGTCAGATTTACTGTGCTGCACCCATAGACTCTGCATTACAAACACCTCACTCAAGTGGTAGTTTTTTTGTAATTTGATGCAAAGTTAATATAATACATATGTACATAAATATAAATGTGCATAAGTTATTTTTTTAAATATCAAAACATGAAAACCTTTCAAGGATTTAAGATTATGATGATTGTTAAACCCATCATAACGTTCTTGTGAAAAGGTTCCATTGACAACAAGGGTCCTGAAACTTTCAAAGTCTACAGCAGGGGTGTCAAACTCAATTTCCGGAGGGCCACAGCCATGCACAGTTTAGCTTTAACCCTAATAAAACACACCTGATCACACTCATTGAGTCCTTCAAAGCTTGTTTGAAACCTGCAGGTAAGTGTGTTGAAGCAGGGTTGGAACTAAACTGTGCAGGGCTGTGGCCCTCTAGGAACTGAGTTTGACACCCCTGGTCTACAGTGTTCATACGGTCATGGAAAACCTGGAAAAGTCAGGGAATTTTGACATGGCATTTTCCAGGCGTGAAAACGTTTTGGAAAAACGGAAAAACCCACAAAGTTTTGGAAAAGTCATTGGAAATTTTGTCATTTAGCAGACGTTTTTGTCCAAAGCGACTTAAGCTGCGTTCACACTAGAGCTTGGTATTAAACAATATGATTAGATGTTAATAAAAGTGAGCGATTGCTCCATATTTGAAATTTCTTATTTTAAATGATCTTCTATTGGTCTAACACAATCACCTCATGCGATTTCGCAGGTAATAATTCTCCAAGCTTGAAACTTTGAATGCAGTGAAATGTGAAACAAGTGCTTGCGTTTCTGGTCTGCCGCATTTGCATGCCTATGAATGGAAGTCTATGGAGCGAAAAGTGCAGTGTGATCGCAGCTTTACAAAAGAAGTAGTTTTACCTACTATTACTAGTTTACCAAACTATTGACATCATCTAAAATTAGTTTAACAAATATCGGTATACTGGAATGAAGGTTTTTACTTCTTTTCTTGGCCAGAAACATGCTCTCACATCATTCTAGCTGTGTAAGCATAATCTATTTTACATAGATATAAAAATAAATTGAAACTAAAGAGATTGTTGCGTGTTTAATGAAATGCTGTAGTGAATTTTAACGTTTATTGTTTTTCATATGATTTACCACGTATACATTGACATTACATGAAACATTAGGTCATGAAAATTGACTTGAAATTCTTGGAAAAGTGTTGGAATTTTTGTAGTAAATATGTAAGAACCGTGAGTCTAGTCATTGGGTCAACTGTAAGGTTATGAAGCTACAAGAATCAGGCTGTGCACACAAAAAAAACTAAATTAACGACTTTGTTTAACATCTTTAGGACTAGTGTTTATGAGAGCACTATCGTTCATAGTCGCACTGAAAATTATGATATTTTAGAAGAAATGCCGAAGCTCTCTGATTGACAGCAAGGGTCCTGAAACTTTCAAAGTCTAGAAAGGGACCAAAAACATTGTCAAAACGGTCTGTTTTATTAGTGGGTCAACCGTAATTTACGAAGCCACAAGAATAAATCTGTGCACACACAAAAAAAATAACAACTTTTCTTAACATCTTTAGGACTAGTATTTATGAGAGCACTATCATTCAGTGTCACACAAAAAAATTATGATATTTTAGAAGAAATGCTGGAGCTCTCTACACTGCAAAAAATGCTTCTCTTACTTAGATTTTTTGTCTTGTTTCTAGCCCAAATATCTCACAGTTCTTAAATCAAGAAGAATTATCTAGACAAGCAAAACATATTGTCTTGTTTTCAGCAATAATGTGCCAAATTTAAGTAAGTTTTTACCTAAAACAAACAAAATAATCTGCCAATGGGGTAAGCAAAATAATCTTATGTCAAAAGGAAAAACAAGATTGTTTTACTTACCCCATTGGCAGATTATTTAGCTTGTTTTAAGAAAAATTCACTTAATTTTGGCACATTACTGCTGAAAACAAGGCAATATGTTTTGCTTGTCTAGAAAATTCTTCTTGATTTAAGAACTGTGAGATATTTGGACTCAAAACTAGACAAAAAATCTAAGTAAGAGAAGCATTTTTTGCAGTGTAACCCTCCATTGACAGCAAGGGTTTGGAAACTTTCAAAGCCTAGAAAGGGACCAAAGCATTTTTTTAAAACAGTCCTAGTTTCATTATTGGGTCAACCGTAAGTTATGAAGCTACATTTTTTTTTGTGCACACAAAAAACAAAATTAACTTTATTTGACATCTTCAGGATTAGTATTTATGAAAAGCACTTTTCGTAACTTTTGAAGCTTCAAGAATAACTCACACAAACTAAAATACCAACTTTATTCAACATCTTCACGACATGTTGCTACATGTCTTGGTATTTATCACTCACCCTCATACTATATTCCAAGCACAAAAATTATGACATTTTAAAAGAAATGCAGGAGCTCACTGACCCTCCATTGACACAAGGGTGTAGAATTAGCATGGAAGGAGGGGACGTGTCCCCACCAATATCCACCAATTACTGAAATGTCCCTTCCAATAATTTAATCAACTTCAAAATAAAATAATGCTCCATCAACCCTTAGTAACCTACACGTGCACAAAGTCAAGCTCGCTACGAGCTCACTGTAATACTATTAACCAAGGCAGTGCAATTAATTCAGTAAATTCCTAAATTTCTCTAAATTCATACCCCCTCAAAGCCCGGTTGCAGTAAAATCATGCAAATTGACTTCTGCAGCATTGTTATCTGTATTATTAAGAGTTTATTTTATATTATTAAGTCCTTTATTCATGTTTTTAAAAGCACAATAAATTAAACAAAACTTGCGTGCACTCTAGAGAAGTATGTCCCCACCAATGTCAAGAGCGAATCTACGCTCTTGCATAGACAGCAAGGGTTCTGAAACATTCAAAGTCTAGAAAGGAGCCAAAAACATTGTCAAAACAGTCCAATGTTTCATTAGTGGTCAACTCTCATTTATGAAGCCGCAAGAATAATTCTGTGCACACAAAAAGACAAAAATAACGACTTTATTCAACAGCTTCTGAACTAGTATTTACAAGAGCATTACGTGTTGTGTTGCTACATGTCGTGATATTCCTTTAGCTACAATAATAGACTTTAGTTCAGTAATATAGTCTAATATAAGAAGTGAATGAAAACAAATGAGTGGATTGAAGCACTGAACAGCCGTTTTGTTTGTGCTTTGTTTGTTGGTAAAAATAACATAATTAAAAATGTTGACCCTGAGATAGTTATTTAACCCTGAGCATGCAGTCTATTAGTAATGAAACAAAGCGTTTTAATTTGTCATGTGTACAAATATAAATTCAACAATTCAATAACTTTATTTAGAAACTCACACCAGTAGGATTCCACTTTGCACGCCATCTTGTGGTCAAACGTGGAAATGCATTGTGCAAGAGCTCTCACAATGCATTCTCTAGCCATCAGTTGTGCACTCGTTATTGCAGTGCATTGTGGGATTGATTGAGTGCACTTCAGAACATCCACCATTGTTTCAGACACCACTAAATATGCCTGCTCCCTCAAATAATGCACTTTTTAAGTGCATAGATGGCATTTTCTGACTGTTTTTTGCTCCTTTTCTGTCCTTCGAATATCTTTGGAGGTCAGAGAGCTCCTGCGTTTCTTCTAAAATATCTGAATTTTATGTTATGAAGATGGTCTTACAGTTTTGGAATGACATAAGTATGAGTAATTAATAACAGAATAAAAGAATTTGGTGTGAACTAACCCTTTTAATTTGTCCCCCAAGTCATTCTCAGTCCATAAGCTATTTTAAGAGTTGCGTTCGGTTCGTTGGCATACAATGAAGACGTTTGGAAACACACGGGCACTTGAAATCAGTTTGGTTTTTATTTGCCTTATTTGAAGCAATAGGGCTTTTCCACCCACCATTTCATCAGACCTTGAGGTAAAAGAGATGTTTATTTATTACGTTATTGGTGTATACTGTTTCCTGTCCTAGGGAGTTTATCTTTTCGAATGAATGCCTTCTGTTAAATCAGTGCCTTTATCTCCTTCAGATGCAGTCTTGTGTGCATATATATAAATATATATATATACATATACATATATATATATTTCTAGACAGAGTAGTGCTATATTATTTATTTCCTCCAGCGTTCTTTGTATCCCAGAGATCTGTGCTTTTTTTTTTCTAGGGGGCCTACAGACCTGATTGCATGATAACGAAACTGCTGTTTAACCCTGTGAATTGTTTCTTTCTACATTTTAGTGATCTGAACACAGGGACAGATTTGTTCAAGATTTATAGTGAATCAAGCGCAAATACTCACCCCTGCTTAACGGCGTTTGTGTCATTTCTCAGGTATAGACTCATCACTGTCCAAAACAAATGACTATTTTATAAAAAAATATATTAGATCGCGGGTGGAACGTCGTGAGCTTTGGGAATTGGAAACCAAAATATTTATTATTAGATTTTAAAGGGAACACTGGTTAGTGTTAAGGCTTAATATGATGTAAACGATGCCTCTATAAAAAATGTAGAAAAAAAGACATATTTTTGCGTTATTAAAAACAATTCGTCATTTATTTTGGACTATTTGCGCCACTATTGTTTTCGATTACGCAATGTGAGTGCTCCCCCTACTGGTGTTTCTATTGTATTGTAAATGCAGCACAACTGGGGATACAAAATAATGAAATTTCGCCTCATTGTGGTGCTATTTTTCCAACGAACGACAATAAAAAGAGACATTATCTATATCTTTACTGCTTTGTGAATGATGCCTCTGTGAAATATGTCGAAAATAAAAAAAAGACGTGCGGTGTTCACAGAAATCCACATTTATTTTGGACCTATTGTTTTCGATTACGCAATTTGAGTCTTCCCCCTTCTAGTGTTTCTATTGTATTGTATTTACTGCTTTGTGAACGATGCCTCTTTGTGAAAGGTAGAAAATAAAAAAGACGTGTATTGTTCGAAGAAATCCACATTTGTAATATAAATAAAATGTAGATATTTGTTGAATAACGAAAGTATTTTGTTGTCAAATATAAATGGTAGAAAAAAATTGTAGATTTTTGTTAAATAACAAAGTATTTTTTCGTTAAATTTGAATTGTCGAAAATAAGGACTTTTGTTGAATAGCGAAAATTCTCTTTCATTATATTTAAATGATCGTAAAAATTTTTTTGATTTTTGTTGAATAACGAAGCATTTTTTTGTTAAATTTAAATGATCAAAGTAAATGTGGATTTTTGTTAAATAATGAAAATATTTTGTTACTTAAAATAAATGGTCAAATAAATGTGATTTTTTTTTGAATAACGTTTTTTTCATTCATTTTAAATGGTTGAAAATAAATGTGTTTTTTTAATGATGAAAGCTTTTTTTGTTAAATTTAAATGTTTAAAATTAAGTGTGGTTTTTGTTGAATTACAAATATAATTTTTGTTAAATTTAAATGTTCAAAAAAAAGTGGATTTTTGTTGAATAACGAAAATATATTTTCTTTAAATTAAGTGGTCGAAAATAAAAGTGGATTTTTGTTGAATAACGAAAAAATGTTGTTAAAATTAAATGTTCAAAAAAAAATGAATTTTTGTTTATAATGAAATTTTTTCGTTAAATTTAAATGGTCGAAAATAAAAGTGGATTTTTGATGAATAACGTAAATATTTTTTCAATATATTTTAGTGGTCGAAAATAAAAGTGGATTTTTGTTGAATATTGCAAATATTTTTTTTGTCAAATTTTAGTGGTCGAATATAAAAGTGGATTTTTTGCTGAATAACGAAAATATTTTTTTGTCAAATTTAAATGGTCGAATATAAAAGTGGATTTTCGTTGAATAATGAAAATATTTTTTAGTTGAATTTAAATGGTGGAAAATAAAATAACGAAAATATCTTTTTTCACAAAGAGTCATCATTTATGTTATATTAAGTCATACAAGATACCCAAAAATTCCCATTAAGAGCGCTGAACCACTGAACCTCACTTCGAAACGTCTTTCTAGAGAGCAAGACTTAGCAATAAAAACCAAACGAATGATAATAAAACTCCAATACTGCCCCACGAACAACTCGAAGATGTTCAGAAGTGATATTTTTGAATTCAGTAGAAAGAATACTATATTTGTTATCGGAAAGAAACTGATTAGTTTGTTTGTATGAGGTCAACGTTTTAGTTATTTTTTTCTTGTATTCTTGTGTAGTTGGAATGAAAGCAAATGTATTGGCGTCTTTGATTGCTGTTCGTATTATTATTATTGTTATGAATACTATTATTATTGTTGCTATTTATATCCAAGGGACATTATTAGTAGAGGTAGACTTTGTTATAATCATGTAGAAAACACTTTTTTTGTTTTGTTTTTAATGCCTTGTCAGGGGTTTTATCGTTTCGTTTTCTCCCGATAAATACAGAATCAAAGCCTGCAAAACCTGCCACCAAATCTAAAACTGCACTGCCCCTGTGTGTGTGTGTGTGTTTATTCTCACTCGAAATAAAGTCCTCATTTTGTTTGGGTCAAGATTCCCACCGCACCAAAGTTTTCTGTGCAGTTTTTGCAGGCTCCGTACGGTTGTGCTTAATCTCAGGAAAATAAAGTGGAGGGAAAGAATCGCAGATAAAGATGTGTGATGCTGACTACTGTATTCTACACACCTGGCTACCATATTATATACACTTGAAGAATACGAGAGAAAATGCGAATTTAGGAATATTGCTCGAGTATTACTACAAGTACAAGTTCTCTGCTTTTGAAAGGATTTTTTTGCTTTTGTTTTTTAGAAATGATGAAGCTACACTGAATAAAATTGGCTCATCGCAAATTGTTTTGAGCAATTTATGTGGGCTGAATTTAAACTAACAAATTAAGTTGAACGTTACTCAATTTAATTTAAATTCAGCCCATATAAATAGTTTACAACCTCTTACCTTAAAAAAAAATTATATATCTATTGATTCATTATTTTTCAGTGTAGTTTCAAAAATGAATTGGTAATATCATGTGAATAAACAAAACAAAAACATTGCAAACTAAATGATTGTCTCATTCTAGTCAAAATGATCTAAAAAATCCTAAATTTAGAAGACAAGTATTAAAATGTTTTGTTTTCAGAAGGTTTAAGTCAAAATTAAGCGGGTTTTTCCTTAAAACAAGATAAATAATCTGACAATATGTTAAGAAAATCTTGTTTTTGGTTCAAATTATATTTTCTAGAATACGCAATAATTTTCACTCGTGTAGTTTTGAATAGTGATAATGCCGCGTTCACACCAGACGCAGAACGCGCAAGTCAATGCAAATGCGCGAATAGACATTCTGCGGCGCGATACAGAATCAGGCGAATTGCGCGCCGCGAATTACGCAGTTAACGCGCGTTTCACGCGAATCCCTCCAGTTCGAAAATCTGAACTTCAGTTAACCAATCAGGAGCTTTCTCTTGTGCTGGCGTGATTGTGACATATCGCCTGTTGTTGGTGTGCCAGGGAAAATCCACCAGCCGACACCGACAAAAAGTTCATCAAACTGGGCTTGGCTCAGTCAGAAGCACCGCTGAAAGCCTCCATCAGCCAGGTTCAGTTTCTGGAGGAGTTTATGAGCTCACAGAGCTGTATGCACCTCTGAAAGAATCTTGTGTACTCAGACACAGCCCTAAACGTATCGACGCTGTTTTCAGTCTTTATAAAGCACATGAACACTGTTATTTTCTTCATAAAATCCATGTTAGCCATTTAGCTATGAAGCTTGAGTCACCGGGCAGACAGAAGCCCTGCCCATCACGCGAATCCGCGTCTGTTCTGAAGTAAAGTTGACGCGCGAATGAAGCGGATTTGATGCGCGAATGAAGCGAGTAAACTCAAATGTTCACACAGCTATTTAGACGCGTTCCGCGTCTGGTGTGAACACAGCATTAGTGTAGTGTTTAATATGGCGAATGAAGCCCCGCCTTCTAGTACAGGAGCCAATCATTGATTGATGTAGACTGACGTTTCTCTGGAGGAGAAGCTCAGACCAGACGTGTGCTTTTACGACAGTTAATGTGGTCAACAGTCACACTGTAATCTCAGCCAGTACTTGCTTTACATACATGAGATATATCTCTACATAAAGCTTGAAATCTGTGCGTTTAAATGAACCTGCTATACTTGAAAACAGAAGTTAACAGGAAGTTAACGTGAGATATACTTCGTCCCATCAAAAGCACATCACATGACAGCAACTACTCAAACGCCCACAAACTTATAAACAAAGAGTCGCTGTCATTTCTGGAGGAGATTCACCCTCAAGACCAATTAGTTTGATCAGACGATCATTATTTAGTTGATTTCGAGTGCGCAATAGCTTATTAGCAACATGAAAATATGCCAATTTAAATTCAGATAAAACTCATGAGACGATTGTTGTTTAATTTTACTGGTGATTCCAAATATGTAATGTAATCATCAGCCTGGCAATCAGTTTATGAGAATTTGATGTTTCCCTATTCAGACAGATTGTCCGAGCATAATGCCCGAGAGGCTTTCAAGGATGGCCGCCGAGTGAAAAGACTTGCCTTAAAGGGGCTTTGTTATTTTACTTATCCCATTATTATAATAATTTAATTGTTTTAAGTAAAAACTCGCTTAATTTTGACTTGCAATTTCTGAAAATAAACTTAAAACAAGCAAAACTATCTGACAATAGGGTAATAAAAATAAAGCGATCTTGTTTCTGATTATTTTATTATCCATCATCATATTAATTTGATTGCCTTAAAGTAAAACTGACTTAATTTTCTGAAAAGATATGTTTTACTTTTATAGGACATGCCTCATAATTTAATATATATATAGTTTATTACCCCATTTTACAAAAATTACAAAAGTAATAAAATAATCAAAATAATTTGACAATGGGATAAATAAAATCATCTTCTTTTTTGGTTTGAAATAAGATTATTTTATTTATCCCATTATCAGATTATTTGGATTATTTTATTATCACTATAGCCCCTTTCACACAGTGATACCGGTAAATATCTGGAAAATTTCCGGAACGACTTTACCGGTATATTGAAAAAAGCGCTGATCACACAGGCGAGGACGTTACGGAAATTTTCCGGAAAAGAGCATTCACACATCCATTCCAAAATACCGGTAAATTCTGACATCATTCACCACAAATGAGCTTTAAACGGCTGCACTTGTGTTTGTAAACATTTGACTAAATTACAAACTCTGTGGATGATCAATATTGTGAACAACTTTCGCAGGATCACTTTCGCATGTCGAGATGTTCATAATATGTGCGTGTGCAGGCGCTCACAGGCTGTTTCACAGGCACACGCAAAGCTTGAAGGTAAACAAACAACGGCTTATCATAAGCATCTCATCGATGATTATTTACACAGTTGGCATTAAGAGGAACATATAAACGTGATCTGACTAACTTCTAGCAGCTAAATGTGTCTGGAAAAATATTCAAAGGTTTTTATTCTCACAAACCGCGCGGACGTAAATGCGTCTGACTGTTGTGATTGGCTAAAGCAGACGTCTCACGTCAGCACGTTCTAGACGTGCACGCGCTTATTACGGGAATCTTCCTTCTGCATTCACACAGCGCAGCATTCCGGCAAATTCCCGTTAATGTTACAACTTCTCTTTCCAGAAAATAGCCAGAACGAATTTACCGGTATTTTCAAAAAGGACCTGTTCACACATACAACCTTTCCGGAAAATTGCCGGTAATTTTACGGAAAGGTCTGTATGTGTGAAAGGGGCTATTGTCATATTATTTAGCTAGTTTTAAGTAAAAACTCACTTAGTTTTCACTTTTTTTTTTTTTTTTTTTTTTAAATAAGCTTAAAACAAGCTAAATATTGACTATGTGGTAATAAATAATCTGATAATGGGATATATAAAATAATCTTATTTCAAATCAAAAAGAAGATGATTTTATTTATCCCATTGTCAAATTATTTTGATTATTTTATTACTTTTGTAATTTTTGAAAACAAGCTTAAAACAAGCTAAATATTCTGACAATGTGGTAATAAAAATAGATTATTGTAGATTTAGATTATTCATGATCAGATTATTTTGATTGTTTTAAAGTAAAACTGATCTAATTTTCTGAAAACAAAATATGCTTTACTTGTCTACAAAATCATAATTGAATATATATATTTTTTATATATTTTGACTAGAAATGAGACAACATGTCTTAAACAAAGGCTGATTTATACTTCTGCATCAAGCGCACACGTATGCTCTGGTGCAGCCTTTGTATGGTCACAGCCCTTTCCGTGGCCGACGCCAACGCTGACGCGCACCTCTCTAACTACATGTCACAACGACACATAGTGCAAGCTCTTTTATTGGTCGGCTTGGTAGCTGTGACAAGTGTGGGTGGTTTTTAGAGCCTGATGGAGTGAGTGTTTACAAGTGTCGATTCCCGTGAAGTAGCTCTAGATCAGGGGTGTCCAAACTCAGTCCTGGAGGGCCGGTGTCCTGCATAGTTTAGCTCCCACTTCCTGCCTGGAAGTTTCAGGTAAACCTAGAAAGAGCTTGTTTAGCTGCTTCAGGTGTGTTTAACTGGGGTTAAAATATGCAGGACACCGGCCCTCCAGGACTGAGTTTGGCCACCCCTGCTCTAGATGGAGACTGTTGTTTTGTGTTTACCTTATGATTAAAGTTGATGCACGTCCGCCAGTTCCTGCCTCAGAATGAGCGAGTTTGAGCTAATTGTACACTAAGGTTGTGTTCAGAAAAACACCCACAAAGAAATTCGACACAGATTCGACACCGTAGGTCACGTGGATCGCTCGACGCAGGAGTATAAACCAGCCTTAAGAAAGCATCTTTATTATTTAGTATTGTTTTGCAGTGTGTCTGTAGTTACGATTTAAGTGTTTGTGTGTTAAAACCGTGCCGGCGTGTTTTACCCACTGTGTTTCTGCTCCTTTTGTCCTGACAACTTGCCAGAATTTAATGCTCATCTGCTGCCTAACTCGGCAGAATACAAAGAAAAAAAAAATCACAAATGAACACTTTAATAATAAAAACAAAACATCTATTAAAACTGCTACTGATTGTATGTATCGTCGTTGATGTTGATATTATTATTGTTATTGTTATATTATTATTATTATTATTAATGTTTCCAGTTAGAATTCTGTTCAGCACTTTTTACTTTGGGCTTCTTTGTTTTATCCCAATATTTATGAGTTTAGATGAACCTGTAAATAGTGTAAACAAATGTGCCTTTTGACTCATTCTGAACGTTTTCTACATTTAACAGAAGGAATATATTGTACTGCAATATAATTTTTAACAAACAATAAAATTTTAAGAGTTTGTTCAAATCGCTGCTTCTGTCTTTCAGTTGATTTTTATGGATTTCACTGAGTATTTGAATGCAAATGAAAAAAAAAGGTTTTATTTTTCTTTATTTTAGTTGTTGCAATTTTAACAAAAAAAATTAATTAAATGAAAATTTAAAATGTTTTTGGTTTTTATAGAATATTGAAACTTTTTTGTTAAATTTAAATGGTAAAAACTTAATATAATTTATTTGTTATTATTATGATTATTATTATTATTAAAATAAATAGATTTTTAGTAAATAACGAAAATATTTTTGTTAAATTTAAATGGTCAAAATTAAATAAAATAAAATTGTTATTATTATTATTATTATTAAAATTAAATGTGTATTTTTGATGAATAATAAAAAAAATCCTTAAATTTAAATGGTCAAATTAAATTGTTGTTATTATTATTATTAAAATTACATGTGGATCTTATTTTTGTTTAACGATTTTTTTGTTATATTTAAATGGTCGAAAATCAATTATTATTGTTGTTATTATTGTTGTTGTTATTATATTATTCAAATTAAATATGGATTTTTGTTGAATGAAGAAATATTTTTAGTAATTTTAAATGGTCAAAAATTTTATTATTATTATTAACATTTGATTTTGTTTTTATTTAACAAAAATATTTTTTGTTAAATTTAAATGGTCAAAATTGTATTAGATTATTTTTATTATTAATATTATTTTACGAATGTAGATTTTTGTTGAATAACGAAAATATTTTTTCATTAAATTTAAATGTTCAAAATTTAATTATTATTATTATTATTATGAAAATTAAATGTGGATTTTTTTTAATAACAAATATATATATATTTTATATTTTTTATATTTTCAATGTTCAAAATTAAATAAAACAAATTATTATTATTATTATTAAATTAAATGTAGGTTTTTGTTAAATAAAGAAAATATTTTTTGTTAAATTTAAATGTTCAAAATTAAATAAAATTATTATAATTATTATTAAAATTAAGTGTCGATTTTTTTATAAATATTTTTTGTAAATTTAAATGTTCAAAGTTTAATACAATTTTATTATTATTATTATTATTTATTAATATTAAAATAAGATTTTTGTTGAATAATGAAAATATTGTTTCGTTAATTTTAATATTCAAAAGTAAATCATTATTTTTAATATGATTAAAATGGTTTTTTTTTTAATAACAAAAATATTTTTTGTAAATTTTAAATGTTCGAAAATTCTATTATTATCATCATCAATATTTTAATCATTATTATTATTAAAAAATGTAAAAAAAAAAATATTTTACAAAAATATTTTTGTTAAATTTAAATGTTCAAATATAAATTTGGAATTTTTTTAAAAATGTTTTTGTGTTTTACTTTAACACTTCTAATAGCAGTTCTAAAACAGTTTTATTTGTTTTAGTTATATATTTATAGACCGTATCAATGTTGTATATATGACACTAATCTCTGCACCATGAGTAGTAGTAACAGGACCTAGTTTTTGCTTGGCTTGTTTTGAAATTGAAAATAACATAAGTTTAGTTTTATTGGCATTTAAAACTAATTTTAACTCGGATAGGTTTTGTTGAAGTACATTGAAAGCGATCTGCAGTTGAGAAAGGGCCAGATTAGGTGTAGATGCAGCCGTGTAAATAACTGTATCATCCGCATAATAATGAAAATTGGCATTTTTAATATTTTGATCAATATTATTTATATATATATATATATATATATATATATATATATATAAAGTAAAAAGAAGAGGCCCCAATACTGAACCCTGTGGAACACCTTTAGTTACATTCAAAGTACTAGAAACAAGGCCATCCACTTGCACACACTGATTTTGATTTGTAAGATAGTTTTTGAACCAACCAATAGCATGATCAGATAAACCAATACTTTTGAGGCGTTGTAACAACAAAGTATGATCCACTGTATCAAAAGCTTTGGAGAGGTCAATAAACAGGGCTGCACAATGTTTTTGAGTGTCCACAGAATCAATAAAATCATTTAATACTTTGGTCACACTTTAGAATAAGGTTCATTAGTTAATGTTACTTAATGCAATTACTAACATGAACAAACAATGAACAATACATCTACTACTGTATTTGTTCATGTTAGTTAACGTTAGTTAATGAAAATACAGTTGTTCATTGTTAGTTCATGTTAACTAGCATGAGATTAGATGTCAATAATGCATTAGTAAATGTTCAATTATGATTAATAAATGCTGTACAAGTGTTGTTCATGATTAGTTCATGTTAGTAAATGCATTAACTAATGAACCTTATTGTAAAGTGTTACCAATACTTTTAAAACCGCTGTAATAGTGCTGTGTTGCTTTCTGAAACCTGATTGAAATTTTGACATAATATTATTTATTTCAAGAAATTCCTTTAATTGATTATTTACAAGTGATTCAAGGACTTTAGCTTGGACAGACAGCTTAGAAATGGGACGGTAATTATTTGCTTGTGTGGCGTCTCCCAGGGGCAGAACAAACGTTGATTTCCATAACACTGGGACTTCATTTGTTATAAGTGAAAGATTAAAAATGTGAGTCAAAGAAGGAGCAATAAAATCAGCTGCTAACTTAAAAAAAATAAGGTTCTAATTTATCAGGACCGGGAGATTTAGAAACATCTAAATTCTTAAGGGCTTTACACACTTCTGAGGTTACAACTGGTGAAAAATTAAAAAGCTGGCTTAACTAGGTTATTAGGTTGGGTAACTAGGCAGGTTAGGGTAATTAGGCAAGTTATTGTATAACGATGGTTTGTTCTGTAGATATCGAAAAAAAAAATAGCTTAAAGGGGCTAATAATATTGACTTTAATGTTTTTTTTTTAAATTAAAAACTGCTTTTATTTTAGCCGAAATAAAACAAATAAGACTTTCTCCAGAAGAAAAAATATTATCAGACGTACTGTGAAAATTTCCTTGCTCTGTCAAACATAAGTGGGAAATATATAAAAAAGGATAAAGAAAAAAATAATCGAAGGGGGGCGAATAATTCTGACTTCAACTGTACATCCAGTAAGCATTAGTAGTGAGTAGTTGTAAGCTCAATGTTTCAGACATTCCCATGCTAGTTACAGGCATTTCCAGCCTGGTCTTACCAGGGGTGCATTTCCCAAAACCATCATTAGCCAACTAAGATCTGTAGTAAAAACACAGTATGTTGATTTGCCGTTTCCCAAATCCATCGTTTCAATGAATATTCTCAAACTGCGTCGCAAACTTGAGCACTCACAACTACAGGGGTCCGTTCTTCGTACCTCGCTTAAATGATCTAAGATGATTTGGCAGATCCTGGATCTGTTCATCTTATAGTTATAATTAATAACTGATCTCTCGCTAATTTGGTTCTTCAAACAAGTTCGCAAATCAGATTAGAGTGTCTGGATGAACTGATCTGAGATCGCTGCGTGTGTTGTGAAGGACAGATCTATCGATCGTCGAAATCTTGATCAGCGATGCAGCGATTGGCTGACGGCACAGCAGCATAATGACGTCATCTGATTAATATTCAATTATTCATGTGAGCAAAATTACATCAAATTAGCAGTAAACGGCTTGTTAAATACGACACGCAAATAACCTTCCAGATTGGTTGTGAGCTGCAGGCTTTACACTTGTGTCAAGAGTATTCATCATGTATTTCAATGCAAATCAGTGTATTTAGTTTTACATTTAGAAAAGATTTTCTTTATTATAGTAGCCAATCGGTTTTTAATCGGTGTAAAGAATAACTGGATGTTTACAAAAGCATTTTGATATTGGTAAAGGTGTCTGCAACTTTTGTGAAGCATCAAATCACTGACATATTAACTATCAAAACATGTTCATGACTGCATTAATTTATTATTTCTTTTTTTTTTAAAAAGTCACATATTGTGCATTTCTATCATACACAAATTGTACTAAAGCGATCTAAAAAGTTCATATCAATAAATTTTCTCTTTGTACTTTCATTTCGAGGGTGCAGATTGCATAAGTTTTGTTAATATAACTTTATTTATTTTATAAATAACTGTAACTTTATATATATAGTTAAAAATATTTACTATTTTCCCAGGTGTATATAACTACTACTGTAAGAAAATATCATAATTCGGTACTTTCTGTATTATCTTTGCTTAAACTGAGCCGATCTAATCCTGTTTATATGAATTGAACCTGCTCCCGATCCGGTTTGAGCTAGCAGAACTGTTGCTATGACAACAACTCTCAGATCAGCTTTGAAGAACGAAACGATCCTGGATCGTGTCAAATCGTCAATATCCAAATCCAGCTAACTGAGTAATCCACGTACGAAGAACCTAGCTCTGGAGCTGTCATTAGAAACATAGTTTCTGGCTGTGTTCTATTCCCACTTATCCCCCCTACGCCTGTTCGTTTAGAACATTCTAACATTTAAACTTGGAATGATTAAAAATAAAAAGCATTAAGCTCATCTCTCTTAGGTGTAATTTGCTTTCAAAGTATTTTTGCAGTTCAGTTTTAGCAGTCTTCATGTTTACAGTTGTGCTCCCTTCGCAGTGCACTTTGAAACCATTGATGACACGTGTCAAATTGTAAAAGTAGACTTTTAAAAAAAATACATAAACAATATGCTACTTAATAATCATCGTCATCATTAATATTATTAATATTATTATTAAAGTAGGATTTTTTTCATTTCCTAATAAATAATAAATATTAAATTTAATTTCTTAATAAATCGCCTTATTATTTATTTATTTAAATGATTTATATATGATATTCGAATAGGTGTCAGCTTTTGTAAGTGATTTTATGTTTTAAAATAGGATATGTGATGTTTTCAATAATATTCATAAAGGAAACTCAGGCTCTATATGTGTCATTTACATGTATTTCAGTTAATATGGAAAGCGAGTGCATGTTTTTACCAAATCTAATATTGGATGTTTTTTAAATGCATGTGCGTGTAAAACAATATGATTTGCACAAAGAAATGACGGGGTTCTCCTCTAAAGAAGTCATTACTCCAACCCGTTTAGAGCGTCATTATGGGCGTTTTACGTTATAACTAACGTGGTTCAAGCGATGGATCTGTGACAGAGAAACTAGGGGTTTTGGGAAACACTTGTCACTACATCGTTCTTTTCCCAAACAATGCATCGTACCATGATAGTTCAGCCGCAAGGTACGTCGTTGTTTGGGAAACGCACCCCAGGCTGGGAGATGACCAGCTAAAGCCTGCTTAAACCAGGCTGGTCATGCTGAATTTAGCTAGTTTTTAGCCTGACAAGCTAAGACTTGGCTGGAAATGTCTAAAGCCCCTCTAAAACCTGCCTGGTTAACCAGCGAAAACCAGCCAAACAGTTTAGGATGGTCTAAGCTGTTTTTTCAGCAGGGCAGGAGTTAACTTCATTCATTCATTTTCTTTTCAGCTCAGTCCCTTTATTGATCAGGGGTCACCACAGCGAAATGAACCGCCAACTTATCCAGCATATGTTTTACACAGTGGATGCCCTTCCAGCTGCAACCCATCACTGGGAAACATCCAAACACATCCATACACACTTATACACTATGAACAATTTAGCTTACCTCATTCCCCTATAGCACATGTCTTTGGACTTGTGGGGGAAACCGGAGCACCCAGAGGAAACCCACGCCAACACGGGGAGAACATGCAAACTCTACACAGAAACACTATCTGACCCAGCCGAGGCTCAAACCAGCGACCTTCTTGCTGTGAGGTGGTTGTGCTACCCACTGCGCCACCGTGATGCCAAGGCATTAACTTCATTCATTCATTTTTCTTTCGGCTTAGTTCCTTTTTTTAATGCCCTTCCAGCTGCAACCCATCACTGGGAAACATCCACACACACTCATTCACACTCATACACTACGGACAATTTAGTCTACCCAATTCACCTGTACTCCATGTGTTTGGACTGTGGGGAAAAACGGAGCACCCAGAGGAAACCCATGCCAACACTGGGAGAACATGCAAACTCCACACAGAAATGCCAAATTTTATTGCATGTTTTTTTCCCAGCATATCATTTTTTGGACGGCTCTTAAGTATTTTGTGTTGGGTTTGTCTTTATAATCTAATGTAGATGTACAAATACATTACTGTGAAGGATCCTATAGAACACATGTATGTAAAAGAGAGATCAGACTTCACTCATGCCCTAAAAAGCATATATTTAAACAAAAGAGGAACTTTGTTACAGGAAGTATATATGGAGAAATGTGTGTTGAAGACTTCTCACTGTTATTCTGATTGCTTATTTTGAACTTCTTTAATAAGGCAGTGCCATTTCGGGATGCTTTAATCCTCTCGAACAGGTCAATTATTTCCTATAGTAATATATTATCTGAATATAAACACTAACTCTTATTGTGTTTTAAAAGAAATGCTCCACTTTCTTTTTTTGGAAATAGACTCATTTTGCATGTCTTCTAGAGTTAAAATGTTGAGTTTAAAATATTTCTGAATCCATCACCAGGTCTATCAGGAGCACTTTTAGCTTAGCATAGCGATTGAATTTGATTAGACCATTAGCATCTTGTTTAAGTTGTTTTAAAAGAGTTGAAATCATTTTTTTATATTTAAAGTTAAATTCTTCTGTAGTTACAATAACTATAGGAAGACCGATGGTAAATGAAAAGTTGCTATTTTTAGGCTGATATGGCTTGGAACCACACGGCGCAATAATCAAGGGACTTGAATGCAATCAATATTATTACGCAGCAATTTTCAGGTGCTGCGTTATATCATTGCAGCCATAGAAACAAAAATTTAAATATCTTGTAAATGCAATTTTTGATCAATATTAGTGAGCCAACAGTTATTTATTAATTTTCAACAAGTAGCCTCATCGGAGCACACCTTGCTACAGCAATCTACATGTTAAAAATAATTGAAATGTTTTTAATGGCCAAATTTAAATCATATGTCACCAAACTGCTATTGTTTTAGAGTCTGATGCCTGCTTTACAACTATTGTAAAAAAAAATAAAAAAGTATGAAAATATATGCTTCAAATCCCTCAAATAGGGGACCTAACTTGGTCACCAGTAGAAGATGTGTCACCTGGCGGTAATCTCTGGTACTGCACACAAACAAAATACTATTTTAAAAACGCTTTTTTGAGATATGAATTTCTTTCACTTGAATCTGACATTTGTTTTCTTTAAAATGAGACCAACCTGTTGCTTTTAAAACGATTAGTTGACTTATAATAAGTGAGTAAACCTGTTGCTTTTAAAACGATTAGTTGACTTATAATAAGTGAGTAAACCTGTTGCTTTTAAAACGATTAGTTGACTTATAATAAGTGAGTAAACCTGTTGCTTTAAAAATGATTAGTTGACTTATAATAAGTGAGTAAACCTGTTGCTTTTAAAACGATTAGTTGACTTATAATAAGTGAGTAAACCTGTTGCTTTAAAAACGATTAGTTGACTTATAATAAGTGAGTAAACCTGTTGCTTTAAAAACGATTAGTTGACTTATAATAAGTGAGTAAACCTGTTGCTTTTAAAACGATTAGTTGACTTATAATAAGTGAGTAAACCTGTTGCTTTTAAAACGATTAGTTGACTTATAATAAGTGAGTAAACCTGTTGCTTTTAAAACGATTAGTTGACTTATAATAAGTGAGTAAACCTGTTGCTTTTAAAACGATTAGTTGACTTATAATAAGTGAGTAAACCTGTTGCTTTTAAAACGATTAGTTGACTTATAATAAGTGAGTAAACCTGTTGCTTTAAAAACGATTAGTTGACTTATAATAAGTGAGTAAACCTGTTGCTTTAAAAATTATTAGTTGACTTATAATAAGTGAGTAAACCTGTTGCTTTTAAAACGATTAGTTGACTTATAATAAGTGAGTAAACCTGTTGCTTTTAAAACGATTAGTTGACTTATAATAAGTGAGTAAACCTGTTGCTTTAAAAATGATTAGTTGACTTATAATAAGTGAGTAAACCTGTTGCTTTTAAAACGATTAGTTGACTTAAAATAAGTGAGTAAACCTGTTGCTTTAAAAATGATGAGTTGACTTATAATAAGTGAGTAAACCTGTTGCTTTTAAAATGATGAGTTGACTTATAATAAGTGAGTAAACCTATTGCTTTAAAAATGATTAGTTGACTTATAATAAGTGAGTAAACCTGTTGCTTTAAAAACGATTAGTTGACTTATAATAAGTGAGTAAACCTGTTGCTTTTAAAACGATTAGTTGACTTAAAATAAGTGAGTAAACCTGTTGATTTAAAAACGATTAGTTGACTTATAATAAGTGAGTAAACCTGTTGCTTTTAAAACGATTAGTTGACTTATAATAAGTGAGTAAACCTGTTGCTTTAAAAACGATTAGTTGACTTATAATAAGTGAGTAAACCTGTTGCTTTTAAAACGATTAGTTGACTTAAAATAAGTGAGTAAACCTGTTGCTTTAAAAACGATTAGTTGACTTATAATAAGTGAGTAAACCTGTTGCTTTTAAAACGATTAGTTGACTTATAATAAGTGAGTAAACCTGTTGCTTTAAAAACGATTAGTTGACTTATAATAAGTGAGTAAACCTGTTGCTTTTAAAACGATTAGTTGACTTAAAATAAGTGAGTAAACCTGTTGCTTTAAAAACGATTAGTTGACTTATAATAAGTGAGTAAACCTGTTGCTTTAAAAACGATTAGTTGACTTATAATAAGTGAGTAAACCTGTTGCTTTTAAAACGATTAGTTGACTTAAAATAAGTGAGTAAACCTGTTGCTTTAAAAACGATTAGTTGACTTATAATAAGTGAGTAAACCTGTTGCTTTAAAAAAGATTAGTTGACTTATAATAAGTGAGTAAACCTGTTGCTTTTAAAATGATGAGTTGACTTAAAATAAGTGAGTAAACCTGTTGCTTTAAAAACGATTAGTTGACTTAAAATAAGTGAGTAAACCTATTGCTTTAAAAACGATTAGTTGACTTATAATAAGTGAGTAAACCTGTTGCTTTAAAAACGATTAGTTGACTTATAATAAGTGAGTAAACCTGTTGCTTTAAAAACGATTAGTTGACTTATAATAAGTGAGTAAACCTGTTGCTTTTAAAATGATGAGTTGACTTAAAATAAGTGAGTAAACCTGTTGCTTTTAAAACAATTAGTTGATTTAAAATAAGTGAGTGAACCTGTTGCTTTAAAAACGATTAGTTGATTTAAAATAAGTGAGTAAACCTGTTGCTTTTAAAACGATTAGTTGATTTGAAATAAGTGAGTAAACCTATTGCTTTTAAAACGATTAGTTGATTTAAAATAAGTGAGTAAACCTGTTGCTTTTAAAACGATTAGTTGATTTGAAATAAGTGAGTAAACCTATTGCTTTTAAAACGATTAGTTGATTTGAAATAAGTGAGTAAACCTGTTGCTTTTAAAACGATTAGTTGATTTAAAATAAGTGAGTAAACCTGTTGCTTTAAAAACGATTAGTTGATTTAAAATAAGTGAGTAAACCTGTTGCTTTTAAAACGATTAGTTGATTTGAAATAAGTGAGTAAACCTATTGCTTTTAAAACGATTAGTTGATTTAAAATAAGTGAGTAAACCTGTTGCTTTTAAAACGATTAGTTGATTTGAAATAAGTGAGTAAACCTGTTGCTTTTAAAACGATTAGTTGATTTGAAATAAGTGAGTAAACCTGTTGCTTTAAAAACGATTAGTTGATTTAAAATAAGTGAGTAAACCTGTTGCTTTTAAAACGATTAGTTGATTTGAAATAAGTGAGTAAACCTGTTGCTTTAAAAACGATTAGTTGACTTAAAATAAGTGAGTAAACCTGTTGCTTTTAAAATGATTAGTTGACTTAAAATAAGTGAGTAAACCTGTTGCTTTTAAAACGATTAGTTGATTTAAAATAAGTGAGTAAACCTGTTGCTTTTAAAACGATTAGTTGACTTAAAATAAGTGAGTAAACCTGTTGCTTTAAAAACAATTAGTTGACTTAAAATAAGTGAGTAAACCTGTTGCTTTTAAAACGATTAGTTGACTTAAAATAAGTGAGTAAACCTGTTGCTTTAAAAACGATTAGTTAATTTAAAATAAGTGAGTAAACCTGTTGCTTTAAAAATCATTAGTTGACTTAAAATAAGTGAGTAAACCTGTTGCTTTAAAAACGATTAGTTGGCTTTACCTTACAACTTTAAAATGTATAACTAAATGAACTGTGCATAATTATAAAAATAGGTAAAATCAACTTAGTTCCAGTTTTTATCATATTTTTGTAAATATGTATTTAATAATTCATCTCTAATAATTGATTTATTTTATCTTTGTCATAATGACAGTAAATAATATTTGATTAGATATTCTTCAAGACACTTCTTAAAGGGGCTAATAATTTTGACCTTAAAATGGTTTTTAAAAAAATTAAAACTGCTTTTATTCTAGCCGAAATAAAACCAATAAGACTTTCTCTAGAAGAAAAAATATTATCAGACATACTGTGAACATTTCCTTGCTCTGTTAAACATCATTTAGAAAATATAAAAATAAAAATAAATTAAAGAGGGGCTAATAATTCTGACTTCAACTGTATACACACACACACACACACACACACACACACACACAGTATATTTGCACTTATTATCACTCTCTTCAATCTCTTGTAAATAAAACATTTTATTGCATTTCGTTATTCATGATATTTTGTCCCTCACCCGTTGATATTGTGTGTTTGCTTGTGTGTGATTCATTCAAAATTGTCACTTTCCTCCTTGACTGACCACCTTTGATGTTGTAACAATAGGTTGATTCACTTCAAGTAAAGTCAATGTCGCTTTTACAGTTTTTTTTTTTTATTATTTTGCCACAATTTTCAGATCCCTGATGTCAATTTTTAGAACTCTCGACACAAAACTCTAAACACTCACTACTTTTAACGCATGCTCTCCAGTCTTCAATACTCTGCATGCTGTGCTCATTTCCTTAAAGAAGTCTTGCATTTGCAGGATCATTGATTCACATAATCCTTTTATCATACAACAATACTACAGGAACACAACTTTAGATCACCAGCACACAAGATGCACATCGTTACAATAAACAATCTTTAACAATCATTAAATATTGTTGTTTAAAATATGTGATACAGGTTTCATTATGGTTTATACAGAAGTGTTGAACCGCAGAAATTGGTGGTGGCGTGGAAGAATGGAGACATGGAAATACGCGTCCTTCAGGTCTATGGCTGCAAACCAATCCCAAGGACGAACACATTGGAGGATGTGCCTCTGCGTGAGCATTCTGAACGACAGCTTATGCAGACAGCGGTTCAAAACGCGCAGATCTAGGATTGGTCGTGACCCACCGCTCTTTTTGGGTACGCTGAAGTACGGGCTGTAAAACCCACTCTCCGTCTTGGCTGGAGGAACTGGCTCGATTGCACCCTTCGCCAGCAGGGCAGCAATCTCCTATAGCAAGACAGGGGCGGACAGGGAGTTGAAATACACGCCCGTGAACTTGGGGGGCCGTTTCGTGAACTGAATCGCGTAACAGAGTCTGATTGGGCATATGAGCCACCGCGAGGGGCTGGCCCACGCTAACCAGGCAGGCAGAGCCCTCGCTAATGGAGTCATCGCTACAATCACTGACTTACCAGCGGTGGGGCAGCGCGGAGTGGGTGTGCTGATCTGGGAAGCACGAGGGTCCCGCGGAAGAGCTGGAGGAGAGCGATTCGCTCTGGCTCCGCACCCTGACTCCGGAGAGGGGGCTGGAGGGCTGAGGGAAGGGAGACCGTCCCCCCAGCGCTCGTGAGCCACTGGCGAAGCACGTAGAATCTGCGAGCCTGAAGGCAGCGCGTCCCGGAACGACAGAGTTCGTGCTGTCACATCCGGGAAAGGGGAAAAGTGCTCTTTCACTGATGTTTCGGTGGCACTGAAAAGTACCGTTTTAATTGGGGCCCCGCCCTCCAGCGGGGAAAGAGCAAGTTTCCTCTTCTCCGGATGGCCTGGCTCAGGGACTCTTCACGGTCCGTTTACCAGACCTAACGGCGCCCTGGGCAGGGGGGGCTGCCTGCTTTCTTGGTGTACGCCACGCCTGCTTGGCCGGAGGCGCAGGCGGGGGCGGGGCAGCCCTCGTTGGCGGGCGCCCTCGGCGAGGAGCAGCGGAGGTGGATGGCTCGGCGGGCAGAGCGGGCTTACGGCCGCACCGATAGATGACATTACCCGTTGCATCCGACTGCTCTTTCACCCCCTTGAATTCCAGGGTGAATTCACCGATGGTGTCGCCGAACAGGCCAGCCTGGGATATGGGCGAGTCAAGAAAGCGAACTTTGTCAACATCGCGCATATCGGCCAGGTTTAGCCAGAGGTGTCGTTCCTGAACCACAAGTGTGGACATCGTCCTCCCCAGCGCACACGCGGCGGACTTAGTAGTCCGAAGAGCATAGTCGGTCGCGGTGCACAGCTCATGTAGTAAGCCTGGGTTAGACCCGCCCTCGTGCAGCTCGGCCAGTGCCTGCGCTTGATAGCGCTGGTAGGTGGCCATCGCATGCACAGCAGAAGCAGCCTGGCCCGCAGCATTATAAGCTCTGGCTCCGAGGGAGGCAGACAACCTACAGGCTTTGGACGGGAGGCGGGGCAAACCCCGCCACATAGAGGCGCCACGCGTGCAATGCAGTGCCCGTGCCCATCATCGGAGGACAGGAAACCACCGCATGCAGAAACGCACAGTCGGAGCGCCGTTCTGAAAAGGACGTGTTGCACGACTGTGTTGCTTTCTTTGTGAAGTTGCAACTTTATACGCACCGCTCTGGAGGACCGGACCCAAAGAACGGCAGGCAAGGGAGGAACCCAGCTCGACCGTCTGCCGCTGCATGTACACACTCTGGACCGGGAGAATGCTCTTGTTCGCTCGGAATCGCTGGATCACAGCAGGAGGAACCCTCATCGAATCTCTCAGAAGGCTGTAAAAGTCTGTGAAGCGAAAAGGATGGCGTTTTCTTGCTTCACCTGTGCTTATATGCGGAGCTAATTGGCAATAAGTTCCAGGTGCGCAAGCTTACGCTGCCAATTCATTGGCATTTCAGTGGCCCGTTATATACTCTTTCAGACAATTGGCTTTCTGAAATGAAATCCCCCATTCGTGGATTATGAATAAATCCACTAATAGCATTGAAGTTCCCCATCCGAAGGGGAACAATAAGACTAACAATTGTAATTAACTTTAAGACCAGTGTTGGGAGTAATGCGTTACAAAAGTAATGTATTAAAGTAATGTATTACATTTTCCTGTAACGCAGTAGTGTAAGGCATTACTAATACATTTTCAATAATAGCCCGCAAGACATTAACAAATAAAAAATACCGCAGTTCTATTTCCTGTTCGTGGCTAGAGAATATATGCGCGTGCTGTCATTAATCTCCCTCTGGCTATGGGACCTTTTTACTTTGAACGCGGAATGATTTCAGCTTCTGAGCTCAAGGTCCGGGCCTATTGGCTCAGCCCGGTTCGCAGTACACGCAGCGGAAAATAGATGAAAATGGCATAAGACAGTGCATTCGCGAGACGGACGTAAGTGCATATGGCGTTATTTCACTGACAAATGTCATAATCTCATTCATGTAATATGAGCGAGTGAACGTGTCATTTTCCTCTGTGGACAAAACTCCTCGCGTTCACTCAACACTGGCTGGGCTGCTCACGTGCTAACGACCTGCTCTCGCTCCGTCAGATGATGCAGACTCACAATCTGTGCCTTGTGTTTCCTCTTCCTTTCGTTCTGTTGCCCTCCAGAGATCCTCCTATTTAATTGTTATCCCGAGAATTTTTTATATGGTTTATATATTGCTACACTATTTACTTACAGGTTAAAATAAATTCTATAATAAATACTAGTGTTTTTGAGTGTAAGGTATACTGCCTATGTTTTAGGCTAGCATTTACAATGAATGCTTAAGCATACTGTCGTATTAAGAATAGTGAACTCACAAAATTAAATATAAAGTGTAGATTTACTACAGTAAAGTGTGGTGAATTGTAGTACAATCTACCCCATATTGTAAAAAAATCTACAGCACTGGATCATTTGTTTATATTACACTTGTTGTGTTACCATAGCAACTATAGTATTATCACAACAGAGTAATTACAGTACTTAATGACAACATGTGTGTTCAGGGGCCCAATGGAACAGCTTCTTCTCAAAATGAAGATGATGGCAGGGAAAATGTCCTCCACAATATCATCAACAATGTGGAAGACAACAGACACTAGTTCACTTTATTTTAGTTGCCATAAAAAAATGTGATTGATAATGAGATTTATTTGAAGAGTGAATAGTACAGTAGGCTATAATACCTAATCAAGTGTTTCTATTAGTTACATTTCTGCTTGCGTTAGTTTTTATTTTTGTCTAAATGCTTTTTTATTTGAAATATCTCATCATATAACATACAGCCAACAATGTTATGGTTTATTAGATTAAAAATTATAGGTCTATTTTAGTATTTTGGTTATTGTTAATAAATAGTGTACTATTATAATTCATATCAAAAAGCTTGAAAGGAAGAAGGAACACAAGACACGAATTGTGAGTCTGCATATAATCTCACTGAGAGAGCAGTGTACTGAGAGCAAGAAAACTTGTGCGTGAGCAGTGCGTATTTGAGATATCGTGAGAATTTGTGTGCGAGCAGCGTATGTGAGAGCTCGCAAGCAGTTTTGTCCACAAACAGGAAATCGATGCACAAACATTATACTGAGAAAACTGTTCATCATGCTCACTTTGTGCAGGACGGTTTTGTGTTGTAAACCACTTGAATGTAAAGTAAATACAATAATGGCAACAATAAGAAAAGAAACAAAATCTGCATTTTGTCATGGCATTGGAGTTTACATATTGGCCTGTTGTGTCTAATATGAATATAGCCAAGCTATTCACAGATATTGCCAGATAATCACTTTAATCCTACCATACTTTTAACAGATCATTTGTGATTCTGGCTGTCATCCTTTCTTGCATTGTCTTGAGCCGTCACATTGGCAATTATATACTATATTGTTAGTAGCCTGGAGAGGTCACAGTCATTCTGCTACATCAAATCACTTTCTACTGGATGTAAAATACTTATTATAGAACATTATAGAATTTTATAATGTTAAGTTCTAATTCTGTAGTTATTTCGGTGAAAGTAACTAAAAAGTAATATAAGAGTAATGTAACATATTACAATTCTGAGACAGTAATATTGTAAGGTAAGGGATTACATTTAAATAACAGTAATAAGTAATCTGTAATGTATTACAGTTTGTAAGTAACTTGCACAACACTGTTTAAAACTAATTGATCACTTTTTACAGTGTAGGACTGAGAGTTAAAGGGTTAAACCTTCAAGAGCTTATAAAAAACGCTTCAAATTATTGAAAAGCAACAAACTTTCACAAGCCAACGTCACAGTTTTTCCACATTCTAGTTTCAAGGTATTTTTTAATTACTTATGTTTTTATTGCTTTTACATCCAGTTTATTACATTAAATGAGCTGAAAGTTCAGTTTGCAAGTTTCCTGTTGTAACGTAGCTGCAGATTTTCTTTTTCAATATGATTCAGATGAGTGCTTTACTCCATGTGAGTGACTTTTGTGGTGGTTTTAAAAGAGGTTTGATGCACATTGCTGTGGTCTTTCGCAAATCTCCACCCACTTGTGTCTTTTTTTTTTTTTTTTTGCCTTTGAAATAAAACACTCCCCCTACCCTTATAAGTAGCTCCTACTATTTCCTGTTGATTTCAATTCAGTCTATCTTTCACACTTTAACACGAGTGTGGGCACGGGTTAAACCAGGAATAATGACACTGCGATCCCCCCTCATTTTCATCATTCTTGTGTTCTTTGGGATGTTGTTGAGTGGGTATGTACAGTGTAGTAAATACTCTTTGCTGTTGTTAAATGTTTAGTTTAGTAAACAGTTTGTCAATTGATGTGATGATAATTTTAATAATAATAACCTTATATAATAAAAGTTGTAGTACTTTTTTGACATGGAGGAGTAAATTAGAAAATCCTTATGTTGGTTTTTATTGACAAAATGATCAATTTATACATTGCAGATAAGCAAATATGAATGCAAATACAATTCAAAATGCCCAAACAACACAAAAGCAATAACAAGGGCATTATTATTTATTATTATTATTATTATTATTATTGGACCCTGTTGATACTTTAAAAAAAGTTTTTTTATTCATTAATGTATTTAAACTATCAAGAATACATTTATTACAGTGTTTATTCATCTTTAACATTAGTTAAAGGAAATATCGTTAATATTTTCATGAAAAAAGTCATTTATTGTTGGTTCTTGTTAGCTCACAGTGCATTAAGGTTAAATAGCACATTTGTGCCTGTTAATAATGCATTAGTAAATGTAGTTTAGTTTATTAAGCCTGTTGTGTTAGCCTGTAGTGTTACTTAATGGTTTGTTAATAACCTAAAACTTAAGTGTTACCAAACTTATAAGTGAACTTAATTCCTTCACAAATTGTTTGCAGTTTTTATAGCATTGCTTCATCTAGAACTTTCTCCAATTCAGCACATCTGAAATTTGATGTTTGCTTTTGTGTCATATTTTCAGCATTTGCCTTGTTAATTACATATCTATCAGCTTCAAGAACAATTTCCAAGTAAATAAATAACTATGAACATAATTATAATAATAATGTAGCCTATTTTGTTACAGCATTCACACTTGTATGCATTCATAAGAAAGGTAAACCTTTCAGTAAAAGCTCACTAACTTCCTCACTAACTTCCTTCATCTAGCAGAACTACCTCAACATTAACACGTCGGACATTTTAAGCTCAGGCAGGTGTTATATTGATACTATAAATATGCTGTTGAGCCCTGGGTTGACTGGTCTCCTTTAACTGTGTTGTGTTAAAGTTGAAACTACTGTTGCATGAGCTAACCGCATTGTCCTCTGAAAACAACAACAACCTTGCAATCTCATTGATAATTGATGCTACGGTTGCCCAATTTTCTCTTAGACTTTGCCACCTATTATGCAAAAATCACTTTTTTAAAAGAGCCCCTATTATGTGTGCATAATCCATGCAGTGTGTAACATAATACTAATTGAATGGAAACATCCAGCTGAGGTTTAAATCTGAAAGTGCACCGTGTTTAAAAACTATTGATTCTTTAACTAAATAGTCGACTCAGAGTTGAATAAATGAATGGTGTTGGGTTCGGTTTTTTTTGCCTGAACGTGTTGATGTCGATACAGTACATCACCAAATATGAAGTGCCGGTAAAACGTTAATGCGGCTTTCCCTTTAGACACAAGCGGAGCGCATGAGATCACAAGAATAATCATAACACAAAGGCCGCATTTACACTGCACTGTTCAAGCGACTCAGTTCCGATTTGTTTCTCCCATGTCGCACAGATTGGATATGGCTCATGTACAGGTAAGCCGGAACAAATCACATGGATTTCGATTAACTTAAATCAGAATCAGGATTATTTCATATGTAGAAATTTATCCGATTAGAATCGAATCTGGGGGCGAGGCAGTGACGCAGTAGGTAGTGCTGTCGCCTCACAGCAAGAAGGTCGCTGGTTCGAACCTTGGCTCAGTTGGTGTTTCTGTGTGGAGTTTGCATGTTCTCCCTGCCTTCGCGTGGGTTTCCTCCGGCTGCTCCGGTTTCCCCCACAGTCCAAATATATGCGGTACAGGTTAATTGGGTAGGCTAAATTGTCCATAGTGTATGAGTGTGTGTGTGAATGTGTGTGTGGATGTTTCCCAGAGATGGGTTGCGGCTGGAAGGGCATCCGCTGCGTAAAAACTTGCTGGATAAGTTGGCGGTTCATTCCACTCTGGCAATCCCGGATTAATAAAGGGACTAAGCCGACAAGAAAATGAATGAATGAATGAATCGAATCTGTGTCCTTGTGTAAGCAGGTAGATCTGATTTTCACCTGTCAATGTGAGTCGCGCATCATTAAAAACCATAGCTAATGATGTCAACTCTGACACTTTTCAGCATTTCAGCAGAGTCCCAAACCTTAAATCTCACACACAAGGACTAAAACAGCTTTTATATTGCCATATAGCACAGGTATTTAAGCATGTTAACGAGAGCGAGAGAGAGAGCAATGTTTGCCACGTAACCAATGAAAACTAATATAAAGCTAGTGCATTCATCACGTGCATAAATCACGCCATGGACATTACATTAAGATGCCTACCTGTTTAAAAAAGCCTTTATACCAAAAGAAGATGGACAAATGAGAACCTTTCTGTCATAAACTACAGTAAATAAGCGTGTCAAAAGCTGAATACAGATTACGTACAGGAATGGAGAAAAGAGCACTTTTTAATTATCAGCTGTTAGTCAGCGCCCGCTCTTTATTTTCCTGGGCATTGCGCCTTTGCCGTGTGCTGTGTAATTGCAGACGATCAGATACGAGTCACTTTTAAGAGATAATGTAAGCAGGTCAGTCACAAAATCGAAATTGACCATCAAGATCTGCAGTGTAAATGCAGCCAAAGATGACGAACACTGACAGATGGAGATTCGGCTGTGGGGAATAAAGGGTTAAAGTTCATTTTCACAACAATACCATGGTATAGCCAACCGTGTGCCGTGTTTCTTCCTGTCATTTTTCTGCTGACTGATACAATAACTTACACTGAAAAGCAAAATTTACAGACCCTTTGCTTTTAAAGGAAGGGGCAGCAGAGACTATAATGTATGGGACTTTGTCAGACTTTGATAAGGACTTTGTCATTAACTGTTACAGTTACATATGGATCAGTGTATTTCATCCTCCGGATCATAACATGTATTGCTGAGTTTAGACTGCATGATTTTCGCCGACAGGTTTTGAGAAATCACAGACAAATGCCTGAAAATCACAAGCAAATCGGTGATCATTTGTGTTCAATTCAATTCAATTCAGCTTTATTTGTATAGCGCTTTTACAATGTAGATTGTGTCAAAGCAGCTTCACATAAATGGTCATAGTAACTGGAACAGTTTGGTTCAGTTTTTAGTGTTTAAGTTCAGTTCAGTTTAGCTCAGTTCAGTGTGATTTAATCATTACTGAGAGTTCAAACACTGAAGAGCAAATTCATCGATGCGTAGCTCTACCAATTCTGAACTATGCGAGGCAGTGGCGACAGCGGAGAGGGAAAAAAAACTTCACCTGATGGGAGTGAAGAAAAAAAACCTTGAGAGAACCAGACTCAGTTCAGCACGACCATTTTAATTTCTCCGCTGGCCAAAAGTCTTGTGCAGAGCTTCAGTCACCGCGGTGGAGGCTGGAAGATGGCCTTAGCGAAGACTCGTCTGTCCCTGGAGCATCGCTGGAATCAGACACATGTTCTCCACTCCCCATGACCATCAGCGCAGCAGCAGCTCAGGATACGGCCTGGTCCTGGATATGGACACCTTGGGATCATCTCGTCGCTGGTCTTGGATCCAATCAGTGACTCCGCATAATCTAAGGACCTCGGGATGAGTATCCCCAGGTGAAAATAGAGAATAAAGAGAATAATTAGCGTAGCTGCTGTTCATAGTGTATATAAGCAAGATGTAGAAGCCTGTGTGGAACCCGCTAGGTGATGCATTGAGTGTATGCTTTACTAAACAGATAGGTCTTTAATCTAGTTTTGAACTGGGAGAGTGTGTCTGAGCCTCGAATATTATCAGGAAGGCTATTCCAGAGTGTAGGAGCCATAAATGAGAAGGCTCGACCTCCTTTACTTGATTTTGCTATTCTAGGTACTACCAGAAGCCCTGAATTTTGAGATCTTAAAGAGCGAGTTGGTTTGTAGCGAGACAGAAGGTTGGTTAGATAAACAGGAGCTAGATTATTTAGAGCTTTATAGGTGAGAGTAATATTTTAAATTCAATACGAAACTTAACAGGCAGCCAGTGTAAGGAGGATAAAATTGGGGTTATATGATCATATTTTCTAGACCTGGTCAGAACTCTGGCTGCTGCATTTTGTACTAATTGAAGTTTGTTAATAGAGGATGCTGGGCAGCCAGCAAATAGAGCATTACAGTAATCCAGCCTCGAAGTCATAAAAACTTGACTAGCTTTTCTGCATCTGAGATGGATAGCATATTTCGTAATTTAGCGATATTTCTCAGATGAAAGAAGGCAGTTTTTGTGACATGGGATATATGGTTTTCAAAAGTTTGATTGTTGTCTAATATGACACCCAAATCTTTTATAGTAGAGCTAAAGCTAACTTTGTATCCCTCTAATTGTAGATTGATTTGCGAGATCTGCTGTGTGCAAGATTTAGGCCCAATAAGTAATAATTCTGTTTTGTCAGAGTTTAAGAGAAGAAAATTGTTGGTCATCCAGTCTTTAATGTTTTTGATACACTCAGTTTATGTGAGTGACAATCACACAATGTGAACTATCAAAGACGTGATCTGAGAGAATTGCTGATGAGTCGCCGATGCCTGTGAGATATCTGGCATGCTGAATATCTGGAGTTGTCGGCAATTCAAATCATGCCGTGTGAAATGAGTTTTGACTGAAAATAACATCAGCGATCGCCTACAGCCAATGAGAGAGCAGCATCCACAACTGTGGGTACCTGCAGGCCTGTACCTGCATTTTCTGTTTATTTGGAACCAAGAAATTGAGGAAAAACTACTGGAAATTTGGCAGGAGCACCGTCTGTGTGACGTGTCATCTGAGCAATACGCACAACCGGGTAGAAAAATAAAAAATTGACTAATATGAAAATGTTCATCTGATTTATGTACAATGTGTGATAGACTGTAAATGTAACTGTAAAATATAAAAGTTTAAGCAAAAATAGTGCACCCCAAATTATTATTTTTTAAATCTTTCTTTTAGTTTTATATTTAAAAAGACCTCAATAATACTTGTGTTCTGTTACATAAACTGAAGTGTGTTCGGCAAGATGCCTGTAGAGGGCGCATTACCCGCAGAACCACACACGTTTGAGGCACACACAGTCTAGGACACACAATCTAGGCAAACCATATATGGTAACTGACTCTTTAGCATTATCGCCACCTATTGAATTTCACAAATATGGTTTCCCATTTCAGTCATTATTATTATTATATCGTAACGATCATTTTAACATCTCTGCAGTTTTTGAACTTAAATTATGTAAAATAAAAATAATTGGTTAAAGAAACTTATGACTCTATTAATGTGTCCATATACACAAAGAAAACATAATAGACCGTCTAATTGTTGGATTAAGTGTAATAAACTCATTCAAGCTCTTAATATTATCATACTTGGTTAAAATCACTTTGTTGTAAAATATAAAAAGCAAACAATAATATGTCACTTTAAAATAAATTAGCCTACTATAGTTAACCATTTAAACAACATATATAGTATATATATATATATATATATATATATATATATATATATATATATATATATATATATATATATATATATATATAGTATATATATATATATATATATATATATATATATATATATATATATATACATATACATATATATATATATATATATATATATATATAGTTATAAACTGATTATCTTAACTGATTATAATTATAAGTTTATATATAAACTACTATCTTTTACTAAACTGTCACTGTTAAAGGTATTATGTATATATATATATATATATATATATATATAGATATAGATATATATATATATATATATATATATATATATATATATATATATATATATATATATATATATATGTATATGTATATATATGTGTATATATATGTATGTGTGTGTGTGTGTGTGTGTATGTGTGTGTGTGTGTGTGTGTGTGTGTGTGTGTGTGTGTGTGTGTGTGTGTGTGTGTGTGTGTGTGTGTGTTTATATATCCACTTATGATTTTTTTATTAATAGTTAATTTGTTCCTATTTGTTTCCTATTACTGTAGTATCAAATTTAAATTACTACAGTATTGAATGTGGGAAATCATTAATTAATAGGTTATTAGAAAATTAAGCTAATAAATAGTAAATAATAAATAGTATCTGCCTTATTATTGTCAGATAATAGATTGACTGAGCTATAGATTGACTGATCAGCTATAATGACTGATTAAAAACTGTTCACTCTATTATATTGAATGGCGATCGGAAACAATGCTCCCCATTCGGCCGTCTCAATCACAATATTTGTGAAATAAAGTAAAGTAAACACTATTGTTTATTGTGTACAATATTTATTAATCATATATTAAAATATATCGATGACGATGTCCAAAAAGACGTTATAACTTTAACATCCATCGTAACCACATATGGTTTGCCTAGATTGTGTGTCCTAGATTGTGTGTGCCTAAAACGTGTGTGGTTCTGCGGGCCTGCAGCTGGATATTATTGGGTCAAAGGGCAAAGCTATTAAAGAAAGCGCCAGAACGCAGCAGATCCTAATCTGTGTGTCTTGCATCTTTCTTACAGGTATGTAAAATCGGTTTTATAACCCAATACTCATTTATATTGAAATCTAAGAGGTTCATAAACATCATACATGATGGTTGTGCAGTTAAGGTGATTGTTGAGTTCTAAAAATGAGTACTTTATGTGCAATTCAGTTTATGTAATTACAAGTTGAATAATAGAGTTTACAATGCATCATACTTTAGAAACATAATGTGTTAATGAAAGATGTTAAATAACTTTTACTGTATTTTCTGTATAATCTGGATAGATTTGTCAGGTTAAACTGGATATTGTGCTTTACTGATGTTACTCATTGCAGTTAAAGGGTAAAAGAGAAAACAAAATGGTGGTAGTCTAAAAGTGTTAAACGCATTATTGATATATAAACGAAGACTGTTGATTTTGATAAATTGTATTTTTAATCAAATTTATAATGTTGTTGTACTCTAGTGATGCAGATTTTTCTTTGTACAATACCTCACCATGTCTAAAATATATGTGTATCATTAAGATAATTTTATGTGTGAAATGAAGGCATATGGTGGTGGTAAGACACAAAAGGTGTTGAATTGTATACAGATGTTTATTGCTGCTTTAAAAAGTATAAAGAGAAAATGTTAAGGTATTATGTTTATTGACTTCATCGATGAATAATTGTAATACTGTTATGTGAAATGTCCAGAAAGAATAACCTGTGAAGGAATACTGTTAATAGTTATTGACAAAACGTTTTGCACTTGGCTATTTATTTTGAAAAAAAGGAAAAAGCTATTAAAGAAAGCGCCAGAACGCAGCAGATCCTAATCTGTGTGTCTTGCATCTTTCTTACAGTTACTGGCTCTCATACTTCACTGTCTGAGGCTGGTAACAAATGCAGTTTGTACAGTAATATTTTCTGTCTTTTAGTCGAGATATATGAGAGACTTGCTTTGTTTACCAAAAGTGAATCTAATTAGATTTGCATTTTAAACATTAAATAAACGTTAAAAAGATGTTATTTTTTATTTTAAATATTTATGTTTTAGACATGATACTACCAAAATAATTCCACAAAAATCCGCAGATTTTTAACAAAATTCTCCACAGAAATAGCAAAAAAAGTCCGCAGATTCCGTCTGGCCCTAGTCATGACTGGGTCATTGGACCAATCACAGCAGATTAACCTCACTCAAAGGAGTCGCTGGGATAATTAGACCAAAATATATGCATATTATAAGACAATGAAAGTGTTTTTTGACCTTGCATGCAGATCAGCCTGTTAATGGAGACCCCCAAAACCAAAATATGACCTTTTATAATGCATAATACAGGCTTTTTAAGGGGTTTAAACACAGTTGTGTGGCAGCAGTGTGTGAATATAAGCAGCTTCTAATGGTGCAAATTAATTAACTGTATATTCAGACTTGATAAAGCAGTCTGCAGAAACACTTTAATTGACATTTTCCCTATCGTACGTGTCATCAGATGGGGAAAGCCCCGCCCACTAATGACCATCTCTCCCTCATTAGCATAAACAGCCCTTTAAACATTTTAGCTCAGAGGATCACATCTATATAAATGTTAGTATTTGTCTTTCTTCACAGGCTCATTTACTTCAGCACCAGGCAGAGCTGGTGAGTTTACTACAGTTTCCCATACACTAAAACATGATGCAGATATATAACGTGTGTACTTTCATTTCTCTGAAGTCTGCATTGATGAATATTGGTTTATTTGAATTTCTACTACTTTAAACTGCATGTTCATGGCAGTCTTCAACAATGTTTTAATGCATCTCAAAAATCATATGATTTAATTAAATTTAGAAAAAAAAAGCAGGCCAACTTTACATTACCTGGCTCAAACGAATATGTATTTACATTAAAACTAAGCATTTGTTACAGTGTACTTATTGACTATCTTGCCACTTGTTAGTGTACTTTTGTATTGTTGTTACTTTTATTCAGACTCTGTGTTTAGCTAGAATCCGAGAAATGGATGTTATGCTGATTTCTGCAATGTTCCCAAAGAAAAGGTAGTCCATGCAACTATGGACTGAATGTCCTTTAGTTTTACAGTTTTTTTACAATGGCTATGACAGTTTTTTAATACATTTAACAAGTTTCCTAAACTTTTGACACGATTAGCACAACATCCATCTTTGTAGGTCTATACAATTCACACATTTCATGTTGCTTTGATACAAAATGCATCCAGTTAACACCAACTTCAAATGCTTGATCTTCTTTTACAGACAGCCTCATATTCTAAACAGAACTTATAGGCTAAAGTCAACGTAAACAGCTGATCTTATTGTTAATTGTAGCACAAATATATTCCCTGTATTTAGGATCGTGTGATTGGATAAACCTGAGTGTGGTTCCTCAATGGGAATCTGCTGTGGTTTATGTATTTACTTACAGTTTTTTACAATAGCTATGACAGTTTTTTTCAATACATTTAACAAGTTTGCTAAACTCTTAACGCAGCAACACACCTAAAACACACAATTGGCAAAACAGTTAATTTCATGCTCAAAATCACACATTGTAAACTAAACCCCTAAACTAATGTTCAAAATACAGTAATAAACACACTACACCATGTCTAACAAAACACTGCAATCATGTTTCAAAATGAAATAATTGGTCAAAACACAAACACATGTTCTCTTCCAACAGCAACATTCAGTCAATCAGACCACACTGACAATAAAAACACCATCATCAGCTGACATTACAGAAACTGCATTATTGTATGTGTCAGCTCTGCCCTTATATTTGAAGCCTCTCTACAGTTTTGTTTTGTTGGGTTTAGTACAGTAAATGCATGCATTTTGTTTCTTCTGCTGCAGAAATTCAATACAAAAAATAACGACCATCCCAGAGTAGCTTTAAAAATGTACAGTTTACTGTTTGTAAAAAAAAAATACAGACACAGAATTGCTGCAGTACAGACTTTATCTTGCAGTGATGTCCTTTTTCATATAAACAAACAGAAAAAGCACCACAATTATAATAAAAAAACTAAGTATTTTTCTATTCTGCCTGGTCTTCTGCATTTGCCTGACTTCTTATTCTCTGGCCCGGCATGGTAACGGTGGCCCTTAGGCCTGTTATGTTTGTCCTACGGTGACGCCTTTTCGCCAAGTTGAAGCCAGCCTCGTCAACATAGATAATTCCATGTGGTACTTGATTGACCTTCAACTCCATGACTCTCTAAAAGTAATTAGACACAGTGTATGCAAATGCTGCTCTATAGTCTATATCTACTGTATGTACAGTACTAATGAACTCCAGGTTTATAGAGTAGGTTACTGCAAAACACACTGTGCATAGTAAAGTAATCACTATATTGATTGTATTGGTGACGGAGTTCTGTAATGCACTTACTGTTCTAACGACCGGGGGGAGTGACAGATACAACTGCAGGTAAGATCCAATATGCAGGTTTATCCAGAGTCAGGCAAGCAGTGGTCATACAGGTGCAAATGGGTACATTAAGGCAGTCCAGAATCATAAACGGTGAACAGGCAAAAGGTCGAAAGGCTGGCAGCTAAACAGGATAACAAGGATACAAGGCTAGGTTCAAACACGGAGAAACAAGACAGGGAGAAACGCGTTGTAATGTCACTGGAGTAGTAAACAAGACCCGGCAAACTGGATGGGTTCATGAGTGGCTTATAAGTGGTGTGATATCAGTCTCTGACAAGGTGCAGCTGGTGAGTGCAATCAAGCTAGATGTGTGAGCAGGCATGAGTGTCTGGGAGAAGTACATGTATGAAAATGTAGTCCTGGGAAATGCGGAAGTGTAGTCCTGGTGTTCGTGTGAGAACCAGCGATCTCTGGAGAGCGATCGCTGGTTGTGTGACACAGCCCCCCCTCTAGAGTGGATTCCAGACACTCCAATTCTGTTCAGGCGGGAGGCGGGGCGGAGGCAGAACAGGGGGAGGGATGGAGGGCCAGGACCATGCAGCTGGATCTCTGGAGAGCGATCGCTGGTTGTGTGACAACTGTTCCTTTCAAAAACCTCATGAGTTCTCTTTTAGGCCATATATATATATCTATCTATCTATCTATCTATCTATCTATCTATCTATCTATCTATCTATATATATATATATATATATATATATATATATATATATATATCACAGCTGATGCCCATCTAGAAAGCACACTCATGTGTTGAGTTTTTCCCAATCACATGATCATCTGTTCTAAAAGAGGACTCTTGAGGTTTTTGAAAGGAACAGTGAGTGCATCAAAGAACTCCGTCACCAATACATCCAGGTAAGGTTATGCAATACTGTCATTAATGTACTATACACAGTGGGTTTCACAGTTAACTACTCTATAAACCTGGAGTTCATTAGCACATACAGTAGATATACAGTACACTATAGCATTTGCAAACACTGTGTCTAATTACTTTAAGAGAGTCATGAAGTTGGAGGCCAGTCAAGTACCACATGGAATTATCTAAGTTGATGTCGCCGTGGAAGAAACATAACAGGCCAAAGGGCAACAGTTACCGGTCTGGGCCATAGAAGATATCAAGTGTAATGTGGATGAGAACATGTGGCCAAATGCAGAAGACCGGGCAGAACAGTAGATCACTTTGGGGGGGGGGGGTTTATTGTAATTGTGGTGCTTTTTCTTTTTGTATATCTTGCAATGATGTCCTTTTGCAAATAAAGTCTGTCCTGCAGCAATTCTGTGTCTGTATTTTTTAACATAAACTGTAAATTTTATAAAGCATTTTTTTCCTTAATTTTTTTTGTATTGAATTTTTGCAGTAAAAGAAAGAAAATGCCTGCATTTACTAAACCCAACAAAATAAAAACTGTAGAGAGGCTTCAAATATAAGGGCAGAGCTGACACATCCAATAATGCAGTTTCTGTAATGTCAGCTGATGATGGAGTTTTTATTGTCAGTGTGGTCTGATTGACTGAATGTTGCTGTTGGAAGAGAACATGTGTTTGTGTTTTGAACAATAATTTCTTTTTGAAACATGTTTGTAGTGTTTTGTTAGACATGGTGTAGTGTGTTTATTACTGTATTTTGAAAAGTAGTTTAGAGGTTTAGTTAACAATGTGTGATTTTGAGCATTGTGTTTTTTAGGTGTGTTGCTGCGTTAAGAGTTTAGCAAACTTGTTAAATGTATTTAAAAAACTGTCATAGCCATTGTAAAAAACTGTAAAAAGGCAGATGGTCAAAAAGGCAGGCAGCAGACAGGAATAAACAAACAAAACAAAGCAAGGTAATAACAGTATCATAAGACTCAGCAATGAGGGTGTCAGAGTGAGCTGAATATATATGAATGTAATCAATTCATGAGCGGCTTCAGCTGTGTGTGTTTGTAATCAGACCGGATCTAGGCCAGGTGTGTGAGTGGTGCATGACTGGATCTTGTAGTTCTTTTGTTGGCAGATTTGTAGTTCTCCAGCAATCTGCATGGGCTAGGATCACTGAGGACTGTGAAAACTTGTTTGTGGCTCATTTTGTATGAATTCAGCTCATTCACCACTCCATGTGGTGTGGCATGGAGGGGATCAGTCTGTTGCATGGCTTTTTTTCATCAATTGCAAAATATAAAGAACTATAATATTCTAATGATTTTTAGAGATGCACAGCTCATGCATTTCAGGCCATTGCTTACTGAATATAAACAACCACATACACCCTATATAAACATCATTCAATGAGTTTAACTTTTTTCTTTTTTTCAGGCAAGTGGCGATCCCTAAAAACATTGAAAGCCCTTGTTTGCGATCATCACTGGGGTCTGTCATATATTGTTTTATATCATCTCTGATTGCTTGGCATAAAATTGTATAGGCCCTCATTCAAAGGGAATACATGCTATATATTTGCTATATTTTTTTCTTATTTCATATACACTGTCAAATTTTATATATGATACTTAACAGATTTCCAATTTTGTGACTCGCAAGTGTTCATTAATAGTTGTGAATTGCATTATGGGATGTTTATCTCTGCTCTGTCCACTTCTGATGTTGACAATTCAACTCTACATTTTAACAATGTGACTTTTATTGACATTTTAGGAGTTTGAAATGATATAATGTCTATCTTGAAATGATATAATGCTGCAGTTTATTACAAGGTGTTTGTGGCGTAATATACAACACCAACACAGACAATATAGCCCTGCAAACTGTTACACATGTTCACAAAAGTCACTTTTTACACAACACATGCTCATTGTGGATATGTACCCCTGTATACTATTCTGGAGAGCATGCATTATGGAGCCAGAGGTACATCTGGCTGCATTTCATCTTTAAAACGTAGTTACAGGGCGGTATGATGCCTTCTTTTTGCGCTCACAGCTGAGCGCTTACCTATGTGGGGACAACTTTTTCGCTGTCACCAGTTTGCCCAGTTGCTCGCCATGTACCTTGGTGGACGGTGCTTTTGAAAACACCATCGGTTGGGTTTAGGGAAGATGGTGGGCGGGTCAATCGGTGCTTTTGAAAACACCATCGGTTGGGTTTAGGGAAGGTAGTGGGCGGGTCAATCGGTGCTTTTGAAAACACCATCGGTTGGGTTTAGGGAAGGGAGTGGGCGGGTCAATCGGTGCTTTTGAAAACACCATCGGTTGGGTTTAGGGAAGGGATTGAGCGGGTCAATCGGTGCTCTTGAAAACTCTTTTGTTTGGGTTTAGGGAAAGGGGGGGTGGGCAGGTCACTCTGTGCTTTAAAAAACCACATCGGTTGGTGTAACGTTCCCTCGCAGAACGTATTTTGGATAAGTGTGTGCGTTCGTTTGTATGTGGGTGTGTCGTTTCATGCATGTGTTACAGGTACGAACGGCATTGGAGGATCCGCATTTCGTGCTGATGACGTTGGCCGCTGACGCTGGGTTTGCGCCACCAATCGCTGGTTGGCGTAGCGTTTAAAGCCGAGCCCAAACTGCAATGGCGATCTCTCTCTCTCTCTGTCTCTTTCCTTCTCGCCACTTCTCGCTCTTATTCTTTCTGTGGGTCTCTGTGAGGACAGTCTCTCTTGCGAGGGCTAGTCTGAGAGAATGTGTTTTGCTTGTTTAATGCTCTTGTCTAAAGTTTGCGATTTAACAATGTTTGTGCAATTGTCCAGTTAACTGACATGTTTGAGTGATGCCTCGGAGAGGTGTAGGAGTAAGTAAGTCGCGCGATATACATATACAACACTCAGATTGATATTTTGTATTAGTTCATTAGGTTCAGGAGAATGTGCTGTTTTCTGTATGTTTTGTTTTTAGTTAGAGCAGTTTAGTTAAGACGTTTGGTACGTTGAAGATGTTTCTTTTCATGCTTTTCTTTTCATATTTAGTTTAGTTTGGTGAAAACAGTTACTGAGTTTTGTTATATTTATTTCTTTGATTTAAGCACATTCAACTACTTCCTCTCCCCCCAGGTAATTCATTATTTAATCATTGTAAATATTTTTCTTTCACTGTATAATATATTTTCACTGGTTTTCATGGGATATATGGGCAATAAATAATTGCAGTGATTATTTGATTCAGTTTATTTCTTTCTCCATCCGCTTGTCACACACATTAAACTGATGTATGTTATTGTCATCTACTCCTAGTTTAATATTAACATCTAAAAGGACGTAACATATAATTGGGGGCTCGTCCGGGATCTATTTAAATTATTTAAAATCTTAATTTAGTCCCGGATAATAGTTTTGTGTGTGTGTACGCGGATGGTGTAGAGAAAAAAAGGAGAAAAACTGTGACAGTGAAATAGTATCATTTTCTCTCTTTGCAATTTTGGTCTTTTGTTAGTAAGTAGGCTATTTGTGAGAATTTAGACAATGAGTACTTTTGATTTAGAAACATTTGTTGCTAATCCGACATTGGAAGTTTTTGAGCGATGTAGGAAAGACGATTTATTGCAGATAGGTGAACACTATCGCATTCCTGTTGTGAGGCAGTCTTTAAAGCGCCTTATTAAAGACGAGGTTTTAAAGCACTTGATTAAACACAAAATTTTAAATTTACCTGATGCGGATGGCGATAAGGCTGGTGCAGAGGCTGTAGAACACAGTCCTGATAATTTAGTGGATGCGGAGAAGGAGACGGGTGAGTATGCCGAGGTGGAGACCGAGGCAAAGACAGGCTTGCCGCCCTTCCATCCATTTTCCCCGACTTCAATTGAGTCTGGGGGTGATGCGAGGCTAAAGGTCCGCCTGGCTCGCATGCAGATTGAAGCTCAAGAGCGAGCTGAGACGCGCCATGCCGAGATGAAGCTGCGCCTGGATATCCGTAAATTGGAAATCGACGCGGAGACACAGGTAAAACTTAGACAGCTCGAGTTAGACTCGATGAAGGTTGGTTCTGGCCGATCTGTGCAGTTAAATCCTGTAAGTCCTGCTGCTAATGATAATTCGGCAAGTTTTTTGAGTGATGTTTCGTCTAGTGCTTTTGATATTAGTAAGCATATTGCTTTAGTGCCTCACTTCAGAGAATCCGAAGTGGATTCCTATTTTGCTGTGTTTGAGCGTGTGGCTGCCGCACTTCATTGGCCTAAAGAAGTTTGGTGTCTTTTGCTACAGTGTAGATTAGTCGGAAAGGCACAGGAAGTTTGTTCTGCTTTAACTTTGGAGGAGAGTTTGAAATATGATTCAGTTAAGAGCGCTGTTCTCCGCGCATACGAGTTAGTGCCTGAAGCGTATCGACAACGTTTTAGAAACCAAAAGAAAAATGCACAGCAAACATTCGTAGAATTTGCCCGTGACAAGGGAGTTCTTTTTGATAAATGGTTGGCTGCTAACAATGTGAGAGATTTTAATGCGCTGCGAGAATTGATGCTTCTGGAGGATTTTAAAAATTGCCTGCCTGAGAGAATTGTCACATATCTTAATGAACAGAAAGTCACGACTTTGTCACAAGCCGCAACTCTTGCGGATGAGTATGTGTTAACGCACAAGAGCGTGTTTTCTGTACCCCGACCTGACAAGACATTGAGTTCATTCACGGCTCAAAATTCCACACGTCCAAAAAGTAGTTCACCAACGAATAAAGAGATTAGAGAGTGTTTTTACTGCCACAAAATCGGACATTTAATTTCCGAATGTTTAGTGCTTAAACGAAAAAATCAGCAAGGGCAAATGAAACCAGCAGCTTTTGTGAAAACTTTGTCTGAACTTGACTCTAGTGAAAATGAAATTGACGCTGGCTTTAAGCCATTTTTAATGAAGGGACTGATTTCTGTAAATGGAAATACTGAAGAGCAGAAAGAAATTAAAATCTTGAGGGACACTGGCGCACTTCACTCGTTTTTAATTTCTAATGCACTTCCTTTATCTGATCAGACTTACTGTGGATCCAACATTCTAGTTCAGGGAATTGAGATGGGTGTTTTAACGGTGCCTTTGCATCGAATTCACTTGCAGTGTGATTTGATTTCAGGTTTTGTCAAAGTTGGTGTACGTCCTTCCTTTCCTGTCAAGGGTGTTGCGTTTATTCTCGGAAATGACTTGGCCGGGGATAAAGTTTCATCTTTGCCTGAAGTGGTTGATAAACCTGATTGTTTTATCCCTGCTGATGACATTTCTAACACGTTTCCAGACGTATTTTCAGCGAATGTAGTCACTCGTGCCCAAAAACGCAGAATCGGAGAAGAAATAATATTATCTGACTCATTTTTGCCACCTTTGTTTACTGAGAATCCTGCTTCGGTCGATTTTAAAAGTTTTAAAGGTGCTGAGAAAGAAACGCGCTCCGACAATACTCCGCCCACAGATGCGTCCGAATGTGATCTTTTAACTGAACCTATTTCGCACGAACGAATTAAAAATGCACAACGAGATGATGAGTCCTTAACGAAATGTTTTTCTGCGGCTGACAAAGATTTTAAACAAACGAAAAATAACCTGAGTGTATATGTGATTGAGAATGGATTATTGTTGCGTAAATGGCGTCCTAGCAGAGATGTAGAGAATGAATGGGAGGTTGTTTGTCAGATTGTTCTGCCTACAATTTATCGAGAACAAGTGCTAAATTTGGCCCACGATCACCCTTTATCTGGTCATTTAGGTGTGACAAAAACTTACAAGCGCATTCTTAAACATTTCTTCTGGCCTGGCTTAAAGAAGGATGTTGTTTCTCACTGTCGCACTTGTCATGTTTGTCAGGTCACTGGCAAACCAAATCAAAAGATTCCACCAGCACCACTTGTTCCGATCCCTATTGTTGGCGAACCATTTGAGCACGTCATTTTGGATTGCGTTGGTCCTCTTCCAAAGACGAAAGCAGGTAATCAGTTTTTATTAACTATTATGTGCTCTGCAACCCGCTTTCCCGAAGCCATCCCGCTTAGGAAAATTACTGCATCTGTTGTGATCAAAGCGATGATCAAATTTTTTTCTACTTTTGGGTTACCAAAAATCGTACAAACAGATCAAGGTACGAATTTTCTGTCAAAAGTGTTCGCGCAAGTTTTAACCTCATTAGGCATAAAGCACCGAACATCAAGCGCGTATCATCCTGAAAGTCAGGGAGCTATCGAACGTTTTCATCAAACACTAAAATCCATGTTGAGAAAATATTGCATGAGCTCTGAAAAAGACTGGGATGAAGGAATACCATTAATGTTGTTTGCAATTCGTGAATCTACTCAGGAGTCATTAGGGTTTTCTCCGGCAGATTTAACATTCGGCCACGTCTTTCGCGGGCCTCTTAAAGTGCTTAAAGATGGGATGTTAAATGAAAAATCAAAAGGAGTAAATATTTTGGATTTTGTTAGCCGTTTTAGAGAACGTTTGCACAATGTTTGCACTCTTGCACGTGAGTCACTGTCCGTAGCTCAGGAGGACATGAAAGGATGGTATGACAGGAAAGCTGTTGTCCGTGACATTAAACCTGGTGATGATGTTTTAGTACTGCTACCGGTACCCGGTTCAGCGTTGTCCGCTCGTTTTTCTGGCCCCTATAAGGTGTCGAAAAAACTGAGTGAAACTGACTTTGTGATAAATACACCTGATCGAAAAAGAAAATTTCGCACCTGTCACATTAACATGCTCAAGTTGTATTACCCTAGGAAAGTGTCTGGTAATTTCGAAAAGGAACAACTTGCTGCTGTTTCCTCTGATCCCTTAGTTGCTGCTGTCACTGCTGTGTGTGACTCTGCTGATGTGAGTGAGCTGCCTTCTCTGGGTGAGTGTCACAATGATGATGATGACTTTACGTTTCGTAATGACTTGAAGATGTGTGGTAGACTTTTGAATTCGGAGATCCTTGATAATTTGCCAGATTATTTTAATACTTTGTCAGAATCACAGAGACGTGATATGATCAAACTGTTGCGAGAATATCCGATGCTGTTTAGTGATGTGCCGACTCAAACTAACGTGCTACAGCATGATATTCAAGTGACATGCGATCATCCTATTAAGCAACATGCTTACAGAATAAATAATGTAAAACGTTCTGTGATGAAAGACGAAGTTGATTATCTGTTAAAAAATAATCTAGCAGAGTATAGTCATAGTCCCTGGAGCTCTCCGTGTCTGCTTGTGCCAAAAGCTGACGGTACATTCCGTTTTTGCACGGATTACCGTAAGGTAAATTCCGTAACAGTGCCAGATAGTTATCCATTGCCCAGAATGGAAGACTGTATTGACAATTTGGGTTCGGCGAAATTTGTCACGAAGTTAGATCTACTCAAAGGATTTTGGCAAATACCATTATCTCCGCGAGCTGCGCAAATTTCAGCTTTCGTTACACCGGATAACTTCCTACAATACAAAGTAATGGCTTTCGGGTTACGAAACGCTCCCGCAACTTTCCAGCGCCTCGTAAACATTGTATTGTCTGGAGTTCCAAATTGCCATGCATACCTCGATGATTTAGTAATTTATTCCTGTGACTGGGATGAGCATTTGTCTGCACTTCGTACTGTTTTTAAACGGTTATCTGACGCTTCGTTGACTATTAATTTAGCCAAGTGTGAATTTGGGAAAGCAACAATTACCTATTTGGGCAAAGAAGTAGGTCAAGGTCAAGTTCGTCCTGTGAGTGCCAAAGTGACAGCTATAGCTGAGTTTCCTATTCCTACAACGAGACGCGAGTTGCGCCGCTTTTTAGGAATGGCTGGTTATTACAGGAGTTTCTGTCGTAATTTCTCGACTGTTGTTTGTCCCTTGACTAGCTTGTTGAGTCCAAAATCTGATTTTGTATGGTCTGATGCATGCCAACAGGCTTTTGAGAGTATTAAGTTGTTGCTTACTTGTGCACCTGTTCTAGCCGCACCTGACTTCTCACGTCCATTTAAAATAGAAGTTGATGCCAGTTCTTTGGGTGCTGGCGCTGTGCTTGTTCAAGAAGATGATGTTGGCTTTGATCACCCAATCTGTTACTTTTCACGTAAGTTTAATAGACACCAACGTAATTATTCCACCATTGAGAAGGAAGCTTTGGCTTTGATTTTGGCGTTGCAGTTCTTTGAGGTTTACGTGGGTTCATCAGTTTTGCCTGTTACAGTATACACTGACCACAATCCTCTAGTGTTTCTGTCTAGAATGTACAATCACAATCAACGCCTTATGCGTTGGTCGTTGATTGTACAAAATTTTAACTTAAACATAAAGCATAAGAAAGGATCTGAAAATGTCATTGCTGACACTTTATCTAGAGCTTAATGTTGCTTTATGTTTAGTCTTAAGAGGGTGAGTGTAACGTTCCCTCGCAGAACGTATTTTGGATAAGTGTGTGCGTTCGTTTGTATGTGGGTGTGTCGTTTCATGCATGTGTTACAGGTACGAACGGCATTGGAGGATCCGCATTTCGTGCTGATGACGTTGGCCGCTGACGCTGGGTTTGCGCCACCAATCGCTGGTTGGCGTAGCGTTTAAAGCCGAGCCCAAACTGCAATGGCGATCTCTCTCTCTCTCTGTCTCTTTCCTTCTCGCCACTTCTCGCTCTTATTCTTTCTGTGGGTCTCTGTGAGGACAGTCTCTCTTGCGAGGGCTAGTCTGAGAGAATGTGTTTTGCTTGTTTAATGCTCTTGTCTAAAGTTTGCGATTTAACAATGTTTGTGCAATTGTCCAGTTAACTGACATGTTTGAGTGATGCCTCGGAGAGGTGTAGGAGTAAGTAAGTCGCGCGACATACATATACAACACTCAGATTGATATTTTGTATTAGTTCATTAGGTTCAGGAGAATGTGCTGTTTTCTGTATGTTTTGTTTTTAGTTAGAGCAGTTTAGTTAAGACGTTTGGTACGTTGAAGATGTTTCTTTTCATGCTTTTCTTTTCATATTTAGTTTAGTTTGGTGAAAACAGTTACTGAGTTTTGTTATATTTATTTCTTTGATTTAAGCACATTCAACTACTTCCTCTCCCCCCAGGTAATTCATTATTTAATCATTGTAAATATTTTTCTTTCACTGTATAATATATTTTCACTGGTTTTCATGGGATATATGGGCAATAAATAATTGCAGTGATTATTTGATTCAGTTTATTTCTTTCTCCATCCGCTTGTCACACACATTAAACTGATGTATGTTATTGTCATCTACTCCTAGTTTAATATTAACATCTAAAAGGACGTAACAGTTGGGTTTAGGGAAGGTGGTGGGCGGGTCAATCGGTGCTTTTGAAAACACCATCGGTTGGGTTTAGGGAAGAGGGTGATGGGTCAATCTGTGCTTTTAAAAACACAATTGATTGGGTTTAAGGAAGGTGGTGGGCGGGTCAGTCGGTGCTTTTGAAAACACTGTCGGTTGGGTTTAGGGAAGGCGGTGGGCGGGTCAAATGGTGCTTTTGAAAACACTATCGATTGGGTTTAAGGAAGGTGGTAACGGGTCAAACAGTGCTTTTAAAAACACTACTTGTTGGGTTAGGGAAGGGGGTGACGGGTCAGTCGGTGCTTTTGAAAACACTGTCGATTGGGTTTAAGGAAGTTGGTTGGGTGAGTCAATCGGTGCTTTTGAAAAAACTGTCGATTGGGTTTAGGGGAGGGGGTGACGGGTCAATTGGTGCTTTTAAAAACACTACCGACTGAGTTAGGGAAGGGGTGATGGGTCACCTCCTGGGACATGTTTCGCTATCTCCAGAAATACATACAGTCGGTACATAATCAGAATAAGTCTGGGTTGCAAACTTTTGTATACATAACTTTAGTCTTGAGTCATTAAATAATTAATTATTCTCGGTTTATATGGTTGTTTTTATGGTACTGATTAGATCACTAGTGAAGGTTAATAATTATTTATGAGTGCTGGACTTTAGTTTATACAGAGGATTGAATGAATGCATATGGATGGAATTGTCTAAAATGTCTGGGTGACTTTTTCTTTTTTTTTACTTATTCCTGTGTTTCAGGTTTCACTACAATCCCAGTGTGCTAAAAGGGTGAGTGTTTTTACATTATGTTGTTTTAGTAGAAAGAAACTCATTTCTGCGTTGGCCAAAAGAACTCAAACAAACTGCAAGTTAAGAAAACACATGTAAATAGAAAAAACCCCCAAAAAATGTAGAAAAGAGAGAGTTATATGATGGACCACCTGTCAAAATAATTAATGTCTTATGCCCCCCCCCCCTTTAGTGTGGGACTTCTAGCCTCGCCCCCTTTTGATATAAACCTTATACTTTCAGTAATTAGTTTCTTCATTCATTCATTTATTTTCTTGTCGGCTTAGTCCCTTTAATAATCTGGGGTTGCCACAGAGGAATTAGCCGGCAACTTATCCAGCATATATTTTACACAGCGAATGTCCTTCCAGCTGCAACTCATCACTGGGAAACACCCATACACTCTTGCTTTTACACATTTACACTACGGACAAGCTTACCCAATTCACCAATAGCGCATGTGTTTGGACTGTGGGGGAAACCAGAGCACCCGGATGAAACCCATGCCAACACGGGGAGAACATGCAAACTCCACACAGAAATGCCAACCCAGTTGGCGTTTCTGTGTGAAGTTTGCATGTTCTCTCTGCCTGCGTAAAAACTTATTGTAAGTTGGCAGGTTTATTCCGCTGTGGGGACCCCGGGACTAAGCCGACAAGAAAATGAATGAATGAATAATTTATATTAACATAACTAAATATAAACAATGCCATTTTTATTCTAAAAAACAATTATGCTCAAAATCACTCATCACAGTCAAAAACAGATTTTATAATCTGAACAGCAAGCTGGTGATTTTAAGTATAAACAGTTTTGAAGATATTAACTGTTTAATACTGGTTAAATTCGAAAAGCATCCTGTATATACATGTATGTATTTGTGTGTGTGTGTGTATATATATATTTATGACAGCTCCCATCTCCCATATTTATGACATATCTCCCATAAAACCTCATGAGTTCTCTTTTAGGACATATATACATATACACAGCTGATGCCCATCTAGAAAGCACACTCATGTGTTGAGATTTTTCAGATCACATGATCATACTGTATGTTCTAAAAAAAGACTCATGAGGTTTTTGAAAGGAACAGTGAGAACATTGCAGAACTCCGTCACCAATACGTCCAGGTAAGGTTATGCAATACAGTCATTACTTTACAAGGCACAGTGTGTTTTGCAGTAACCTACTCTATAAACCTGGAGTTCAGTAGTACATACATTAGTTATAGTACAGTGAACCATTTACACTGTGTCTAATTACTTTTAGAGAGTCATGAAGCTGGAGGTCAATCAAGTACCACATGGAATTATCTATGTTGACGAGGCTGGCTTCAACTTGGCGAAAAGGCGTCGCCGTAGGAGAAACATAATAGGTTAAAGGGCCATCGTTACCATACCGGGCCAGAGAAGAAGTCGGGCAAATGCAGAAGACGAGGCAGAATAGAAAAATACTTTGTTTTTTTATTGTAATTGTGGTGCTTTTTCTGTTTGTATATCTTGCAGTGATTTCCTTTTGCAAATAAAGTCTATTGCAGAAATTCTGTGTCTGTATTTTTTTACATCAACTGTAAATTTTATAAAGCAATTTTTTTCTTTATTTTTGCATTGAACTTTTGCAGTAAAAAAAAGAAAATGCATTTACTAAACCCAACAAAATGAAAACTGTAGAGAGGCTTCAAATATAAGGGCAAAGCTGACACAAACTAATGCAGTTTCTGTAAATTTAACTGATGATAGTGTTTTATTGTCAGTGTGGTCTGATTGACTGAATGTTGCTGTTGGAAGAGAACATGTGTTTGTGTTTTGAACAATTATTTCATTTTGAAACATGTTTGCAGTGTTTTGTTAGACATGGTGTAGTGTGGTCATTTATTACTGTATTTTGAACATTAGTTTAGGGGTTTAGTTTACAATGTGTGATTTTGAGCATGAAATTAACTGTTTTGTCAATTGTGTGTTTTAGGTGTGTTGCTGCGTTAAGAGTTTAGCAAACTTGTTAAATGTATTGAAAAAACTGTCATAGACATTGTAAAAAAACTGTAATACTGGTTAAATATGAAAAGCATCCTGCTTTACAAAGCATTTCCCTCAAATCCATGTGAAATATAGCTAAAACTTTCTTTACAATCAAGCATTTCTGTTTTATAACCATCAAACATTTTAATCTGAACTTTTTTATGATATTCACTAAAGACTAACTGGATCATAAAGCATTTCTCACAATCGTTTAGAAATTCCCTACAAAAGTTTATGTCTCTGCATCATCGAACAGCAAACGTATTACTTTTTTTAACGTTCTTGTTAAGTGACATCAACAATAACAATTCTGAAGATCTGCTCACAACATCTCATTCAATTCCCTTATTTAAGTGTAAGGGGTAAGTTCTTCTTCACAAATAAAAGCATTTCTGCTTTGTCGCAGCTTAAACGATTTCTTTTCTCGTTTAGGATATTAGATACTGAGCTAAAGGTTCTTTTACTACCGACGCTCGTACATGCAGCGGAAAGGTATTTTCTAGCGAGTAGTGCAGCTTCTGGCAGACGGGCCTGATTAGCAGCCCAGTAGGTAAGTGCGCTCTCGTGCCTGGGAACCAGTGGTTCTGCTAGGTAAATATACACAATTGAAGCCTCAAATATTTGAAGCCTCTCTACAGTTTTTATTTTGTTGGGTTTAGTAAATGCAGGCATTTTCTTTCTTTTATTGCAAAAATTCAATACAAAAAAATTAAGGAAAAAAATGCTTTATAAAATTTACAGTTTATGTTAAAAAATACAGACACAGAATTGCTGCAGGACAGACTTTATTTGCAAAACTACATCATTGCAAGATATACAAAAAGAAAAAGCACCGCGATTACAATAAATAAACAAAACAAAGTAATCTACTGTTAATCTGCCCGGTCTTCTGCATTTGGCCACATGTTCTCATCCACATTACACTTGATATCTTCACGGTAACTGTGGCCCTTTGACCAATTATGTTTCTCCCAAGGCGACATCCCCAGCCTCGTCAACATAGATAATTCCATGTGGAACTTGACTGGCCTCCAACTTCATGACTCTCTTAAAGTAATTAGACACAGTGTTTGCAAATGCTGTAGTGTACTGTATATCTACTGTATGTGCTAATGAACTCCAGGTTTATAGAGTAGTTAACTGTGAAACCCACTGTGTATAGTACATTAATGACTGTATTGCATAACCTTACCTGGATGTATTGGTGACGGAGTTCTTTGATGCACTCTGTTGGAATATCAAGCCAATTCCATGCGTGTTCAATAAGAAAAGGTCTGGAGAGGGTTTTCTTCAATGCCAAAAATATTAGTAATTTATTAGGTACAAATGAATAATTGGATGACAGAGCTCTGGGTTACGTTACCCCAATGCAATACAAGAATTACATTCAAGAGGTTCGCAACTAACATACATTTCCTGACTCCAGCATATATACACAACCGATCTTAACAGGTGGAGTTTTGGTGTAACATCACTTGTCAGTCATTCTGCAGTCCTTCATTAGCCCTTTGTAACCCCAAGACATTACTTTCTCTTTCTGCAACCCTTCTCTGCATACCAGAACTGAACAATCATGTGCATCTTTAATATATTTCACACTTCTACAAGCATCATGACAACTTGTGACATGTCTATACTGTAGTTCTGGAACAAAGGCCCCCACCCTCAATTTATTCTTATTCTGCTATTTCCACTTGTCAGCAGTTCTTCTAAAAAGTATGCAGCACAGCAAAAAAAAAGGAAGTTTGTCTGGTCAAGATGTTTTATAATACAATAGAAAAGATTGATTAATCTGTTGTTAGTCTAAACATTTTCCTAATAAAAAAAAATACAAAAGTAATGAAAATAAATTCCTTTTCTCCAACAACTCACTGTTCCTTTCAAAAACCTCAAGAGTCCTCTTTTAGAACAGATGATCATGTGATTGGGAAAAACTCAACACATGAGTGTGCTTTCTAGATGGGCATCAGCTGTGGTTATATATTTATTGCAATAAGTATATTGCATCAGCTGTGCCTTGTTGTTTCTTATTGGCAATGGAAACAATACAGGTAATATATTTGTATTTCAATTCACAATTCACTTTGACTTTATCCTATATAAGTTCTGTTTAACATGGTGTTATCTGTTCTGATATTCTGTGTGAAAGCATTTGTAAATTTGACTGTAAAATTACATTGTTTTGCTCTTGGTTGTGCTTGTGTTTAAAAGAAGGTAAAACATTTTAAATTGGCGTTAACTGGGTGCATTTTGTGTCAAAGCAACAAGAAATGTGTAAATTGTACAGCCAACAAAGACGGATGTTGGGCTAATCATGGTAAGAGTTTAGCAAACTTGTTGAATGTATTGAAAAAACTGTCATAGCCATTGTAAAAAACTGTAATGTCTGGGTTGGTGTCGTGAATTATGCTACAAACATCTTGTAATAAACTGCATTTTAGATTAGATTAGATTCACCAACTGTACGTAGTACACATCTCATAGCACTGCTGATGATGTGACAATAAAAGTGATTTGATTTTAGTTAACAATATCTTACAAGACTTTTTCTTTTCTTGTCTTTATTTCATATCAAAGAAATGCATTTTGTGCATAATTATAACCTTTGAAATGGGTGTTTTTTTCTTTTTTTCCATAGGTTTCATTACAATCAACCTAGTGTGGTAAAAGGGTAAAGAGAGTTGTTATGCTTTTAGCAGTGATCTACTTTAACCCATTTACACTTATAAATATGGACTGATCCGTGTGTGTGTGTGTGTGTGTGTGTGTGTGTGTGTGTGTGTGTGTGTGTGTGTGTTTTATACAGGCGAACAGATGTTGTTTCTTTGTCACCTTGGCTTGCTCCAGTCATTTGGGAGGGAAACTTTGACCCCACACTGGTTGATTTCATGTATAAACAACATAACTTCACTATAGCCACCACCTTCTTCGCTTTGGGAAAGTGAGTTTTGTTTATATATACAAATTAACTAGCGTGGCACGGTGGCTTGGTGGTTAGCACTGTGACCTCACAGCAAGTAGGTCGCTGATTTGAGCCTCGACTGGGACAATGTGCATTTCTGTGTGGAGTTAGCATGTTCTCCCCGTGTTGGCGTGGGTTTCCTCCGGGTGCTCCGGCTTTCCCCACAGTCCAAACACATGCGCTACAGGGGAATTGATGAACTAATTTTGGCTCTGATAAATAAAGAACTGAGCCGAACCAAAGAAACCAGAAGTTTTGATTTGACATTTGTTTTGTGTTTTTTGTGTTGTATTTTGATTTGTTTTATTTTTTGTTTTGAGTTTTTTGTTTTGAATTGTTTTGTTGTTTTTGTGTTTTTTGTTTTGTTTTGAACTGTTTTGTATTGTTTTGTAGTTTTTGTGTTTTTTGTGCTTTGTTTGATTGTTGTGATTTGTGTTTTGTTTCATTTTGTGTTTTTTTTAATTGTTTTGTATAGTTTTGTTGTTTTGTGTTTTTTGTTTTGTTTTTTATTGTTTGTTTTGAATTGTTTTGTATAGTTTTGTTGTTTTGTGTCTTTTGTTTAGTTTTTTTTTTTTTGTTTTGTGTTTTGTTTTAGTTTCTGTTTTGTTTTCTGTTTTTTGTTTTGAATTGTTTGTTGTGTATTGTTTTGTAGTTTTTATGTTTTTTGTGCTTTGTTTTATTGCTTTGATTTGTGTTTTGTTTCATTTTGTGTTTTGTTTTTTGTTTTGAATCGTTTGTTGTGAATCGTTTTGTATTAATTTGTTGTTTTTGTTTTGTGCTTTCATTGTTTTATTTCATTTTGTGTTTTGTTTTTGTTTTGTTTGGTTTTGTTTTGATTTGTATTGTAGTTTTTGTGTTGTTTTTGTTTTGTGCTTTGTTTTCATTCATTCATTCATTTTTTTGGCTTAATTACTTTATGAATCAGGGGTCGCCACAGCAGAATGAACTGCCAACTTTTCCAGCTCAGGTTTTACGCAGCGGATGCCCTTCCAGCCACAACCCAGCACTGGGGAACACCCACACACTCTTGCACACGCTAACATACACTATGGCCAATTTAGCTTGTTCAATTCCCCTATAGCACATGTGTTTGGACTTGTGGGGGAAACCAGAGCACCCGGAGGAAACCCATGCAAACACAGGGAGAACATGCAAACTCCACACAGAAATGCCAACTGACCCAGCCGAGGCTCGAACCAGCAACCTTCTTGCTGTGAGGCAATTGTGCTACCCACTGCGCCATCATGCGGCCCTATGCAATGTTTTATTTTTATTTATTTATGTTTTTTTTTTTTTTTCAATTTTTGTTTTGTGTTTTTGTTTCGTGCCTGTTTTGTTCATTTGTTTTAAATTGTTTTGTATTGTTTTGTAGTTTTTGTCATTTTTTGTGCTTTGTTTTATTGTTTTCATTTGTGTTTTGTTTCATTCTGTGCTTGTTTTGTTTTGTCTTTGTTAGTTTGTTTTGTTAGTTTTTTGTTTTATTTTTTGTTTCGTTTTGTGCTTGGTTTGTGTTTTGTTTTGTGTCATTTTGTGTTTTGTTTTGTTGTGTTTTGATTTAAATTGTTTTGTGTTGTGCTTTGTTTTGTGTTGTGCTTTGTTTTGTTCTTGTTTTTTTGTTGTTTTTTGTTTTGTGTTATTTGGTTTTGTTTTGAATTGTTTTGTATTGTTTTGTAGTTATTGTGTTGTTGTTTTTTGTGGTTTGTTTTATTTTTTTGATTTGTGTATTGTTTCATTTTGTGCTTGTTTTGGGTTTTGTTTTGTGTTTTGTATTTTGTAGTTTTTGGGCTTTTTGTTTTGTTCTGTGTTTTATTGGGTTTTTAAAATTATTTGTTTAATTTTGTGTTTTATTTTGTGTTTGTTTTGTTTTGTGTCATTTTGGGTTTTGTTTTGTGTTTTTGTTTTGTTGTGTTTTGATTTAAATTGTTTTGTGTTGTGCTTTATTTTGTGTTGTGCTTTGTTTTGTTTTTTGTTTTTTTTTTGTTTTTTAATTGTTTTGTATTTTTTGTGTCGTTTCTTTGTTTTGTGCTTTGTTTTATTGTTCTGGTTTGTTTTTTGTTTCATTTTTTGTTTTGTGTTATTTGGTTTTGTTTTGAATTGTTTTGTATTGTTTTGTAGTCATTGTGTTGTTTTTTGTGCTTTGTTTTATTGTTTTTATTTGTGTTTTGTTTCATTTTGTGTTTTGTTTTGTGTTTTGTTTTGCGTCATTTTGTGTTTTGTTGTGTTTTTGTTTTGTTGTGTTTTGATTTAAATTGTTTTGTGTTGTGTTGTGTTCTTTTGTGTTATGCTTTGCTTAGATTTGTGCTTGTTTTGTTTTGTTTTGTAGTTTTGTGTTGTTTCTTTGTTTTGTGTTTTGTTTCATTGTTTTGGTTTGTGTTTTGTTTAATTTTTCTTTGTTTTATTTGGTTTTGTTTTGAATTGTTTTGTAGTTTATTTTTTTTATTTTTTGTAGTTTTTGAGTTGTTTTCTGTTTTGTGTTTTGTTTTATTGTCTTTATTTGTGTTTTGTTTTGTGTAATTTTGTGTTTTGTTGTGTTCATTTCGTTTTGTGCTTGTTTTGTCTCGTCTCGTCTTTTGTGTTTTGATAAGAATTGTTTTGTAGTTTTAATGTTTTTGTGCTTTGTTTTAATGTTTTTTTTGTGTGCTTGTTTTGTGTTTTGTTTCATTTTGGGTTTTGTGTTTTGATTTAAATTGTTTTGTGTTGTGTAGTGTTGTGCTTTTGTTTTGTTTTGTGTTTTCTTTTCTTTTAAATTGTTTTGTATTGTTTTGTTGTTTTTATGTTGTAGTTTTTTATTGTTTTGTTTGTTTTTTGTGTGTGTTTTGTTTTGTGTTTGTATTGTTTTGTGATAATTTTTTTTCATTTAATTTTCTTTTAATATATTTTGATGAATGACATAAATATAAATAAAAAAACTAAGTGTAGGCGATGCGGTGGCACAGTAGGTAGTGCAGTCACCTCATAGCAAGAAGGTCACTGGTTCTAGCCTTGGCTGGGTCAGTTGGCATTTCTGTGTGGAGTTTGCATGTTCTCCCTGCGTTCACGTGGGTTTCCTCTGGGTGCTCCGGTTTCCCCAACAGTCCAAAAACATGCGGTACAGGTGAATTGGGTCGGCTAAATTGTCCGTAGTGTATGGATGTTTCCCAGAGATGGGTTGCAGCTGGAAGGGCATTCGCTGGATAAGTTGGCGGTTCAATCCAATGAACTAGCGGATCATTCCACAGTGGCAACCACAGATTAATAAAGGGACTAAGCCGAAAAGAAAATGAATGAATGAAATTAACCGTCTTAAATCTCATTGTTTTTATTAGATACACACGATTCCTGAAAGATCTTCTGGAGTCGGCGGAGCAGCATTACTTTATTGGGTATCGAGTGCATTATTACCTGTTCACAGATAAACCAGAAGCAGTTCCCGAAGTGAAGATGTCAGAAAACCATCGTTTGACCGTCAGGAGAGTGCCCAGTTTGGACAGATGGCAGGACATCAGCATGGGCAGGATGGAGATACTGGAAAAACTCATAGCAAACGAACTAATAAACGAAACCGACTTTATTTTCTGCCTTGACGTGGATACTAAGTTCTATGGCCACTGGGGAGCAGAGACTTTGGGTCGACTGGTGGGTATAATTCACCCCTGGTTTTATGACTTTCCGAGGAATAAATTCACATATGAACGAAGACGGGAATCTGCAGCGTTCATTCCTGATGGAGAAGGAGATTATTATTACACCGCTGCAGCATTCGGTGGCATGTTGCAGGACGTTTATCAGCTGACTAAAACTTGCCGTCAGCAGATGAATATCGATCGTGAAAACTCCATAGAGGCGATATGGCATGAAGAGTCTCACCTGAACAAGTATTTCCTTTATAATAAACCCACAAAGCTGCTGTCTCCAGAATACCTGTGGCGAGATATAAACATTCCCGCAGATCAAATTAAAATAGTTCGATTTTCTCATGTCGCTAAAAACAATGCTGAAATTCGGTCGCCTCACTAGCGTTGATGTTGGGATAAACGAGATATCGGATGAGATTATGAATTGTTGGAAGAGTGTAGTTTTAATGAAATTTGATACCGCATGCCGTAAGGGGAAAACCCTTTTTGATTTGCAATGTGTGTGTCTCTGGTCCTTCACTGACTCGGTAGATGCAGAGAGTGGTGTCAAACAGCCGCGTGTGTGTGTGTGTGTGTGTGTGTGTGTGTGTGTGTGTGTGTGTGTGTGTGTGTGTGTGTGTGTGTGTGTGTGTGTGTAGACTATCCTGTCACAAAATACGCACTATGGTAATAGTTTAATTGTGGTGACAAACAACATGTCTGTACTGCACTTCAATAATGCAAATAAATTCGGCATAATCCAATTCAATTTCTCTTTAGTTCCATTAGGATTTTATTTGGATTAAGGTCATCAAAACTGCTGTTTACATGGTCGACTCTTAATCATTTACATTTAGTCATTTAGCAGACGCTTTTATCCAAAGCGACTTACAAATGAGGACAAGGAAGCAATTTACACAACTATAAGAGCAACAATGAATAAGAGTGGTAGACAAGTTTCAGGTATGTAAAGTCTAAGAAGCAAAACATTAGTAATTTTTTTTTTTGTAATACAGTTAGCGGTAGAACCAGAGAGGCAATTGCAAATTAGAAAGGAAAGTAGAGACTAAATAGTTGAGTTTTTAGTCGTTTCTTGAAGATGGCGAGTGACTCTGCCGTTCTGATGCTGTTAGGGAGTTTATTCCAACAAGTGATTTCTTCCATGAGGCGACGTTCATCCACTGAACGCAAGTTTCTGGAGGGCTCATAAATCTGCAGAAGTGAGAGCAGATAAGAAGGAGCAAAGCCAGAAGTTGCTTTGTAAGCAAACATCAGAGCTTTGAATTTGATGCGAGCAGCAACTGGCAGCCAGTGCAAATGGATGAGTAGCGGAGTTACATGTGCTCTTTTAGGTTCATTAAAGACCACTCCTAGAATGTCCTAGAACCATAGACAAACAACTGAAAACAAGTCTAAATGTACTTACACGCTGCTGGCCTCGTTGCTAAAGTGCTTCTCCTACTAACTAAACCTAGTGCACTGATTATATACCCTTTACCTGGTGCTTGGACATGCCTCGAGAGAGTACCCACAATAAAACAACAGAAACTGAGGCAGGGGGTACGAAACCGTCCGTGATATACACGCAAGCTCTTACAGTAAGAACCACACACAAACAACTGAAAACAAGTCTAAATGTCCTAGCACCACACACAAACAACTGAAAACAAGTCTAAATGTCCTAGAACCACACACAAACAACTGAAAACAAGTCAAAGTGTCATAGAATCACACACAAACAACTGAAAACAAGTCTAAATGTCCTAGAACCACACACAAACAAGTCAAAGTGTCCTAGAACCACACACAAACAACTGAAAACAAGTCTAAATGTCCTAGAACTACACACAAACAACTGAAAACAAGTCTAAATGTCCTAGAACCACACACAAACAACTGAAAACAAGTCAAAGTGTCCTAGAACCACACACAAACAACTGAAAACAAGTCTAAATGTCCTAGAACCACACACAAACAACTGAAAACAAGTCTAAATGTCCTAGAACCATGCACACACAAACAACTGAAAACAAGTCTAAATGTCCTAGAACCACACACAAACAACTGAAAACAAGTTAAAGTGTCCTAGAACAACCACACACAAACAACTGAAAACAAGTCTAAATGTCCTAGAACCACACACAAACAACTGAAAACAAGTCTAAATGTCCTAGAACACAAACAACTGAAAACAAGTCTAAATGTCCTAGAACCACACACAAACAACTGAAAACAAGTCTAAATGTCCTAGAACCACACACAAACAACTGAAAACAAGTTAAAGTGTCCTAGAACAACCACACACAAACAACTGAAAACAAGTCTAAATGTCCTAGAACCATGCACACACAAACAACTGAAAACAAGTCTAAATGTCCTAGAACCACACACAAACAACTGAAAACAAGTTAAAGTGTCCTAGAACAACCACACACAAACAACTGAAAACAAGTCTAAATGTCCTAGAACCACACACAAACAACTGAAAACAAGTCTAAATGTCCTAGAACACAAACAACTGAAAACAAGTCTAAATGTCCTAGAACCACACACAAACAACTGAAAACGAGTCTAAATGTCCTAGAACCACACACAAACAACTGAAAACAAGTTAAAGTGTCCTAGAACAACCACACACAAACAACTGAAAACAAGTCTAAATGTCCTAGAACCACACACAAACAACTGAAAACAAGTCTAAATGTCCTAGAACAACCACACACAAACAACTGAAAACAAGTCTAAATGTCCTAGAACCACACACAAACAACTGAAAACAAGTCAAAGTGTCATAGAATCACACACAAACAACTGAAAACAAGTCTAAATGTTCTAGAACCACACACAAACAACTGAAAACAAGTCTAAATGTCCTAGAACCACACACAAACAAGTCAAAGTGTCCTAGAACCACACACAAACAACTGAAAACAAGTCTAAATGTCCTAGAACTACACACAAACAACTGAAAACAAGTCTAAATGTCCTAGAACCACACACAAACAACTGAAAACAAGTCTAAATGTCCTAGAACCACACATCAACAACTGAAAACAAGTCAAAGTGTCCTAGAACCACACACAAACAACTGAAAACAAGTCTAAATGTCCTAGAACCACACACAAACAACTGAAAACAAGTCTAAATGTCCTAGAACCACACACAAACAACTGAAAACAAGTTAAAGTGTCCTAGAACAACCACACACAAACAACTGAAAACAAGTCTAAATGTCCTAGAACCACACACAAACAACTGAAAACAAGTCTAAATGTCCTAGAACAACCACACACAAACAACTGAAAACAAGTCTAAATGTCCTAGAACCACACATAAACAACTGAAAACAAGTCTAAATGTCCTAGAACCACACATCAACAACTGAAAACAAGTCAAAGTGTCCTAGAACCACACACAAACAACTGAAAACAAGTCTAAATGTCCTAGAACCACACACAAACAACTGAAAACAAGTCTAAATGTCCTAGAACCACACACAAACAACTGAAAACAAGTCTAAATGTCCTAGAACAACCACACACAAACAACTGAAAACAAGTCTAAATGTCCTAGAACCACACACAAACAACTGAAAACAAGTCAAAGTGTCCTAGAACCACACACAAACAACTAAAAACAAGTCTAAATGTCCTGGAACCACACACAAACAACTGAAAACAAGTCTAAATGTCCTAGAACCACACACAAACAACTGAAAACAAGTCTAAATGTCCTAGAACCACACACAAACAACTGAAAACAAGTTAAAGTGTCCTAGAACAACCACACACAAACAACTGAAAACAAGTCTAAATGTCCTAGAACCACACACAAACAACTGAAAACAAGTCTAAATGTCCTAGAACAACCACACACAAACAACTGAAAACAAGTCTAAATGTCCTAGAACCACACACAAACAACTGAAAACAAGTCAAAGTGTCATAGAATCACACACAAACAACTGAAAACAAGTCTAAATGTTCTAGAACCACACACAAACAACTGAAAACAAGTCTAAATGTCCTAGAACCACACACAAACAAGTCAAAGTGTCCTAGAACCACACACAAACAACTGAAAACAAGTCTAAATGTCCTAGAACTACACACAAACAACTGAAAACAAGTCTAAATGTCCTAGAACCACACACAAACAACTGAAAACAAGTCTAAATGTCCTAGAACCACACATCAACAACTGAAAACAAGTCAAAGTGTCCTAGAACCACACACAAACAACTGAAAACAAGTCTAAATGTCCTAGAACCACACACAAACAACTGAAAACAAGTCTAAATGTCCTAGAACCACACACAAACAACTGAAAACAAGTTAAAGTGTCCTAGAACAACCACACACAAACAACTGAAAACAAGTCTAAATGTCCTAGAACCACACACAAACAACTGAAAACAAGTCTAAATGTCCTAGAACAACCACACACAAACAACTGAAAACAAGTCTAAATGTCCTAGAACCACACATAAACAACTGAAAACAAGTCTAAATGTCCTAGAACCACACATCAACAACTGAAAACAAGTCAAAGTGTCCTAGAACCACACACAAACAACTGAAAACAAGTCTAAATGTCCTAGAACCACACACAAACAACTGAAAACAAGTCTAAATGTCCTAGAACCACACACAAACAACTGAAAACAAGTCTAAATGTCCTAGAACAACCACACACAAACAACTGAAAACAAGTCTAAATGTCCTAGAACCACACACAAACAACTGAAAACAAGTCAAAGTGTCCTAGAACCACACACAAACAACTAAAAACAAGTCTAAATGTCCTGGAACCACACACAAACAACTGAAAACAAGTCTAAATGTCCTAGAACCACACACAAACAACTGAAAACAAGTCTAAATGTCCTAGAACCACACACAAACAACTGAAAACAAGTCTAAATGTCCTAGAACCACACACAAACAACTGGAAACAAGTCTAAATGTCCTAGAACCACACACAAACAACTGAAAACAAGTCTAAATGTCCTAGAACCACACACAAACAACTGAAAACAAGTCTAAATGTCCTAGAACCACACACAAACAACTGAAAACAAGTCTAAATGTCCTAGAACCATGCACACACAAACAACTGAAAACAAGTCTAAATGTCCTAGAACCACACACAAACAACTGAAAACAAGTCTAAATGTCCTAGAACCACACACAATCAACTGAAAACAAGTCTAAATGTCCTAGAACCACACACAAACAACTGAAAACAAGTCTAAATGTCCTAGAACCACACACAAACAACTGAAAACAAGTCTAAATGTCCTAGAACCACACACAATCAACTGAAAAAAAGTCTAAATGTCCTAGAACCACACACAAACAACTGAAAACAAGTCTAAATGTCCTAGAACCACACACAAACAACTGAAAACAAGTTAAAGTGTCCTAGAACCCACACACAAACAACTGAAAACAAGTCTAAATGTCCTAGAACCACACACAAACAGCAGAAAACAAGTCTAAATGTCCTAGAACCATGCACACACAAACAACTGAAAACAAGTCTAAATGTCCTAGAACCACACACAAACAACTGAAAACAAGTCTAAATGTCCTAGAACCACACACAAACAACTGAAAACAAGTTAAAGTGTCCTAGAACCACACACAAACAACTGAAAACAAGTCTAAATGTCCTAGAACCACACACAAACAACTGAAAACAAGTCTAAATGTCCTAGAACCACACACAAACAACTGAAAACAAGTTAAAGTGTCCTAGAACCCACACACAAACAACTGAAAACAAGTCTAAATGTCCTAGAACCACACACAAACAACTGAAAACAAGTCTAAATGTCCTAGAACCACACACAAACAACTGAAAACAAGTTAAAGTGTCCTAGAACCTACACACAAACAACTGAAAACAAGTCTAAATGTCCTAGAACCACACACAAACAACTGAAAATAAGTCAAAGTGTCCTAGAATCACACACAAACAACTGAAAACAAGTCTAAATGTCCTAGAACCACACACAAACAACTGAAAATAAGTCAAAGTGTCCTAGAATCACACACAAACAACTGAAAACAAGTCTAAATGTCCTAGAATCACACACAAACAACTGAAAACAAGTCTAAATGTCCTAGAACCACACACAAACAACTGAAAACAAGTCTAAATGTCCTAGAACCACACACAAACAACTGAAAACAAGTCTAAATGTCCTAGAACCACACACAAACAACTGAAAACAAGTCTAAATGTCCTAGAACCACACACAAACAACTGAAAACAAGTCTAAATGTCCTAGAACCACACACAAACAACTGAAAATAAGTCAAAGTGTCCTAGAATCACACACAAACAACTGAAAACAAGTCTAAATGTCCTAGAATCACACACAAACAACTGAAAACAAGTCTAAATGTCCTAGAACCACACACAAACAACTGAAAACAAGTCTAAATGTCCTAGAACCACACACAAACAACTGAAAACAAGTCTAAATGTCCTAGAACACAAACAACTGAAAACAAGTCTAAATGTCCTAGAACACAAACAACTGAAAACAAGTCTAATTGTACTTACACACTGCTGGTCTCGTTGCTAAAGTGCTTCTCCTCCTAATCAGAGTGCTGTCTTAATGGCATTACATTTGGATTAATGGTGTCCATGTAAGTCTACTCACTGTCAAGACTCAAGGCTGATTTCAGGTGATGTGATGTGTGAGTGTTTAAAAGTTTCTATGAGAAACCTTGTGAGAAGCATCTGTTCCTGGAAATGTAACTGGTGCGGTCGGTTCTCTTTAAAATAGACTGGACAAAAAGTGACTTGTGCACCCACAGTCCTGCTGCTACTGCTTCCAGGAGCTTATACATTTGTTGTATATCATTCCAGTGCAAGGAAAATGGATAGAGAATGCTAGAAATTTACCTGCAATTCTGGAAGAGTCATATATTTTGAGCATTCCAGAAATTTGATCAGTGGCGGATTTAGGCATGGGCAATATGGGCGATGTAGAGCCATGTAGTGAAGAGTGTTTCCAAAAATCTATAGTTTTGCTGTCGCAGATCCATGGTTTAAACCACTTTAGTTATTACGTAAATGGCCCATAATAATGCTCTAAACGGGGTGGAGTAAGAACTTCTTTAAAGAAGAACGCCATCATTTCTTTGTACAGATTATGTTGTTTTACAAGGACACACATTTAAAATACATGCAATATTAGCTTTGGTAAAAAACATGCACTCGCTATCCATATTAATTGAAATATATGTAAATGGCAGATATAGAGCCTGTGTTTCCTTACTAATATTATTGAGAATGTTACATATTTTATTCTAAAACAAATCACTTACAAAAGCTGACACATAGTCTGATATCATATATAAATCATATAAACAAATTAATAATGCAGCTATTTTTTAAGAAATTAATAAATAATAATATTAATAATATTAATGATGACGATGATTATTAAGTAGGAAATTGTCTACTTTTGCAATTTGACTCATGCAAACCACAGCATAAATGTTCTAATCAACAGATACATGCCATATTCAGTACAGATACTTCATAAATAACCCATTGTAAATTAAAAAGCATTAACGTATGCTGTTTTTTATTTGATTTCACAAGCTTTGAAGATGTAACATAAATTCCGCTTTTAAATAATAGGTCACCTATAGCCTATAAGGGATCATGCATTATGATGGTGATGATGAGCGATATGAAGCTTTTGTTTCAAAGCTTTGACACAACTGAATCAATGATTTGAAAAATGATTCACTGATTAGAAGCGTTGGCGACGGCTTTTTGTCAAAACATTATAAATGCAACAAAACAAATCAAATCAAATCACTTTTATTGTCACGTCATCAGCAGCACGTGTGCTATGAAAGGCTTAGGTGCTGGCTCCAGACAGTACAAAAAACACCGACTGCAAAATACAGATATTGCAAATACAACTACAGTGAAAATACAGATAGTGCAAATACAACGACTGCAAAATGCAGATATTGCAAATACAACGACAGTGCAAAATACAGATAGTGCAAATACAACTACAGTGCAAAATACAGATAGTGCAAATACAACGACAGTGCAAAATACAGATAGTGCAAATACAACGACAGTGCAAAATACAGATAGTGCAAATACAACGACTGCAAAATACAGATAGTGCAAATACAACGACAGTGCAAAATACAGATAGTGCAAATACAACTACAGTGCAAAATACGGATAGTGCAAATACAACAGTGCAAAATACGGATAGTGCAAATACAACTACAGTGCAAAATACGGATAGTGCAAATACAACTACAGTGCAAAATACAGATAGTGCAAATACAACAACAGTGCAAAATACGGATAGTGCAAATACAACTACAGTGCAAAATACGGATAGTGCAAATACAACGACAGTGCAAAATACGGATAGTGCAAATACAACTACAGTGCAAAATACAGATAGTGCAAATACAACTACAGTGCAAAATACAGATAGTGCAAATACAACGACAGTGCAAAATACAGATAGTGCAAATACAACGACTGCAAAATACAGATAGTGCAAATACAACGACAGTGCAAAATACAGATATTGCAAATACAACGACAGTGCAAAATACAGATAGTGCAAATACAACTACAGTGCAAAATACAGATAGTGCAAATACAACAGTGCAAAATACGGATAGTGCAAATACAACAGTGCAAAATACGGATAGTGCAAATACAACTACAGTGCAAAATACGGATAGTGCAAATACAACTACAGTGCAAAATACGGATAGTGCAAATACAACTACAGTGCAAAATACAGATAGTGCAAATACAACGACAGTGCAAAATACGGATAGTGCAAATACAACTACAGTGCAAAATACGGATAGTCCAAATACAACGACAATGCAAAATACGGATAGTGCAAATACAACTACAGTGCAAAATACAGATAGTGCAAATACAACTACAGTGCAAAATACAGATAGTGCAAATACAACGACAGTGCAAAATACAGATAGTGCAAATACAACGACTGCAAAATACAGATAGTGCAAATACAACGACTGCAAAATACAGATAGTGCAAATACAACGACTGCAAAATACAGATAGTGCAAATACAACGACAGTGCAAAATACGGATAGTGCAAATACAACAGTGCAAAATACAGATAGTGCAAATACAACGACAGTGCAAAATACAGATAGTGCAAATACAACGACAGTGCAAAATACAGATATTGCAAATACAACGACAGTGCAAAATACAGATAGTGCAAATACAACTACAGTGCAAAATACAGATAGTGCAAATACAACGACAGTGCAAAATACAGATAGTGCAAATACAACGACAGTGCAAAATACGGATAGTGCAAATACAACAGTGCAAAATACAGATAGTGCAAATACAACTACAGTGCAAAATACAGATAGTGCAAATACAACGACAGTGCAAAATACAGATATTGCAAATACAACGACAGTGCAAAATACAGATAGTGCAAATACAACTACAGTGCAAAATACAGATAGTGCAAATACAACTACAGTGCAAAATACAGATAGTGCAAATACAACGACTGCAAAATACAGATAGTGCAAATACAACGACTGCAAAATACAGATAGTGCAAATACAACGACTGCAAAATACAGATAGTGCAAATACAACGACTGCAAAATACAGATAGTGCAAATACAACGACAGTGCAAAATACGGATAGTGCAAATACAACAGTGCAAAATACAGATAGTGCAAATACAACTACAGTGCAAAATACAGATAGTGCAAATACAACGACAGTGCAAAATACAGATATTGCAAATACAACGACAGTGCAAAATACAGATAGTGCAAATACAACTACAGTGCAAAATACAGATAGTGCAAATACAACGACAGTGCAAAATACAGATAGTGCAAATACAACGACAGTGCAAAATACGGATAGTGCAAATACAACAGTGCAAAATACAGATAGTGCAAATACAACTACAGTGCAAAATACAGATAGTGCAAATACAACGACAGTGCAAAATACAGATATTGCAAATACAACGACAGTGCAAAATACAGATAGTGCAAATACAACTACAGTGCAAAATACAGATAGTGCAAATACAACGACAGTGCAAAATACAGATAGTGCAAATACAACGACAGTGCAAAATACAGATAGTGCAAATACAACGACAGTGCAAAATACAGATAGTGCAAATACAACGACAGTGCAAAATACAGATAGTGCAAATACAACGACAGTGCAAAATACAGATAGTGCAAATACAACGACAGTGCAAAATACAGATAGTGCAAATACAACGACAGTGCAAAATACAGATAGTGCAAATACAACGACAGTGCAAAATACAGATAGTGCAAATACAACGACAGTGCAAAATACAGATAGTGCAAATACAACGACTGCAAAATACAGATAGTGCAAATACAACGACTGCAAAATACAGATAGTGCAAATACAACGACAGTGCAAAATACGGATAGTGCAAATACAACAGTGCAAAATACAGATAGTGCAAATACAACGACAGTGCAAAATACAGATAGTGCAAATACAACGACAGTGCAAAATACAGATAGTGCAAATACAACGACAGTGCAAAATACAGATAGTGCAAATACAACGACAGTGCAAAATACAGAGTACAAGGAGAAACGTGCATTATGCATAACTGTCAACCCTCCCGTTTTCCCAGGATTTTCCCCTATTTTACAGTCCTATCCTGCTATCATTCCATAAAGGTGTTTTCCTGTATTTCTCCAGTATTTTTAGTCTTTCTCTGAAAGGTGGCAAATAAACATTAGAGTCGATCCTCCTTATATGCAACTCACCCCCCCTAACCACCAGGGGCCGCCCCTTACTCTTCAATGTGAGTCTGTTCTGTGCTTTCGCTTTGTTTAGGAATGAAAACACTTATGAATAAATATAAAAACGGTGCGATTCCCTTTCCTTTTCATTACAGATGCCGTCTCCTTTTTATTTGCAATTCTCAAAATAGTCATATAGCGGTGCATGACTGTCAGCTGACGCGCTCCATTGCAATAATAAGACGCTGTTTCCCAAACAGATTCTGTACACGTAATTTGAAGCAGAGTCTGGATTTTGGGTGTGTGTTCAACAGACATATATGCATAATTAATAATAATAAAAGCATCTAAAGATGTCGATCTTGGTGTTTTTTTTGTTTGTTTGTTTTCAAACACAACTAATTTTGTCCTAAATGAGCATAATTAGTAGTTTGGGGATTATTAAAAGGGGGGTCGGGGTAATCCTTTATGGTGGGCATATCCCTTATTTTCTCACACCAATATTGACGGGTATGGCATTATGTTAGTGATGATGAGCGATATGAAGCTTTTGTTTCAAAGCTTCGACACAATTAAATCAATGATTCGAAAAACGATTCACTGATTCAAAGCATTTGAAACGATTTTTCCTAGAAGGGATACAGCTGCGGTCAGAAGTTCATGAGAATTATTTTTAATTTATTAAATTATCAATTAATTATATTTTATTATCGTCTATCCCTACCCCAATCCTAAACTTAACCATCACAGTACAATAAAAACAGTAGTTATACCGAGTTTTATTCATATTATTTATTGAATTATTCATTAAATTGTATTTTTTTAAAGGTGTACCTATGGTAAAAAAATCTACTTTTCAAGCTGTTTGGACAGATCTGTGTGTTGGTATAGTGTATAGACCGTCATACTGGGGTGATTTGAACACACCCAGTCCTTTTTTTTCAATTTAACTGCAAAAAAAGGGTCGGCCAATTGGAGCTGTTTTCAAATCGATCGCACCATTACGTAGGTGTGCGATCCCCCCGCCCACCGAATTGATTGACAGCAGCGCTCATTAACATGTTCCGGTAGTCGCGTGTATATGTCAACAAGACCAGGCAGACATACGCAAAGCAACCGGGATGAAAAGTTCTGGGGCCTCATGTACGAAGACTTGCGTGGAAATCTTACTAAAACATTGCGTACGCACAAAGCTGTAAATGTGCGTACGCAGAAAAAATTCAGATGTATGAAACACTGCGTACGCCGAATCTCACGCATATTCTTTTGTACATCTGAATGAACGTGAAACTGAGCGCAACATGCACAAGCACAAAACCCCTCCCTGCCTCCTCCCCCGTATGAATATGCTAATGACTATGCTAATGGAAAAACCCAACGAAAAAGCAACGGCAAAAGCAAGCAGAAAGAGAAACTCTGAACAGAATGTGAATTGGAGGTGCTGCTTTCAGAGGTAGACCGGAGAAAAGCGGTGTTATTTGCAAGTTTGTCCTCCGGAATTAACAACAAAAGAAAAAAATAGAGTGGGAGAGTTTAGCTGATGCGGTTAACACAGTTGGGTCTGAACATATCGCACTGAGTGCATTAAAAAAAAAGAAATAGTGTGGTTTATATCTGTAAAATGTTGCAGGACATTTAACAGTCTCAGTGGCGCGCTCGTAAGACGCTTGTGATCATGAATTGATACGTTCGAGCATGAACTCGGCTCGAATTCAGCGTCTGATGAGCTCTTTCTTGTTTTTTCCCCCGCTACATATCAGATTTTGCCAACTATTTATCACGAGAAAGACAAGTAGGAATCATCAATAAGTTCATATCAATAAGCATCATATTTTATTTGCACATTTATTGAATGGAAATGTTTCTGATTCACGCATGCAAATTCATCTTCAGATAGTGTCTTTATAGCAATGTGCGTGCAGTAGATCGCTCAGATTACATTGGGAAAACAGGCGACTGCTGCAAATTGAGCTTTAATGTTTGGCTGGTCAACTGTATGGCTTGGAAACCTTATATTCCTGCTAGATGAGTCTCATACAGCTGCCAGTGCAAGGCTCAGACACTTTGTAGAGAGCAATTTAACACAACTGCCTCCAGGAGTCACCAATGGAAATAAAACAGACACGCACAAAAAATGTGCGTACGCCAGCCAGAAAGCTGCCGTGAAGCTGCGCACATTCCCACGTTCAGTTCATTGTTAGTAAATCCAAACGTGAGCGATTCTGAGCGTGAAACCTGGCGTACGCAAAGTTTTTGTGCGTACGCAGCGTTGATACATGAGGCCCCTGTTCTGTTCGCTAGGATCAGCAATCATCATCATATGTGATTAAGAGTGAGTTTCACATGTTTAAAGTGTTTTAAAACAGAGTATGTGTGTAATTAATTACAGCGTTTTACTACAGTTTTACTTCATCAGCACAGCCGCGTGTCAGAACAATTATAAAAGAAGACGCTTCAATCCCGGTTTGTGGAAGTTAAATCAGGTTTATTTTGTACATTAGCATAACAGATGTCCACACAGTACTTGAGGTTAGCCTTAACTAAGCTTAACAGGCGCTCTGTCTGTCTGCCTGCCTGCCTGCCTGTGTGTGTGTGTGTGTATGTGTCATCTGCGGTGTGTGTGTGTGCGCGCGGGCGCGCGTGTTAACTTTGTAACGATATTGTGTGTGACTCATCAATGCAACTTCACAATACTGATTAGTAAAGGTTAGTTCTTACTGTAGTATCTCACAAAAGCTACGTGAGACCTTCTTCCTTTAAGTCTGTCTGTTGTCTGACGCAGCTGAGGGAGGAGGCATGTAGAAATAGTGGGCGGGAGAGACTCGTCTTAAAGGCGCAGTACGACGAAACCACCTCCTGCTGGAAATCAGTATAAAACAGCATCTTGTAAAAGGTATAATGAAAAATCTGATGGGTATTTTGATCTGAAACTTTATATACACATTCTACAGACGCAAAAGACTTATATTAAATCTGAAAAAAGGGGTAACCTAGGTGCCCTTTAACGTCTACCTATACCCCACCCCTAAATCTAACCTTCACAGTAATTTAAAAACAATAATTATTATTAGTATCACAAAAATAAGCTTTAGTGATGTAAGTATCCACAGCTGAATCCCTTTTAGACTGCACCGTTCGAAACCCAATAATATCCAGCTGCAGGCCCGCAGAACCGCACACGTTTTAGGTACACACAATCTAGGACACACAATCTAGGCAAACCATACATGGTTACGACGGATGTTAATGTTATTAACGTCTTTTTGAACATCGTCATCGATATATTTTGATATATATGGTTAATAAATATTGTACACAATAAACAATACCGTTTACTTTACTTTATTTCACAAATATTGCAATCGAGATGGCCGAATGGGGAGCATTGTTTCCGATCGCCATTCAATATAATAGACTGAACAGTTTTGAATCCGTCATCATAGCTGATCGTTCATTATTATCTGACAATAATATGGCAGATACTCGTTTGCTGGCCTTGCTGAATGATCTAAATTGGACAGGTTTAATTTATATAATGGATTAATTTATGATGAAGTAAATAACAAGTTAATATAGGCAATACTACATTATATGTAATAAAAATCTTTTTACATGTAACAAATGTATAACACTATATTCATATTTTACTCAAGCGATTTAATAGTGTTTATTTGTTTTATATTTTAATTAGTGTTAACTTTCTAATAATCTTTTAATTAATGATTTCCCACATTTAATACTGTAGTAATTTATAGTAAGCAATAATTTGTTTTTAAACCAAAATTTAGCAATAGGAACAAATTAACTATTAATAATAATAAATAATAAATAAATAAATAACTATATATATATATATATATATATATATATATATATATATATATATATATATATATATATATATATATATATATATATATATATATATATATAACTAAAAGCTGTGACAGTTTAGTAAAAGATAGTAGTTTATATATAAACTTATATTTATAATCAGATAATCAGTTAAGATAATCAGTTTATAACTATATATATATATTGTTTAAATAATTAACTAGTAGGCTAATTTATTTAAAAGTGACATATTATTGTTTGCTTTTTATATTTTACAACAAAGTGATTTTAACCAAGAATCATAATATTAATTTGTTGCACTTAAACAACAATAAGATGGTCTATAATGTGTTCTTTGTGTATGTGGACACATGAATAAAGTCATAAGTGTCTTTAACCAATTATTTTTATTTACATAATTTGAGTTCAGAAACTACAGAGATGTTAAAATGATCGTAACGATTTAATAATAATAATAATGACTGAAATGGGAAACCATACTTGTGAAATTCAATGGGTGGCGATAATGCTAAAGAGTTAGTTACCATATATGGTTTGCCTAAATCGTGTGTCCTAGATTGTGTGTGCCTAAAACGTGTGTGGTTCTGCAGCTGGATATATCTCTTCGAAACACCACTTTTTAAGCGTTGGCGACTCCTGCTGGTCAAAACCTTGTAAATGCAATTAAAAACTCAAGCAAAACATGGATTAAATGGGCATTTTCCAATACTACAAATGTTAAATCGAAAGTAAACCTATCAAATGCACTTAGCTAATATCATTAAATATCAAATGTCTTCAAAATGTATCATTTTTTAAAATCAATTTTCAATCTTATTGTTTGTTCAATTTGCTGAACTGTCCAACAGGAGACTATAACTAATACCATTCATTTTAGTTCACAAATATCTCTTTAAAGCATTTATAAACTTGTAAAACTGATCCAAGACCAGGTGAAAACCTGATGAAACCTTTCCATTTATTCAGTGCTTTTGTTGCTTTAGAAATGCCCTAACTGTATATATTTACAAATACAGTATAAATATTCTATTAGCTATTTAATCTAATTTAATTTAATGTGTAACATAAACAAGCACTTCACTGTTGTATAGTTTCTGTTGTGCCTATAATGCATGGAGTTTTTTACATTACAACTTTTCTACAATATATAGCTACAGTATATATCAATAGAAATATATGGTGGATAACACATGGCCTAAATGTATGTTGATAAATAAACATTTACTAGATGTCAGTGATTAACTCTTTAAATATTACTGTAAAATTATGAATGAATGGACACTTTTGTTTTAAAATAAAGTATTTTTTTATTTCATTCATTTTCTTGTCGGCTTAGTCCTTTTATTAATCTGGGGTCACCACAGCGAAATGAACCGCCAACTTATTCAGCACATTTTTACGCAGCGGATCCCCTTCCAGCCGCAACCCATCTCTGGGAAACATTCACACACACACACACACATTCATACATTACAGACAATTTAATCTACCCAATTCACCTGTACCGCATGTCTTTGGACTGTGGGCGAAACCGGAGAACCTGGAGGAAACCCACGCGAACACAGGGAGAACATGCAAACTCCACACAGAAACACCAACTGAGCCGAGGCTCGAAGCAGCGACCTTCTTGCTTTGAGGCGACAGCACTACCTACTGCGCCACTGTGCTGCCTCAATTTTGTTTTATTTGTTATTTTTCTGTTAAATTTTTGTTTATTTTGTTAAATTTCATTTTATTCAATTTTATTTTGTTTATTTTATTCAATTTTATTTTATTTTATTCAGGTTTATTTATTTTATTTTGTTTTATTCAATTTTATTCATTCAAATTTAATTCTTTTTTATTCAATTTTATTTTATTCAATTTTATTTTATTTCATTCAGTTTATTTGATTTTATTAACTTTTATTTTATTTTATTCAATTTTATTTATTTTAAATCATATTAGTCAAATTTTATTTTATTTTATTTTACTCAATTTTACTTTATTTTATTCAATTTTACTTAGGTTTTTTCAATTTTACTTTATTATATTTTATTCAATTTTATTTTATTATATTTTATTTTGTTTTATTCAATTTTATTTATTTTATTCAATTTCATATTTTATTTTATTTTATTCTGATTTATTTTAGTTTATTGTAAGTTTTTCAAATTTATTTTATTTTATTACATTTTATTTAATTCATTTATATATATATATATATATATATATATATATATATATATATATATATATATATATATATATATATATATATATATATATATATATATATATATATAATTCTATTTATTGGATTTTCACTTTTACTGTGTAAAACGTAACATGTTCCAAAGGAATCAACTCAAAAATTATCTTGTGCCAACCTTTAAGTGATGGAAATTTATAACTAATCCAATTAAGTAAAATATTTTTTTCTGGCAGCAAAAGTCAGTATTTTATACAATTTCTTATTAGCTGATGAAAGAATGCGTCTATTAGGTATACCCAAGATCAGCGAAACTGGGTCAAAATCCAATGGCATAGTAAAGATCTTTTCCATTTCCCCCAGCACCAAAGACCAGAATATTTGCAGTTTGTTACATGACCGCATACAATGCGTTAAAGTACTCACATCAGTTTTACATTTTAAACACATAGGTGAATTAGAAGGGTTAAATAGATGTCTGCGGTTAGGGGAGATATGAAGTCTGTGTATTATTTTATATTGTATTTCCTTTAAACGTGTACAAACAGATATTTTCTTAGCATTAGACCAAATATCCTCCCATGTTTCCTCATCAATATCTGTAACCAACTCTTTTTCCCATTTGGTTTTAATTCTTTGTATATTAGGGGATGGGATTGAGCATACAGATGCATAAAATCGACCCACAGATATCTTTCCAGATGATAAAAATAATAACCTCTCAATAGAAGATATCTCACAATTTTTAACAAGTCTTTTGCTGTTAGTGATATAATGTCTCAATTCAAGAAAACGAAAAAAATTATTTTTGACTAACTGGTATTTCTGAGCTAATTCCGTGAACGACATTAGTTAGTTGTCTGAGAACATATCCCCAAGCCTTACAATTGTTTAATTTGTTTTATTCAATTTTAGTATATTTTTTTCAATTTTAGTTTACTTTATTTTAATTATTTTTTTTTTTTGTCAAATTTTATTTCATTTTATTTTATTCAATTTTATTTTTTATTTTATTCAATTTTATTTTATTCAAATTTATTTATTTTATTTGGTTTAATCAAATTCATTTTATTTCAATCAATTTTATTTTATTTTATATTAGTCAAATTTATTTTTTTTATTTTTATTTTTATTTTATTTTATTCAGTTTATTTGATTTTATTACATTTTATTTTATTTTAATATATTTTATTTTTCTTTATATTATTTTATATTTCTTTATATTATTCAATTTTATTTTATTTTATTTTATTAAATTTTGTTTTGTTTTGTTTAATTTTACTTTATTTTACTTTATTATATTTTATTCAATTTTATTTTATTTTCTTAAATTTAATTTAATTTTATTCAATTTTATTTTAGTTTATTATATTTTTTCAACTTTATTTTATTTTATTTTATTCTATTCTATTTTATTTTATTTTATTTTGTTTGGCTCATTAAAATTTTGTTTAATTTATTCAATTTATTATATTTTTTTCAACTTTATTTTATTTTATTATATTTTATTTTAATATATTTTATTCAATTTATTTTATATTCAATTTTAGTTTATTTTATTCAATTGTAGTTTGCGTTGTTTTAATTTATTTTATAAAATGTTATTTTATATTAGTCAAATTTTATTTCATTTTATTTTATTCAGTTTTATTTTTTATTTTATTTAATTTAATTTTATTTTATTCAATCTGTTTTATTTTATTCAATTTTATTTTATTTATTTTTATTTAAATTTTTATTTTTTTTTATTTTATTTTATTCAACTTTATTTATTTTTTGTTTATTCAAGTTTTGTTTAATTTATTACATTTCATTTTATTTTATTCAATTTTATTTTAATCTAATAAAATTTAATTTTATTCAATTTTATTCAATTTTATTTATTTAATTTTATTTATTCAACTTTATTTTATTCAATTTTATTTATTTTTTATTTGTTTTATTTTATTTTATTTTATTTATTTCAGCTGGAATTCAAGGACATCTGTTGGGTAAAACATATGCCAGAGTAGTTGGTGGTTCATTCTGCTGTGGAGACTCCTAATAAATCAGGAATTAAGCTGAAGGAAATTGAACAAATGAATTATTTTATTTTAGTATAGTGATTTATTTATTTATAGCTCATGTTTGAGCTTATTGAGCAAAAAGGAATGATAAAGGAATGGGACAGAATAATTGTTATAAACTATTGACACAACGGTGGCTCAGTGGTTAGCACTGTGGCTTCAAAGCAAATAGGTCACTGGTTAAAGTCTCGGCTGGGCCAGTTGGCATTTCTGTGTGGAGTTTGCATGTTCTCCCCATGTTGGTGTGGGTTTCCTCCGGGTGCTCCGGTTTCCCCCACAGTCCAAACACATGCGCTATAGGGGAATTGAGGAACTAAATTGGCTGTAGTGTATGAGTGGGTGAATGAGAGTGTATTGGTGTTTCCCAGTGTTGTGTTACAGCTCGAAGGGCATCCGCTGCGTAAAACACATGCTGGATAAAATGGCAGTTCATTCCGCTGTGGTGACCCTTGATGATTGAAGGGTCTAAGACGAAGGAAGGTTAATTAATGAATGTAGAGATTGCATTAAAATACTTATGTAGACAAGATCATGTGACACAAAACACAGCTAAATAAATAAATAAATAAATAAATAAATAAATAAATAAATAAATAAAAGCACAAAGGAAAAATATCAGTACTGTTGGGCCCCATGGCTGGAATTGCTTAGGGCCCCCAAATCTCTAAATCCGCCCCTGCTAATACATGAACTTATTGTAAAGTGTTACCAGTATTTGTGGGTGTAGTGAGTCTCCGGCAGGTGCCAGCAGCGTCTTCGAGAGGCGCGCGCGTCTAGTGCGCGGCGCCGCGGCAGGAAGAACGCGCGCGGGAGCGAGTAACTGACTCTCATGATGGGGAAGTAACTGTCAGCCGCAGAAGAGCCCGAGGAGACATTTTCACAAGTTTCTATATCTTTCCTCAACCTTTTTGTGTGAACAGCGTGAACATGTTTTCCCGAAAGAAGAAGGAGCAGGCGACTAAAACACCTACAGCCTCCAAAAAGAGCAACTCTGCGCAAAACCCTTCGGTGAGAACAACAAACTTTCTCTTGAGGGAAATAAAAACACGGTTAAGATTGTGACAAGTCCGTATTGCTAGCGTGTTTAAAACAAGTCCACAGGTTTAATCTTCATTAATGTAAAGCTGCTTTGCATCTAATGCTAAATGTCAAAAGAGTTACAAATGTGCTCACACTCCCTAAAGAGTTCACTTCCTTATTTATTTACTAAAACTAAATGCACTTTATTTCTAATGGATGTTGAACTTGTGTGTGAATCGTTTTAACTGAATTGGTTCATTTGAATGATTCATTTCATGCTGTTACTTCGAAAACTTTCGGTTGATCTGAATCTTTAGATTCGGATCAGAAAATGCTCATTTATTTCGACATGTAACGTAATTAAACCGTCACTTCTGCATGATGGGCATTTGCCATTTGTGAACTGGTCTGATGCAGAACGACTTGTTCTTTGTTTCGCAAACAATACCAGAAATAAACTGAGAGGAAGTCAAGAGAGTCATTTCAGAACAAACAGTTAGTCGTTCAGTTCCAGATGGAAGAAGCTTCTTTGGTTAAACAGGTGCGACACAACGATATGAAGTACATAATGTTACATAAAACCTTAAGTCAACATAGTACCACGACTCTTGATTTAAATAGCAAATTGAAAAATGTTTCAACCAACAATTCTGTCACGTTCAACTCGTGCAGGAGTTTAGTTTCTTGGCAAAACACACAAATATATACTCAGTTAAAATACTAAGGGTTAAAAATACCCTAACATAACCAAACTATAGGTTATTATAGCATCTTCCCAACTATGGGTTATTTTAACCCAGTGCATTGAGTTATTTTGATTAAATGTATTTTTTTCCATTTTGGTATTACTATTGCTACTATTGCTAGTACTACTATTATTCATTTTACAAATATGTCTGTGTAAATAAAAAACATACAGTTTTAGAAAATATTGAAAATGCTTTATTTTTATTACATTTTAAGTTCCAGACACCTAAACGTTTTTATTCTTTTAATATAGATCAGCTAAGTGCACGTTCGTATCGTCAATAATTAAGAATGCTAGTGAAATGGATATAAAACACGACACGGAGAGGTAATTTGATAATTAACCATCAACATTATTTCGATAGAGCTTAAATAAACTTTTTTAACGCAAAAACAACAGTACGTACGCATAATAATACAGCTGTTCTGTGTCAGTTAAATCAGTTGAATGTTGAAATTCAATTATTTTAACCCAACTGCTTGAGTTGTTAAATAAATAACCCAATAAAGGTTAAAACCAACCCAACAAAGCACCAAATATTTGACCCAACTGGTTGAGTTATTATTAAATAATCCATACATTCATTTTGTTTTTGGCTTAGTATATTTATTAATCCGGGATCACCACAGCGTAATGAACAGTCAGCTTATCCATCACATGTTTTACGCAGCGGATGCCCTTCCAGCTGCAACCCATCTCTGGGAAATATCCATACACACTCATACACTACAGACATGCATAGCCTACCCAATTCACCTGTACTGCATGTTTTTGGACTGTAGGGGAAACCGGAACACCCGGAGGAAACCCACACAGGGAGAACATGCAAACTCGACACAGAAACACCAACTGACTCAGCCGAGGCTCGAACCAGCAACTTTTTTGCTGTGAGGTGACAGCACTAGCTACTGCGCCACTGCGTCACCTTTAAATAATCCAATAAAGGATAAAAATAATCCAACAAAGCACCCAATATTTTTAACTCATCCATTGGGTTAAGTAAATAACTCAACGTTTTTTTGTGTTTATGAGCAATTCCAGCGTTATGAATGTGACATTTGCAGTAAAATCCTAAAAAATGATTGACATAGAAAGTATATGATAAGATTAGGCTTGGGCTGGTAAGATTCTGATGGTATGATAACCTTGGATAAGAATATCGCGGTATCACGGTATTGTGCTCACTACTCTAAAATATATTATTTTTAAACTGTCTGGGTAAGAAACAAAAACTTTTTTCCCCCTTTGAACACGGTATATTTAATTTAATAATATTTTGGAGCAGTAAACATGTCAGGCTAAAAATTTCAAATCAATCATAGACTTTTGTTGTGTTCATTTGTTTCAAAAACACAGACTTCTTTACAATCTAAAACTGTATCTTTGAATATCTTTTCTGCTGGAGGTACTGTTTTCCTAAAAACCAAAAAAAAAAAAATGTAAATAAAAAATCTTACACATACATGAACATTATAACAGAAAAATTTGGCGGTTTTAAAACCTTGACTTCTCCAAAGCGCGGTATGCCTGGAAAACGGTTATCCTCCCATGCCAAGGTAAGATTATATTGAAACATCTGTTTATATTTTCCAAAACTACTAACCACAGAGTTATGAGATCAGAAAAACATCAATCTGTAAACATTTTGTATATTTTAAATGAGGAAATTAAACATGCGTTATGGATGTGACGGAAAAAAGTCTGTGAATTTACAGTAACGTTAAACAACATACTTTGTAGAAATTCTGTGAGTTAAACTGCACAACCCAAAATAAATAATGCCAATGAAAAGAAGAAGAGTTGGTTCACTGTAGTACAAAGAAATTTTATTTTATTTTATATGACATTTTTGCATTTATGAGGAAAAAGCATCATTATGGATATGACACTTTTCTGTTATGGATCTGTCAGATGTGAAAATAGTTTGAAAACGTTGACAGAGACATCTTTGAGTATTTTTAAAGCACTGTAAAATACTTGCTTACACAAAAAAATGTTTAAACAGTTTCTCTATTTTGGTGAAAACATAATTTTTTTCATGGCATGGTTGACATTTGCATGGAATTGCTCAAATATATATATGAGCAATTTCATCATTATGAATGTGACATTTGCAGTGAAATTATAAAAAATATATTGACATAGAAAGTATATGTTTAGATTACATTGAAACATCTGTTTATATTTTTCAAAACTACTAACCACAGAGTTACGGAATCAGAAAATATAAATCTGTAAACATTGTATATCTTAAATGAGGAAAATAAACAGGCGTTATGGATGTGACTAAAAAAGTCTGCGAGTTTACAGTAGACAACATACTTGGTAGAAATTCTGTGAATTAAACTGCACAACCCAAAAGAAATGATGTTAATCAAATAAACAAGAGTTGCTCAATATAGAACAAACATGACTGATTTTATTTTACTTGACATGTTTGCATTTATAAGGAAAACGCTTGCTCATGGATATGACAGATGTGTGATTTCCACTTGTGTGACTTTGGTAAATCAAATAGTTTCAAAACACTGACAGAGACATTTTTGAGTGTTTTTGCAGTACTGTGAAATACAAGCCTACACAAAAAAAAAGGGTTTCGCTATTTTGGTGAAAACCTTTTTTTTTTTCATGGCAAGGTAAACATTTGTATGGAATTGCTCATACTGCACCCAAACAACCCTATTGACTTTCATTGTATGGATTAAAACACTTGAAAGTAGGCGTGAATTTGATGTTGCAGCAGACTTTGATTCCAGTGTGATGAGATATTTATATTTGAATGTTGAGTAGGGAAGCAGGGTTTTTAGTTTTGCACCCCTTTCCTCACCCTTCTCCCACAAAAACTTGTGGTTGAAGGGGCGTGGCTAAGCATGTTTCGCTTAATTTTTCAAACTGATCAGTGAATGACTGCCATTCTAGAGTAGATGCAGATGGTCAGATTTCGATAAAAGAATTACCAAAACAATAATTTAATTACATTTAAAAATTAATTTATTGATTGTTTATCTTAAGACAACAATGTGGGCAAGCAAAATAAACTTTTAAATCAAAATACATTTTTATTTCATGCAGACTTTAAGACATAGGTCTCAAACTTGATTCCTGGAGGGCCGCAGCTCTGCACAGTTTTGCTTCAACTCTAATCAAACTCAGCTGATCCAACTAATTCAGCTGTTCAAGACTACTAGAGTCTATTAAGCAGGTGTGAATTGAAGGTGGTTAGAGCTTAACTGTACAGAGCTGCGGCCCTCCAGGAATCAAGTTTGGCACCATTGCTTTAAGATATTTTTAAAAATGTCTTTATGTTTTGTATGAAACTGTATGATTGTTTTTCTTCTATGCAAAATGAAAAGAGAAATTCTGAGCACCTTTCTGTGAAAATTGATGATACTACTAAGAGGGTATATTGTAATATACAATATTTTGTAAATGGTATTACACATATTTTAATATTACATTTGTAAATATTATAAATTAATATATAAAGTAAATTAAATACTTTTGTAATTAGTATGTAATCTGTAAAATAGCTCTTATAATTTTATGTAAATTGAATAATTTATAAAAAATATAATTAAAATCTAGATAATATTTGCAAAATAAATAAATATAAATAATATTATTCATAGTGGCACGGTGGCCTACTGGGTAGCACTGTTGTCTCACAGCAAGAAGGTTGCTTGTTTGGGCCTTGGCTGGGTCAGTTGGCATTTCTGTGTGGAGTTTGGATGTTCTCACCGTGTTGGTGTGGGTTTCCTCTGGGTGCTCTGGTTTCCCACCCACAGCTCAAACACATGTACTATAGGGGAATTGGGTAAGCTAATTCGTCCTTTAAGAAAGTCTTAAAGTGTGAAATTAAAATTTTTATTTGTGTTTATTTTGCCAGTGCATTGTTATTCTTTTGGTTAACAGTTAATCCATGCAAGTTAATCCACTGAAAAAAAACAGTTTGTTTTGGTAATCTTTAATTCATTTTTTAATGCGCTTTTTTAAAATTTATGCACATCTTGGTGTTTTCATTCCGCATTTTTATGCATTATTCCAAAGTGCTCATAAAAATAGCTGGATGGAAACATAGCTATCTATATTCATATATCTACTGTAAATCTGTCATATTTACACTAAACTTTTCAGCATGCATCATCAACATTCACCACCATGATAATCATCCTTCATTAACTCTGTTAATAGTTGTCCATCCTCCAACAATTTTACTAATTAATAAAAATACCGTACATCTAATGCTTTAGTTCAGCGTTTCTCAACCACGTTCCTGGAGGACCACCAGCTCTACACATTTCCATGTCGCCTAACCACACACACCTGATTCGATCATCAGCTCATTTACAGAGAAAAACGTGGTTGAGAAAAACTGCTTTAGTTGACATAGCGTGGTTAAATACTTACAGCGCAGGATTTGAAGATCAGAATCATATCTGTTTAACAGATGTGGTCATATGGAAATGAAAAATATATTAGACCAGAAAATTATCCATTATTACCTTATTATTTTAGTATGATCATTACATATATACAGTTGAAGTCAGATTTATTTGCCCTCCTGTGAATTTCTTTTTCAAATTTTTCCCAAATTATGTTGAACAGATTCAGGATTTTTTCACAGTATTTCCTATAATATTTATTCTTGTGGAGAAAGTTTTAATTTTTTAAATTTCAGCTAGAATAAAAGTAGTTTTTTAATTTTTTTAACCATTTTAAGTTCAATATAATTAGCACCCTTAAGCAATATTTGTTTTGGATTGTCTACAGAACAAACCACCAATATACACTGACTTTCCTAATTACCCTAACTTCACTCTAATAAACCTGGTTAAACCTTTAAATGTCACTGTAGGCTAGTATCTAGCTAATAGTACTGCTAATAATTCAGGAGGGCTAATAAATCTGACTAATCTAACTGTATTTATGTAACATAGCTAAATTCATATCCATAAATCTGTCATATTCACACCAAACTTTTCTATATGCATCATTAACCTTCATCACCATAATAATCATCTGTCATTAACACTCGACCCCTGTCTCTCGTTCCCCTGTTAAACCCAGTTGTCCATCCTCCAGGAACACTCTCAGAATGACACTATGGACGGCTCCTCCATGTTGACTCCTCCAGATTCGGTGGCGTTGTCTTGTCCCGGGACACCCTGTGCTCACTCCAGACTGTCGGGCTGCAGTTCTCCTGTCGGGACTGTCAGGCGGCCCCCGGGTCTCAGCCGCCATGCCAGCGCTGCAGGGTTCCCCTTCCAGACGTCCGGGACCTGGGGCTTCCATAAGGGTTATGTGCGGGCACCGCTCAACTACGGACAGGCGGCGGAGGGACTGGAAACATCAGTTATCGAGGTGGAGGACATTCCCTCTCTGCTGAGAGACGTCGCACGATTTGCGGAGGCCGTGGAGAAACTCAAGGACATGGTGCTGGGTGAAGGTATGCTTTTGTTGACATAATGTGTTCACTTTTTGAACATGAAAGTGATTTAGTCCTTGTGTGCTGTAGGGTTGTTTTAGGATAGGATAGAATAGGATAAACTTTCTTTGTCCCCTAGAGGAAATTCGTCAAAGCCAAAAAAAGTGCTACAATGTTGCTCTAAGCAGACAATAAAATAAATAAAACAAACAAAACAATTAGGTATATACATTGTTTACAAAGTAAGACCATGTATAAATATGAAATATATAAAACACAGAACACAGTCAGATGATAATATACTAGAGGTGCATTGTTCTTGGTAGAGTTTAGGGGCCCTATCATACACCCGGTGCAGTGTGGCGCAGGGCGCGGCGCAGTAGTCTTTTGGTAGTTTAAGCTTGGCGCAAGAGTGGTTTTGAGGCGTTGCGCTACGCTGTTTAAATAGCAAATGCATTAGCGCTCATATGTGCGCCCATAGGCGTTCTGCTCTAAAAAGGAGGCGGTCTGAGGCGGACCGCTGGCGCGTTGCTATTTTGAGAAACTATAATAGATTTTTCATTAGACCAAAACTAACCCGGTCTAAACTCCAGCGCAGAGTTGTGCCTCGCTTACACACTGCTTAATACACACAAGAGAGCAATAGGCAAATATCTTTACATATGAAAAAATGTAAACATTAAGGATATATATAGGATATAATGAGAATAGATATAGGATATAAATATAAAGGATTAAAATATTACAAAGCATATTATTTTCTAGCCTACATAAATATGAAAAATCACTGCTTTTATGTCTTCTTCATCTCGGGAGGCTTTTTCAGTTCATTCATAACAATTTGCTTTTGTATAATGTTATTATTATTAGCAGTATTATTTATTATATCCATATTTATATTTGTTTTATTAAAAACAAGCTTAGATTTTCCCACCTGTCAGGTTTTAGACCATATGGGGCACAGCATGTGTTTTAGAATATAACTCAGGTTTTTGAGCTCATTTTGTTATTATTGTTCATTTATTCGTTTGCTGGAAATTAGAACTGAATTTAGAAATAGTTTTGAAACGAATATTTGCGCTTAACAAACAAAATTAATTATTTATAGGCTAATTGATGTCTGTGCGTAAAGATTTCCCTATCCAAGAGTGAAAGTGAAAGTGATCCATTATCTCTCATTCTCGCGCAGTAGATGCTCTGTTTAACAGTTTTCTGTTAAAAAACTGTTAACTGTTTGCTTGTGAAATGCTCAGTTTTTCCACTTAGACTTACTTTGCGTCCTGTAAATAGCGAATGCGCTCTTGGCGCGACGCAGCTGACTCTTAAAGGGAATGGGAGATGAGACTATGATTGGTTTATTCTCAAAACACACCTATAACTCATTAAGAAAATAAACTCAACCCTTTTAGACCATGCGCCATGGCGCAAAGCAGATTTCCCGTACTTAAATTAGCAAAAACGCGTCCTGACACGCCCTGAAAGTGCTTGCGCCCTGCATGTATGGGCTTGTATTGTTTTAGTCCTATGACTTTCATTACTGTTTTTTGAATATGAACCGATTTATTTATCTTTTTGTTATATTTTGTTTTATGTAACATTTTATAAGATAGTTAACAAAAACAGTACAATACCAATAAAAGGAAGTAGAAAAAAAACAAAATGATTAACATTAGCCCCCCCCACCCCATCAAAAAAAGGGGGGGAGAGATCGTCTGTTACGAAATATACATAAATATATACATGACATATGTTGCATCAACATATATATAAAAAATATGACAGTATTCATGTTTTTACAAAGTCACTGTCCTAAATATATGGGTTAGACATGAAAATTAACAAAGGTAAAATGGTAGATTCCCAAGAGTCTTAAAATAGGTCCCTATGTGGTTTCAGATTTGTTCTGTGAAGTTTTAAGACATAGTCGTTCCATTTGAATGACATAAAGGAGCTCATTCAACCATCTCTTAAAACAATGAGCCTTTGGAGTATTCCAATTAGGTAAGATCATCTTTTTAGCTGTAGTCATGCCAACAATCAGGGCTGGCTATTGGGTTTATTGGGCTATTGGGGTATTGGGTGTCCATTATATTTAAATGCCCAAAAATAGCCAAATTGTAGTCAGGTGGGATATTGGTTCCATAAGCACAGGAAAACAACTGAAATGATGGACCAAAACTCATAAAAAACAGGACACACCAAAATAAATGTGCCAAAGTCCCTTCTGCCCCACCACATCTGTAGCATTTAGGAGATACAGAGGGAAAGATTTTACTTAATCTAGTTTTAGAGAAATGAAGAGGATGTAAAACTTCAAATTGAATTAATTAGTCTCGAAGTTATTGAAGCTTTTTTTTATTCTCGACAGGGCTTCTTCCCAACCAATTTATTTTTCAATAGGACAGACAGATTTCCAAACCAGTTTGTGATTGCTTAGAGATTAAGACTTCAAACATAACTCGGTAAAAAGCAAGCAAGATATTGCTACCCACCTCACACAGTCTCAGCCTTTTAAAAAAAATAAAGCCTCTGTTGTAGTTGTGTGCACAAGCTGCCAATGTGTGTTCTGCAACAAAAAACACTGTCCATATAGAACCCCAGGTATCTGTAAGAGGTAACTTGCTGTATCACTGTGTCTTTAATAGAGGTGTAACGATACACTCAGCTCAAGATACGATGTGTATCACGATATAATGTTCACGATTCGATATGTATCACGATATTTGGAAAAAAAATTTAAAATTAAACTGAACTGCAAATTTTACCAAGTAAACTATTTTTTATGTATTTCTTTTGTTTCAACTTGTTAAACTGAACCTTCTTTTAGAAAATATATTAGACAGGCCTGTCTCTGGAAAATAAAACAATTTAAAAACTTCTTAAAAAATATTATTGAAATGACAGAGACAAAATTAATGAACAATTTAGGTAAAGGTGCAAATAAAAATAAAGATCACTCTGTTCCACAAACTGAATGTTGTTTACTACTTTATTAGTCACAACCTGCAGGTTCTGTTCACTGAAGCAGACGCGCGTATGGCAAGCCGTTTTAGCATTTAAACCTTTGTTCTGATTATCCATAAATATGTTTAATTCATATTTAATTAAATTCATTTAGAGATATCTCTAATTATATTTTGACTAGTCGAATTATAATTATGACTAGTCAAAATATAATTAGAGATATCTCTAAATGAATTTAATTAAATATGAATTAAATATATTTAAGGATAGTCAGAACAAAGGTTTAAATGCTAAAACGGCTTGCCATACGCGCGCGTCTATCATCCGCCCTCTGTAGTAACAGCTTACGGTCAGCTCACGTCATGTGTGATTTTGTGGCCGCCAATACATCATTATATGAAGACAGAATGATATTTTAGGGTGAATTGTACCTTATAAATACAGTATGTGACTCTTTCAACACCATTAGGAGGTTGGATCCATGGATCCATGTCGCTGTGCAAAGTATGTAAATCACTGTGAAGACTTTAAAACTTAGGATGTTTGACCCAGTATGCGTGTCAAAAAGCGGACGAGTCTAAAGCAATGACTGTACAACCGAAATGTTGCCAGACGTCTGATTTTGAGAGGATGAGCCATCCTCTATTTCAGCTCCACTCATCTTGGTCTGCTAACATTACTGCTGCTGCAATCTGAACTCACGTGCGACAGCAGGTGAAACGTAGCTCACGTGCAAACAGCTCAACTAATAAGAGAAAACGGACGTCATATCGTAATCAAATCGTCATAACGCCACGATGCATATCGAGACATTTTTGCATCGCAATAAATCGTACAACGATAAATCGTTACACCCCTAGTCTTTAATGATCACTGGCCTGTGTTTAGAAACACTTCTTGGGTCAAAGACCATTTCTTGTATCTTTGTTGCATTTAAAGGTTCAAAAAACCCTCGAGTACCTTTTTTGAGATTTTAACAGCTTTGTGTGTGTTGAGCATCAGTTAAGACAATGTTAGCACCTGTAAACCGGTAAACTGGATAATTTTGAGCTTTTGTCAGCTAATTTCAGCTTCCGGGTTTAAAAGGATTTTTGGGGCAGATCAACATCGATGACTTTGCGCAAAACTGCAAATGCAAAGATGACGCGTCGGTTTCTCATTGTTAGTCATAGCGGAGTTTTCTTATCCTATGAGTAGAGCCTGCTTCTTAATTATTCATGACTCTGCGTGCTCTCCGAAGGCAAGGCAGACCTGCCAGTGCCAAGCTGTGAGACACGTTGATGACTGGGTGAAACCGCATCCATGGACCCACGGCACAGTATTTAGCCGTTGATTAAGGGTCGTATGTGTTTGTTTCGATGATCCACGGGTTTGTTGCATGTTTTTCCCCACGATCTCATCAGGGCCGATACATCAAAGCTGTTTGTGTTCAGCAAGCATTTTTGTCGGAAGAGCAGTACAAGCATTGGAGAGTGGCGGACGTTGTCTTTTATCAGGTGTTTGTTCACATTAGGCACATCGCCGTGCTGCTGTGTTTCTCCAGATTACCAGCAGGGCTAATGGTCAAAATAGACAAGGCAAGAGACCTGCTGCACTGAGTCTGCATTCAGACCTGGGGATTGAGGGAGAAGTCCTTATTTATAGTGTTTATATGAACACGATTATCTTTACAATTGTATAAATTGTGGTTGTGTGTATAGTGTATATGAAATAACAAATGACAAATGTAGCAGGGCATTCAATTACTGTTTATTTATTTGCATTTTAACTTTGTAAACTATAAAATCATGCATCTCCTCAGGGTTTGTGTCTTATTTTGTCAGCTGACTGACAACAGCTGTTCGCTTCCCTCCTTCTCCCATGCTCTGCTGGCCACGCCCACTCCTGCCTCTGTTTGTGTTGCGCCACACCCATTATGATGCTTTTTTTTTTTAATCTGAGGTAGATTTGAACCAAAAGTGGGGGGGGTTCATAGCCCTTTAACACAAGACAGTTTTTATCACACCATTGAATGAAAGTATCATTTTCACTGTGGTAGGATGATAGGTCCTCTGTGATGGCAGTATCATCAGCATATTTCATAATATAGTAATATAAAATGGGTGCTCCTGCAGTCATTCGTGTACAAAACAAAAAGCACAGGTGATAAAACACAATCGTGTGGCACTCCTGTATTACTATATCTGACCTTAGAAAGTATCCCATTGACCCTGACCTGCTGAGCTCGGTTACTAGAGTAAAACCATTTAATTAAGAAAGTACTGACACCCATGCTATGCAACTTGTCTAAAAGCAGATGTGTCTGCACTGTATTAAATGCTGAACTAAAATCAACAAATAAAATACGAGCGTAAGCTTTTCATCCACTCTGGGGTGATTTTGAGTGTTAATTATCTTTCTCTGTGTTTTGGCAAATGAAACATTTTTTTGGTGACAAATCTTAAATTTTTTTAAAAATCAATAAGCAGCTTGACTATGCTTTTGTTATGTTGGTGGCTGTTTTTGCCCCATTGACTTCCATTATAATCACATTTTTTTCATTGCAAAGCCATGACAGCATACAGGGCTCAACAATAAGGACTGCCCGATGGCCCGGGGCCAGCATGAGGGATGTTCGAGACAGTAGAGAGAATTGTTATTGGCCCGATCAGGCCAGTGCTGCCATGTCACAAAATTTGCCTTCGACTATTTGTCAATTGCGTGTATATATAATAGGGGTGTCAAAATTAATAGTTTCTTCAATGCACTGCGATGCAGATGCGGACAATTTGGTATCGGTTCAGTAATAATCATAACCGGTTATTACTGACGTCATTTACCTCATATGCGCTCTGTCGCGAGGGAGACGATAACGCTCTAACTACTTAATACTCATGAACTGTGCACAATTTCACTGTCTGAGTTTGAGAATGAAAGTAGCCTACCCCATCTCTCTCTCTCGCGCGCGCGCTCTTGCTCTGTCTCTGTCTCTCTCTCTTTCTCACACACACACACAGGCCCATTTGACCTGCTGGCGTGGCTTTTCTTTTCCTCTCGGCTGTTTTACAGCGTTACTTTTGGATGCAAAAACGAGCGCGTGTCTGCAGAGTTTTCTCCACCGTGTCTATCATACATCAGCTGTGAGATCGCCGCTGCCGCCTGCCGCTTATCATTCATCTGAAGAGCGCAGCGCGCAAGAGCCAATCGCAACCCAATCAATCCCAATCAAAGGGGTGTAAGAGAACTAGACAAGGATCAGAAATTGAGCTGGATATTTATATTTGTTTATATTATTTGCTAAATGCTTGTTTTTTTTTTAAAGTTACAGTTTATATATCTGACTGTTTGTATTAAATGACACAATTGTATTACAAATAATAACCTATATAAATATAAATATATTCATACATTTTAATACAATTAAATATTTTTTAACCAAATCGATGGCATGATAATTGTAACCGAACCGTGAGACTAGTGTAGGTTCACAGCTCTAATATATAAAGTCTTAGAATTGAGAAACAATTTGTGCTTTTAAGTCTTTGAATGTTTCGCCTTTTCTATGAAGTCGTAAACCCCATATTGCGTTTTGGTTCCTTTTATCTGATTGGATGTTGTGAGCACGTTATTTTTTTCCACAACCTGGTAAAAACCAGTAAAGTGAAGAGAGGGCAACATCAAATTATCATACATTCTTGATTGTTGCTCCTCTAAATTTGAAGTTGATGTCTCAAAAAAGGAGCTGTATTTGCAATATTATTTATAATATCTATAATGTATTATTTATATAAAATTATTTACAATTTACTACTTGCAATTTAAAACAAGTAATAATTAAAGGCTGATTTATACTTCTGCGTCAAACACCGGCGTATGCTACGGCGCTGACGCATAGCCCTTCGCCGTGGCCATCGACGTCGCTGACGTGCACCTATCAAAAAATTTAACTACACGTCGCAACGACGCGTAGCGCAAGCTCTGTGATTGGTCGGCTTGGTAGCGCTGATGAGTCTGGGCGGGACCGAGAGCCGCGTGAATGGTGCGAGCGATTGTTTAGAAGTGTGGAGTCCCGTGAAGGAGCCCCGGATGGAAAGTTTTGTTTTGTGTTTACCTCATAGTTAAAGTTGTTGCACGTCCGCCGGTTCCTGCCTCAAAATGAGCGAGTTTGAGCCACTTGTACATCCCGGAAGTGTTCAGGAAAAGCAAACAGGACAGAAGAAACTCGACACAGAGGAACATTTACACCTCACTGCCAACTAGCGTTTCGGAAGTGTTAATGCAGACCAACAGAGACAGCGCGCAGAAGTATAAATGCACAGCTACGCGCGTTGCCTGCGCCGGGGGTTACGCCGGTCACTTGACGCAGAAGTATAAGCCAGGCTTAACAATGCACTAATTACTAAATGCTTTTTAAATCAGTAAAACTAAAACGTTATTACATAATGTTGCAATGAAAACTATTTAATTAATTAATTAATTAATTAAATATTTAGGCGGCAGTGTGTGTGGATGTTTCCAAGAGATGGGTTGCAGCTGGAAGGGCATCCGCTGTGTAAAACATATGCTGGATAAGTTGACGGTTCATTCAGCTGTGGCGACCCCAGATTAATGAATGTACTAAGCCCTAAAGAAAATGAGTAGTAATAATAATAATAACAATAATGATTTATATATGAATATGATGACATATCGTCACCTTGGAATTATAAGATTCTAATTGCGTTCTGAATTATTCTGAGATATTGAACTTCAAAGTTTTTGCATTCATTAGCAAACAGTATGTGTGCAACATTTGTTTTTTAAATAAAAAGTCTTAAAATGTAAACAACTTTACAAAATTACACAACGTAAATATTCAATGTAAGAATATGTCAATAACTCCATTTTGACAAGAATGTCAGATAGAACCCTATAATTCTAAGTTAACAATATAGCGTATATTTCTAAGGTCCAGGCAGTTTTTCCAGGCGTTCCTTACCCTAACCACCGTTTTTATTTTGTAATATTTCTATAATTTGATACATTTTGTTAAATAACAGCAATAAAATATTGTTTATTTGTAAGTATTGGTGATTTTCTTATGATTTATCTGTAACTTCTCGTTTATGTTAAAAAATAAATACAAATTAAGTATAATTCCTAAAATTGTTTTATAGTTCCTAAAAATTTGGGTCGCGGCTTGATGACCATGTAAAAATGTGGGTCCCATGGCCAAACCAGTTGAGAACCCCTGTACTAGATATTCTTCAAGATACTAGTATTCAGCTTAAAGTGCAATGCAAAGGCTTAATTAGGGTAATTAGGAAAGTCATTGTATAACAGTATGTTAGCTGGTGTGTGGTGAGCGCACTGGCGCCGTTGTCCTGTCTGTTTGATGCTGCCGTTGCATCATCCAAGTGGATGCTGCACACTGGTGGTGGTGTGGAGAGACCCCCCCTCAGGATTGTGAAGCGCTTTGGGTATATGTGCTATATGAATACACATTACATTACATTACAACAGTATTTTCTTCTGCAGACAATCAAAGCAACATATTGCTTAAAGGGGCTAATAATATTGACCTTAATCTAGGTTTCAAAATATTTAAACCTGCTTTTATTCTAACCAAAATAAAACGAATAGGAAGAAAATTATTTTTGTAAATACTGCAAAAAAAAAAAAAACCTTGCTCTGTTCAACATCATTTGGAAAATATGAATATATATATATATATATATATATATATATATATATATATATATATATATATATATATATATATATATATATATATAAACCATTCACAGGAGGGCGAATCATTTTGACTGCAACTATATATCATTTTGAATAATCGTGATTACAATTATGACCAAAATAATCGTGATTATGATTTTTCCCATGAACGAGCAGACCTAAAATATATTATTGTAAAGCATCATTTAGAAAATATTAATGTAAAGGAGAGATCTGTGAGGGGTCAACTCATTTATTCTGAACACTGTATAATATGCTCAACATATTCAATATTCTATGGGCCATTAAATTTAGCCAAAAATTTGGCCACTTTAAAAAAACACACACTGTGGGCAAAGAGAAGGTTTTAACATAGCACTTGTACTTTTTTAACTGTCAAAATCATTTTAACCTGTATCAGTAGAGCTCTAACTCCTGTAGATATTCAAATCAATTAAAGTTTATTTGTATAGCGCTTTCACAATGATTATTGTTTTAACGCATCTTTACTAAAGGTCACATTATTGCATTACTATCAAATTTGGAAAAGTTAAGGGTATTGTTACCATAACTTCATTAGTTACTAATAACTAATAGCTTTAGCAGTAAAGTTAATATATATATAAACATGCACACTCAGATTTCTCCTGAGTGTTGTTCAGGAACAGCCACTTGTAATTTGTGTTTTTTTTTTTCATGGGGTTTCCATAGTGACGGAGAGACAGGAAGAGGAAGCGTGCGTCAGATGTTTTCTTTAGCAGGCCTCAGTTTGAGATTACACATGTCCGCTATACGTGAGATCACACACGACCCCCACCCTCCCTTAAAAGACTGAACCCTACCGAGGGAACACCAGACTCTTGCTTATCATGCTGATTCTCAGAGGTGTGGTGGCAGAGTGGCACTTTTGGTTTTCCCCTTTTAGTTGTCATGTGCATTCACTTCTTGATATGTGACCAATTATACAAAGTTAATTAAAAAAGGACTGTAGTTGACAAATAGATGTTTTGCAGAATGTTTGAGCTGCCTATATTGATTCCCCTTTAAGTTGACTTGTGCATTCACTTCTTTATATGTGACCAATTATGCAAAGGCATTTAAAAATGGACTGTCAACAAATAGATGTCTTGCAGAATGTTTGAGCTGCTCGTATTGATTCCCTTTTAGTTGAGGGAATTCACTTCTTCACATGTGACAAATTGTACAAATTAATTTAAAAAGGACTATCTGCATCAAATAGATGTTTTGCAGAATGTTTGAGCTGCTCATATTGATTCCCCTTTTAGTTGTCATGTGCATTCACTTCTTGATATGTGACCAACTGTACAAAGTAATTTAAAAAAGACTGTCGTTCAGAAATAGTTGTTTTGCAGAATGTTTGAGCTGCACACATTGATTCCCTTTTAGTTGTCATGTGCATTTACCTCTTTATATGTGACCATTTATACAAATTTATTTTAAAAATGGACTTTAGACAAATAGATGTTTTGCAGAATGTTTAAGCTGCTCGTATATTGATCATCCAATTAAAAATGATCTGTTTTTCCAGTGCAAATTTCTGAACATCCTTAAATCTAGATGCATTATAGATTTAATTTCTAATTAAATTTAGATACAATTTCTAATATTTCATTTTTTTTTTATCTTTGCCATTATGACAGTGCAAAACATTTTACTAGATATTGTTCAAGACACTCGTATTTAGCATAAAGTGACATTTAAAGGCTTAACTAGGGTAAAGTTAGGGTAATTAGGCAATTCATTGTATAACAGTGGTTTGTTCTGAGACAATCCAAAACAAATATTGTTGAAGGGGGCTAATAATATTGACCTTAATACTATTTAAAATTGTATTATTATTTTATTATTCTAGCCGAAATAAAACAAATAAGACTTTCTCCAGAAGAAAAAATATTATAGGAAAAAATTTGAAAAATTCCTAATCCTGTTTAACATCATTTGGGAAATATTTGAAAAAATAAGGAGGAGGGCGAATAATTTTGACTTCAACTGTATATTGAGTTAAGTCTGTCTTTATCCAGCACAGAGGACAGGAGAGAGCTGAATCACGTCAGCAGCGTCTGCTTTATAAAGAGCATAAGTCTGTTCAGTCTCCTCAGGCCTTGTGGACTTCCTTAAAGAGTCGCTATTTTCATCAGCTCTACTTCCTGTTTACATCTGCGCTGCTTGTTGAGTTGCAATAGTGATGTTTCCAATGACAAATCGCAAGACAAATCTCTATTACAGTCATTGCGCTTACGGGGATTTACCATTTTTATTCATTTTTAAATGATCTGGAATCGAATTAAAAAAAGATTTCAGTAATTTAACAACAAGTTTATTATGACAAACTAAAGCTGTTACATACAATTAAAATAAAGTAATAAGTTAAAAATGAAACTGATGTAAATGTCAGATCCAAAACTAAAAAAATGAGGTAAAAAAAAATAAAAATAGTATTAAAAAAATGATAAAAATATCAAACATAATGGCTAAAAAGTGCACAAAAGTGTATATTTAAATATAAGAAATTAGTTTAGTAATTTAACAAAATGTTTATTATGATAAAATAAAACTATTACATAAAACCAAATTAAAATGAATACAAATATGAATTTATTTTATTTATTATTAATAATTAATTAATTAATTAATAAAAATTAAACTGAGATAAATATTAGATGCAAGACTAAAAAATGTTTTACCTTGTTTAAAAAATGTGGTTAAAAATGTATAATTTTATGAAAATTTTACGGAAATGCTATGTGGAAACTTCCACAATGGGGTTCATCTGCTACCCAAGAAGGGGAGACCTAGTGACAGCCTGTGGACCAGCCCCGTTAAAGGGGGGGGGGGGGGGGGGGGGTTGGGGGTACATAAAAAGAGGAAGGTTAGCGAGGAGGAAGGACACAAACCCGCCTTAACACAGGGGGGACTAAACCGTGGTTGAGTGAGCTTTTGGGGTTTTTCCCTTGGTCATTTTTACAAGCATATCTCATTAACTTTATTTTGCAATGCTTTATTCTCTCGCTGCAAACAAGTTTGTTCATGACTATACGTAAAAAGTATAGTAATATGAAAAAGAAAATGTCAGTTTGCAACATCAAGATGCTTAATGAGCTGTTTTTACCATCTAAAGATCGATGGAAATGAATGAGAGTTAAAGTCTGCGCCTGCTAATATGTGAAGAATACGCTCAATAAGGTTAAGCTGATATAAAATAAAGCACAACATAGAACTCAGGAAATGCTTCTTCCTCCGGGAAATCTTGTAGTGTTGTCATTATGCATGTTTTTCAAAATACGGTTTCATCCTTTAGCAGCAGCTTCTGTAGAGCTGTAAAACCACTACAGGCCATTCATTCACAGCTTTAAACCACAAGAAGCCTGCAGCATGCAGGTCCACACAGGCCTTCACAGTTACATAAAAAGCCTTTAATCGCTCTCCGTTTAATGCAGTAGAGATGTGAGGGCTGTTTTGGGGCAGATGGCATGAGGTATCTGCCATATTATGACAGTTTCATATGAGTTAATATGCTTGAGGAAACATGTGCGACATGCATCTACACGCACAGCAACATTCCCTTCACTTTCTCCTGTAAAACACTCATGCTTTTACAACCATCCAAAACGCTTTATCATCATAGTTGGGAGTTTTGCATGGGAAAACCCCACTTACATTTTCATCAGAATAATGTATTAACCCTCATAATGCACATTCAGGTTTGACTATTGAATAATCTTATGCCAAACTGAAAACAAGATCATTTTGTTTGCCCTGTTGACAGATTGTTTTGTTTTATATTATTTTGTAACACTTCTTCCAGTTGCTCTTCCTTCCATAAGCATGTTGAGAGAGAGAGAGAGAGAGAGAGAGAGAGAGAGAGAGAGAGATACTTATTAGGGGGCGAAGTAGGTTGCTGGTTCGAGCCTCGGCTGGGTCGGTTGGCATTTCTGTGTGGAGTTTGTGGAAAAGAAAATGAATGAATGAGTGAATATATACAGTTGAAACCAGAAGTTCACATACACTGTATAAAAAGGCTCATAACCATTTAAAAAAGGTCAGATGTTAATGTGACAAATTTTTCTCTTTTAGGTAAGTCAGGATGATCACATTAGTTTCTGTTATGCTTAATAGCAGAATGAGAGAGATATTTTTTGAGAAACTGTTATAACTTTTCTAACTGGAGGCACAACTGTAGAATAGTATTTAAGGAAATCCTCAAACACACTGCTTCCTTGTGTGACAACATGGGAAAATCAACAAGCCAGAATCAACAACAAAGCCAGATTACAATTAGCTAAATGACACTGGGAAAAGGACTCATTTTTGGAGACATGTCCTGTGCTCTGATGGAGCTAAGATTGAACTGTTTGGCCATAATGACCAGTGTTACATTTGGAGGACAAAGGGGAAAGCTTACAAGCCTAGGAACACCATCCCAGTGAAGTATGGGGGCGGCAGCATCATGTTGTGGGGCTGTTCTGCTGCAGGAGGGATTGGTCCACTTCACAGCATAGATGGCATCATGAAGAAAGAACATGATGGAGAAATACTGAAGCAACATCTCAAGACATCAGCCAAGACATTAAAACTTGGCCACAAATGGGTCTTCCAAACAGACCATGACCCTAAGCATACTGCCAATTAGTTAAAATATGCTTTAAGGATAACAGAGTGAATGTTTTGGAGTGGCCATCACAAAACCCTGATCCAAACCCTATAGAAAATTTGTGGGCAGAGTTGAAAAAGCTTGTGCGAGCAAGACAGCCAACAAATCTGACTCAGTTACACTAGTTCTGTCAAAATTCCTTCAAACTATTGTGAGAAGCTTGTGGAAGGATACCCAAAACATTTAACCAAAGTTATACAGTTTAAAAGCAAAGATAAAAAAACAAGGAAATGTATGCAAGCTTTTGACTGTCTAGAAATTAATAAAAAAAATTATCTCATTATTCTGGCATTTAACAAATGTAAATGATTTAGGTAACAGACTTAAAATAGTAAACGTATAGTATGATTTACCATCTGACATAAAACAAATGTTTATGTTCCTTTTTTTAGAGTGTACGTATGTAAACTTCTGGTTTTAACTGTATATACTAGCAAAGTTGATTGATAATTAGATAACAATTGATTTGCAACCAGAGGTCGTTTACCAATTTAGCAGACATTACAAACAATGTCAATATCAAATATTTGTAAACCTGCAGGTATACAAATGTTTGAAAATTTTAATAAATTGTTTTGAGTGTAATGCGATGAAAAACGATTAAGACGTTGTGAAGAGTTTGACAGTTTAAATAAGAATTCACTCATCAGTTTTGATCAACAAGCCATATGCAATTAGTTTCTGTTTAAACTGTAGACACTTGTGCTTACTGTTTGCACACATGCACCAAAGCATTGGCAATTTGCCTAAATCAATAGGAAAAGCCACTTTGAAGTGAACAGTAAGCTAACTGTTCAGAGATCTAAACTTGTTGTTTTAAAAAATAAAAAATTCAATCGAGAAATGAGCCAAAGCAATTGAGACTGTATTTATTTTTGCTGTTTGTACTGTCATTTGTTGCTAGATCATGTCATTGTGATACTGAAAGCAAAAGACAGCACTGCATAGCACAAATAAAACAAAACAAAAGTAGAAATGTCAATCTCCTTTGAGATGCACCTTCTTTAGAGGAAGTCGCAATTCACCTGGGAGAAATGTACTAACTGTAGACAGATTTAGAAAAAATAGTCTAATGGAAATGTTTAGAAAAATGCATCATGACAAAATATTATGACAACTTGTTCAGCCATTTTGCATGTAAAGACTTATTCCATTAAAGGTTCACGAAACCCTAGAGTACTTTTTTTGAGATTTTAACAGGTGTGTGTGTGTGTGTGTTCAGCATCAGTTAAGACAATGTTAGCACCGGTTAGCTTTAATTGTAGGGATAACTGCATAGCTTTGAGCTTTTGTCAGCTAATTTCAGCTTCCGGGTTCAACACTATTTTTGGGGCAGATCAAAATCGGCAACGTAGCGCAGAACTTCAAGTGCAAAAGATGACGTGTCTCATCATTCTCATTATTATTCATAGCAGAGTTTTCTTATCCTATGAGAAGAGCCGGCTTTTTAATTATTCATGAGAGCTTGTGCTTCCGAAGGCACGGCAGATCTGCCAGTGCCAAGCCTAAGCTCTGAGACACGGATCCACAGCACACAGTATTTAGCTGGATGTGTTTGTTTCCATGATCCACGGGTAGGGCTGGGCGATTAGGCAAAAAAAAAAAATCTAGGTTTTTTATAAAGTTTGACCGATTCACGATTTCTATAATTTTTTTATTGTGTTACTAGTCTTCTCAAAACATTACAACAACATGACTGAAGTAACATTGTCTTTATAAGTAACCTGAAAAACCATCTGGTTAAGCAACATTGTATTTTTAATGGCCATGTCATAAAAAAATCGGTCAAGGTGTAAATAAATGTAAAACAAATTCATGAGTTAAATAGCGTTGCTGAAGATTTGAATAAGAAATACTTGTGTAAATATTGCAGTAGCTGGAATAAAGAGGTATTTTTGTAAGTATTGCTGAGCCTAGGAAAGATTGGCAGTCAGCTCGGCTTTGACTTTGTCTTCTGATTGAATGTCAGGTTGTAATGCTGCTGCCTTTTTCTTAAAAAGATACAGTGGAAGTAAAGGACTGAACATGGAAACTGTAAAGCCTAATTTAACCCAGTGTGTGAAGTTGTGGACGTATAGCAGGAGTAAATACAAGCACCAGATGTGTGTCTAATATAAAATAGTATATTGAATCTATTTTTCTTTTTTCCCCCTTTTAAATATCGATCATTTGATGTGCTTTGCTCCACTCTCTGTATTAAGCTGCCTGATCTGTCTGGTTTTCAACTAGGTCTGCTAAATGACATCATGGGGGCAGGTACTTTCATTTTCACTGCTACAGTTCCTCACCTCTACTCGTGTTCAAACCAAAAGATCGTGCGGTTTTTCACATGACAGGCTTTTATGCCTTCATACATGTTGAGATCGAGTTTATCAACTTGATGAGGAAATGTCTTGACAATCCACACAGACGTGCAACAAGTAAAATCCTACATGACTTCACGCTTTAACAGGCAGTCAAGCAGGTTGCACACCAGAAGCGCCGCGACATGGCGCGGACATGACAGTTTAAACTATCACACACCAAACGCGCACATTCACATGATATTTAACATGAAACTAATCAGATGGCGCTCTGTGGCGCGGCTGAAATATGAACTGCTTCGTGAATCGTGGCTGGGCGGCGCCGGTGTGTGTATAGAAACCTGTTTAGAATTCTAAAATCCATGGCGTGGTGCTGTGCAGCCCGTCGCCGAGAGGCGCTTCTGGTGTGCTTCCTGCTTCATACAGAGAGTGAACCCAAGCGCATTGGTGCCATTATAATGTATTAAATATATATATTTTTGAAAATCGCAATTTCCCGATTTCATTCAAAATTAAATCGTCTTAAAACGTAAATTCGAATTAATCGCTCAGCCCTATCCACGGGGTTTGTTGCATGTTTTTCCCTGCGATCCTGTCAGGGCCAATACAGCAAAGCTGTCTTTGTGCAGCAAGCATTTTTGTTGGGAGAGCAGTAGGGGAATTGGAGAATGGCGGACGTTGTCTTTTATCAGGAGTTCGTTCACATTTAGACACATCGCCGTGCTGCTGTGTTCGCCTAAATCCTCTAGATTACCAGCAGCGCAAATGGTTAAATGGCAAATGGAGACCTGCTGCACTGAGTCTGCATTCAGACCCGGGGATTGAGGGAGAAGTCCTCATTTATAGTGTTTATATGAACACGATCATCTTTATAATGATATAAATTGTGGTTATCTGTATATGAAATTACAAATGACATGTAGCAGGGCATTAAATTACTGTTGATTTCTTTGCATTTTAACTTTGTAAACTACAAAATCATGCGTCTCCTCAGGGTTTGTGTCTCATTTTGTGAACTAACAGACAACAGTTGTTCGCTCCCCTCCTTCTCCCCGGCTGGCCACGCCCACTCCTGCCCTTTGCTCGCGGAGCTCCACGCCCATTATCATGCATCTTTTGAAAAAATTCTGAGGTAGACCTGAACCGAAAGTGGGGGATGTCATGGCCCTTTAACAACGGATTAAATGTTGTGTGGGGTGAGACTATTCAACAGAGACTAAAATAACACATATTGATCAACATGACATAAGCAACAGATAATGTAGGAAACATCAGAGAACTGCACGTGCTCATTTGCATGGACGCACAAAAGCATTTGCAACTTGTTCAAAGAAACAGCTTTTCTGATGTGCACAAGTGACACAATAGCTGCGTCCCAAATCGCATACTTATGCACTATTCTACGCCATTTTGTAGTATAAATAGTGTAAGTAGTGTGTTCACACTGAAAACTCTTAAAATAATAAGTGCACTTTAATTACCCGGATGATGCACTCATTCAGCCGGTATAATGAAGTGTGTAATGATGGACACTTCACGCACTCAACGACTGCATGTTTGCTTACGTAGCGGAAGGGGCGGAGCTATCGGACGCACATGTTGGATAACTTTATTTATTTTGGATGGAGAAAGCAAAATTCTCCTACGAGAGTGATTATAGCGCCTCCCGATGGTGAATGCGGCAATACTCACGGCAGGTATTATTTGATAATTCGGTCATTTATTTCACTGATTTGGCAACCGTCAAACGTCATCAGGGAAACGGTTTGAATTTCCGTTTACTAAAAAACATTAGTGTGCCATTTGGGACGACACTACATACATGTACTATCCTGTTGAGTGTGTAAGTGCATAAGTACATAGTGCATGAGTGCATAGTGTATAGTGTGCCATTTGGGACGCAGCTAATGATGTGAAGATCGACCAGGGTGTTTTGAACATTTCTATTCTGATCTGAGAAGTGCACCAAAGCCACTGAGGTAAATGCAGTAATACGGCGATCATGAAAACAGACAGTGGTTGCGTTATGAGGGTTAACTTGTGACGTGTGTGTAGGTGTTCATCATATTTCCAGCGCCGCATCAAAGAGGAAGGGCTGTTTGAAATGTTACACTCTTGTGTTTTGTTTTGAGTTTTCCACATTTTTAAGAACACCCACACTCCGAACATGCATTTAGGCATGGAGACGCACACACAAGGACTTTTGTCATGCTCAACAACAGCTCTCATTGTCCTGCTGAAAAAGATACTCTTCCAGCAGCCAAACTCCTGCTCTTTTCTGCAACAGTTATGGGATTACGCCAGTTTTTCTTTTGTTTACGCTGCTGTTGATTTACAGAAGAGCTGCTACAAGATCTGGGATGTTAAAACAAAGACATCTTTGCATTTCTAACATGCACGCCTGTACCAGCAAAGTGATTTGCATTGCATTTGAGATGAAGCAGGCTTAATAGTTGTTGCATGGCGATTGAGCAACAGGAAGGCACATATTTCAAATATTGATTTGAATGACAATGGTTTGGTTTAACCAAAAGTGAAACACAAATCATTTCATTTGCATCTGTTGAACCTTATGATCTTGATGTGTCATTGCATGTGTGTGTGTGTGGCTGTAAGTTCCCTCTTGTGGTGCAGAGCAGAACATTTAGGCTCATAGAAGTGCATTGTGGGATTGGGTGGGTAGGAAGTGGACAAATAACTGCCATGTTTTGGTGAAATAACGGGCAGAAATACTTTCTTACATATGGTAATGGAGAATTAGAGCTTCTGTTGTGTTCGTCTGTGATTTATTGTTGCAACAATTAATGTTTGGACATTTAACCCTCTCTACCGCACGCGTTATGACAAATCTATTTAAAAAAGTATTTGACTGTTTTTCTTTTCTTGAAATGGCTTAACTTGAAGTGCTGGAAAAAAAATAGACAAATGTATTTTTTAAAGTAATTTATGAAATGTTGCCTTATGGCCGGAGTGTCAAACGTACGGCCCGCAAAGAATTTAATGCGGCCTGCGAGATGATTCTTGTGGGCTCTATTTTGACGGTCTATGTGCAGAGCGCAAAACGCAGGGTGCAAACGCTTTCAGGGCTTGTCAGAACACATTTTTGCTAATTTAATTTGCTAATGGTCTAAAAGGGTTGAGTTTATTTTCTTAATGAGTTATGGGTGTGTTTTGAGAATAAACCAATTAGAGTCTCATCTCCCATTCCCTTTAAGAGTTAGTTGCATCGCGCCATAAGCGCATTCGCTATTTACTGGACGTAAAGTAAGTCTAAGTGGAAAAACTGAGCATTTCACTAGCAAACAGTTAACAGTTTTTTTAACAGAAAACTGTTAAACAGAGCATCTACTGCGCGAGAATGAGAGATAATGGATCACTTTCACTTTCACTCTTGGATAGGGAAACCTTTACGCACAGACATCAATTAGCCTATAAATAATTAATTTCGTTTGTTAAGCGCAAATATTTGTTTCAAAACTTTTTTTTAAATTCAGTTCTAATTTCCAGCAAACGAATAAATGAACAATATTAACAAAGTGTGCTCAAAAACCTGAGTTATATCCTAAAACACATGCTGTGCCCCATATGGTCTAAAACCTGACAGGTGGACAAATCTAAGCTTGTTTTTAATAAAACAAATATAAATATGGATATAATAAATAATACTGCTAATAATAATACCATTATACAAAAGCAAATTGTTATGAATGAACTGAAAAAGCCTCCCGAGATGAAGAAGACATAAAAGCAGTGATTTTTCATATTTATGTTGGCTAGAAAATAATATGTTTTGTAATATTTTAATCCTTTATATTTATATCCTATATCTATTCTTATTATATTCTATATATATATATATATATATATATATATATATATATATATATATATATATATATATATATATATATATTCCCTTAATATTTAATTTTTTTCATATGTAAAGATATTTTCCTATTGCTCTCTTGTGTGTATTAAGCAGTGTGTAAGCGAGGCGCAACTCTGCGCTGGAGTTTAGACCGGCTTTGTTTTGGTCTAATGAAAAATCTATTATAGATTCTCAAAATAGCAACGCTCCAGCGGTCCGCCTCAGAACGCTTCCTTTTTAGACCAGAACGCCTATGGGCGCACAAATGAGCGCTAATGCATTTGCTATTTAAACAGTGTGGCGCAACGCCTTAAAACGACTCTTGCGCCAAGCTGAAACTACCAAAAGACTATTGCGCTGCGCCTTGCGCCACACTGCGCCGAGTGTATGATAGGGCCCTGTAAGTTTAATTTTTTTCAATAAAATATACTGCAGTTTCATGTGTGTCCACTGGATTGCGCAATAGCAAACTTGATTTCATCCCATCCAGAAGCCTGGATCCACGTCAATTTGACAGCCATCTCAGAGAGAAAGAGCTTGCACCTTTTTTTGTATCCGTCCAAGAAAAATTAACATTCACAATCGATTAACCAGTGGAAAATCGTCTCTCGCTCTGCACGTTTCCTACTGCTTGGTTCTGTGTGTGCGCGATCTGCCACTCACACAGAAACTCTCAAAATGATAAAATGCATCCGACTGTAGTTTCTGAATCTCCTAAAATGTCCAGAATTCAGGTTTTACTTTTGCTTTCTAAAGTTGTCATTATTTGTATGCGTTTTTGCATTACCATTTCGCAGCTGACTGCGCGCGCAGCCAAGAGAGGAACATTAAATGATTAATCATTTAATAAACAACTCAGATAAACTTTATATTCAGAGAGAACTAAATGACATCTATAATGGCTGCAAAATATAAACCATCAGAAATGGTGAATCAACTAATTAGCTTTATTTAAATAATCTACACTTTTTATTCTACTAGTTATTATAATTTTTTGCAATAATGTCTAATTTTATTTATTTTTTGTTGATATTTATTTCTCATTTACTGCATATTTTATTAATTTAATGATGCTAATATATTACATACTTTATACATATCTAAAATGCTTTGACAATACTGTAAATCTCATTCCAATATAGCAACTTTAGAGAGAGAGAGAGAGAGCACCCTTTTCCTGTCAGTGGGTGCACACGGCTCCTAAATAGCATCCAATTAAGAGGAATAGTGGATTATATAACTTTAACCCATCAGGGCTCGAAATTGCGACCATTTTGGTCGCATATGCGCCCGAAAATTAATCTATGCAACCTCATAATATATCTGGGAGCATTAGTGCGACTGCAGATAATGGTTGTAGTGCGACCTGTTTTGATTTTTTGTAAAAACGTGCTGAATCGCTCTTCCCTACCGCTATATTGGTTCATATTAGCTGTCATTCACTCAAGGTATTCCGCTGTCAGATGACAGGGAAGGAGATTTTATGACCACGGGAAATGCAAACGGCTGAAGAGTAAAAACTTAAAGCGCACAGGTTTGCAAACCCTACCTAAAGTTGAGGCGCAGATGAGAGCGATCATGACACGTCACATGGTGAATAATGATCCACCAGCTGAGATCAATCGAGTACGCGCTTCTTGGAGAAGGCGCCCGAATCTCCATGCGTTGTGTTCACTGCGTGTTCAGCGCAAATGTCCGCTAAAAGTCAAATCTAATACTGTACATATCATCGCCAAAGAAGCTCGCCTTTACTAAGTTTACACTGAAACTGCGGCTCATAACAAAGACCGGTATTGCGCCGATGGTTAGCGCAAGAATCCTGCTCTGCCTGCTCATAAATTGGGTCGGCTGACTCGCCAGCTTTTCCACTAACACAGAAACATGAAGATCATCTCAGACTGAACCTTTAAATTGACACAAACTGAAACCAAAACTTTTAAAGAGTGATAGAAGTGAGACTTTACTTACTTTCTTTTGTCTATTCTTTTTTGAGGTGTATATTATTTTTTTATTTATTTACTGATGACTGTTTTGCAGCTTTCATCATTGAATTGAATGATTTATTATAATCTTTTGTTTGTTTTGTAGCAGAAATATTATTTATTAAATTGACATGCATATAAAAACAGCAGTACAAAATCAATATTTCTTACTGCAATGCTTCATTTATGTTTGATACAAACTATACAACTATTTTTCATAAAGTAACAGACTTTTTATAGCAAATAACTTGCATTCAAGCACATTCAATGCAGTATCATAATGAGAAATGGAATTCATTGTTACTATTACTGTCATTTTTTATCATCATTAATATTCTATGGCCTAATTAGTAGACATTCATTTTGGAATTATTGCACACAAATATCAATGTCTTCGCAGCATTAGTTAGATAGTTGTTTCTGGTTTTTGTCAGTCCTATTAATGTTGTTTTAAAATACAATAAATCCCTTAAAAAACAATTTGCAGCTGTGCTCATTCATTTTTGGTGGGTGCTCCTAAATTTTTTCTGGCGCTCCTAAAAATTTTTTGGTGCTCCTAAATTTTTGAAGTTGGGAGCACCGGTGCTACCAAGTAAAAAAGTTAATTTCGAGCCCTGCCCATTGAAAAAAAGGTGTATAACACTGTCATAATAGATGAAAATCAGCTAAAAAATCACATTATTTTTTGTTTGATGCATGTAGTTGACCATTAATTTGCTGTATGAAAAAGGTGTTTTTCAATCAGGCTACCATCGCAAGTATATTTTATATTTTTCGTGGCTATTTGGTGTTTAGTCGTATGAAAATGTACCATTTGAAAAAGGAGACGTGGTATCCAACCCCTGCCTTATGGCAACAATGTCCAACAATAGACCCAACATAAAAAGTTTACATTTAAAACTTTCCTTATAATTTATAATTTAGTTGTTTGAAATGATTTAATTGGTGTTGCAGGATTATGATTATGAGCTTTAACACAGAACTTATAAATGACACCTTATACATACTTTCCAACAACTCATATTCAAACAGCTTTCTTCATTCTTTTTTTGTTGAATACTATTAAAAACAAGCACAATAGTGTATTATCATGTATACAACATACAGTAAATATAAATATTTTCTCCAGTAAATGTGAAATAAATTAAAAAGTGAACAAATGTGTTTGTAATGTTTTTATTTAAAAACAGAAGTTATAAGAGTATGGTGACATATATATAGTGTATATATATATATATATATATATATATATATATATATATATATATATATATATATATATATATATATATATATACAGTATATATAAATTGTGATGAACTATACACAATGCACATGTTTTCAGTTTTGTATATTTGAATCTGTTGTGTTATTTCTCATGTGTTTGCGCAGTGAAAGAGGAGCCGCGCAGCCGTCCAGCCGTTCATGAGTGTTTAGGGGAAGTTCTGCGTGTTTTGCGGCAGGTGATCAGCACATACCCTCTGCTGAACACTGTGGAGACGCTCACTGCAGCAGGAACACTCATCTCTAAGGTCAAAGGTCAGTCCTCATCATATTCAACACCCTAAACACTCTCACTAGTGCTGTGTGATGAGGACAGAAAATTGTGCTATTTTTTTGCCTGAATTGCAATATTCAGTATAAAGTGCTGAGCTAAATTGAGTACACCCAGTTATTAAAATGAAGATTCTTATCCATTTCTCTGCAAATATGGGTAATATATATTGGTACTTTTAAACATTAAACAGATATTTATCAAAATAATACTTTAGGCACTGAACATCCTTAGAAATTTTTAGATAATACATTTAAATTAATGCAAAAAATTAGAAAAAAAACCCCGAAGACATTCGGAAATTGAAGACATTTTTGCTTCTCCTAAATGTTGCTGTTTTATTTAATATTTTTTCCCTGACATATAAATTTGGGTGAGCTCATTTCAAACCTTTTTCATGTTATTTTGTTAGATTAGCTCCAGATTTGGCTTCAGTACTGACTAATCTAATGTATATGCACACATATAATATTGTAAAGCTTTCTATAGTAAATATTCAATTAAATTAGAGATTTGTGAGGGGTGTTAAGCAATGTATATTTCAGTATTGTACATGTTTTTAAAAAGTGACATTTCTTTAATTTTTTTAATCTTTCATTTATATATTTTATATTAATTAATTCTTAAATTAAGAAGCATTTTCAAGATTTGTTTTTGGAAATGAGTCATAGGCTGCGTCCGAAACCGCCTACTACTCAGTAAGTACTGCATGTGAATTTAAACGTACTATTCGGCCGTTAGAAAAGTGCGTTCTATAAAGTATGAACGTGAAAAGTATGAATGGAATTCGGACGTACGACATTCGCCATTTTGTCATGATCACGTGACCTGCCTGCGTCAATTGCGTCACTTTACTCCTATTCATGAATTCTCTCGCGGGGCATCATGGGATAGCGCAGCATGCATGGGATGCGCACTCTAGAATCTCGCCGGAAGTAGTAAGTCATCCGGGCACTTCTCGCATACTGATTTTCGAATTCTATGAATCCGGACATACTACTCGGCTCACATACTGATTTTAACGTACTATATAGTATGGAAGTATGTGGTTTCGGACGCAGCCCATAATTAAGTGTTTTCTTTTTGTTGTTGTTGCTTGAAACAAGTGGTTACCCACTTCTTTCAAACAAAAACAAATAATCTTGTTTTTTAGCTTAGAATAACCTTATTTTTTTTACATCGTTGGCAGATTATTGTGGTTTTTTCAAGTTATAATTAACTTATTTTTCACTTATTCTAAAAACAAGACAATGTTTATGCTTGTCTAGGAAATTCTTATTAAATTAAGAAGTTTCAGATATTTGGACTTGAAACAAGACACAAACTCGAATGCTGCATTCACACCAGATGCGGATGAAGCGTCAAGCGTGAGTGATTTACATGTTAATTCAATGCAAAGACGCAAATAGACATCTGGTGGTGCAACTTGCACGAGTAAAGCAGCGCGAGTTGAGTGTTTTGCACGTTTGATGTGCTTAAAGCACATGTCGCGCATTTCACGCGAATCGTGCCGCGTTGACCAATCAGGAGCTTTCTCTTGTAGGGGCGTGATTATGATGTAATGCCCGTTATTGGTGTCCTGAGGGGAAATCCTTTGCCGACACCAGAAAACAGCTCATCAAACTGGGCTCGGCTCAGACTGAAGCACCGCTGAAAGCCTACATCATCCAGGTATACTTTCTGGAGGAGTTGATGAACCCACAGAGCTGGGTGCACCTCTGAGGGGATCTAGTGGACTCAGACATCCATGTTAGCCAGTTAACAATGGAGCTAGAGTCACCAGGCAAACAGAAGCCCTGTCCATAATGCAAATCTACGTCTATGGGGAAGTGAATTTGCCACTCGAATGAAGCTCAAAATGTTCACGTGCTTATTTACATGCGAACATCGCAGTTTATTCGCATGTGCCACTTCTAATGTGAACACACCGTTAGTAAGACTAGCATTTTTTGCAGTTCAATTCTTCTGTTTTTTATTTTAATCACTATTTCATACCAAAAGGGCTGTATTTTTTGGCCAAGCCACATTGTCACCAACAAGAGCCCAGACTTTCTATACCAGTCACACAGTTTCTGACTAGGTCTCTTTCCTCTTTAAGTGATGTGACTTCTAGTTTTATTTGTTATTAAAGCAGAAGCACATGTTTGTTTTGGACGCAGTGTGAAGTTGTTCTCTTCTCCATGTTTGTCAGGGTTCAGTTATGAAGGCACCACTGACGCTCAGAAGAAAGACTTTGAGAAGGCCATTGAGACCATTGCTGTAGCCTTTAGCAGCAAGTAAGACCCAACAGTCTGCTTTCACACTCATTACACACTCATTAACATACTCATATTTTATTTCAAAGCAATCAGAATTAAAAGCCCAAACCATATTTAATTATATGAATATTTATTTCACAGATAGATTGTATTGCACCAAAAATGTTAATGTATTGTCTATTAATAAAGTAAACATTATATACTGTATTTAGTAACACTTTAAACAATGGAACATTAATAAATGCTAATGTATTTACTTACATGAATAAACCACGAACAATACATTGATGAATGTATTTAAGTTCAAATATAGTTGTATTAAAAAGAATTAAATTTAATAAAAAATTGAATTAAATGTAATTTTATATATATATATATATATATATATATATATATATATATATATATATATATATATACATATATATATATATAATTATATATATAATTATTATAAATAATTATTATAAATATATATATGTGTGTGTGTGTGTATATATTTAAGAAATTATATTTAATAAATATATGCATTTATAATAATGCACACTCATTATGTGCTCATTTACATGTTAAAATGTTGATGTATTAAATATAATTAATTCAATTGTAATATAATATACTTTGTAAATAGTATTTGAAACAAATTTGCATTTATGTTTTTGCACACTCACCTCCTGCCTGTTTATATTATTAAAGGTTAAACATATAGTTGAATTAAATATAATTACGTAATTACTTTTAAAATATATAATTAATTATATAAATGAAATAATAATATATGGTGGCACGGTGGCTAGTTGGTTAGCACTGTCGCCTCACAGCATGAAGATCGCTGGTTTGAGTCCTGGCTGGGTCAGTTGTCATTTCTGTGTGTAGTTTGCATGTTCTCCCAGTGTTGGCGTGGGTTTCCTCCAGGTGCTCCGGTTAAAGTCCAAACACATGCGCTATTGGGAAGTTGATGAACTAAATTGGCTGTAGTGTATGAGTGTGTGTGTGTGAATGTGAGAGTGTATGGGTGTTTCCCAATACTGTTTTGCGTCTGAAAGGGCATCCGCTGTGTAAAACATATGCTGGAAAAGTTCATTCCACTGTGGCAACTCCTGAATTAGAGACTGAAGCGAAGGTGAATGAATGAGTAAATAATATTAAATAAAATGCTGTTATCTGCATTTGGGCGAGGCAGTGGCGCAGTGGGTAGCACGTTCGCCTCACAGCAAGAAGGTCGCTGGGTCGCTGGTTCGAACCTCGGCTCAGTTGGCGTTTCTGTGTGGAGTTTGCATGTTCTCCCTGCCTTCGCGTTAGTTTCCTATGGGTGCTACGGTTTCCCCCACAGTCCAAAGACATGTGGTACAGATGAATTGGGTAAGCTAAATTGTCCGTAGAGTATGAGTGTGTGTGTGTGTGTGGATGTTTTCCAGAGATGGGTTGCGGCTGGAAGGGCATCCGCTGCTAAATTGTCCGTAGTGTATGAGTGTGTGTGTGTGTGGATGTTTCCCAGAGATGGTTGCGGCTGGAAGGGCATAAAAAAAAACGCTGCGTAAAAAAACTTGCTGGATAAGTTGGCGGTTCATTCCGCTGTGTCGACCCCGGATTAATTAAGGGACTAAGCTGACAAGAAAATTAATGAATGAATATCTGCATTTATATTTATTATTATCACTAATTCAATTTTAAATTGTAATTGTATCTAAATAAAATATTGAGTAAACATATTACCTTATATTTTAAAAATATATTTTTTATTTAATTATATGATTTATTTTAAAATTTAGCAAATAAGGTTACTAATAATAATATTTGTTTCTTTTTTATGTTTTTAACAGGTGCTTTTAATCAAATACCTGCAAATGCAACAGCAATAGATGATATATGTCACTTATTTTTCCAGCGTATATAAATTATTGTAGCGTCTCTCTAAATTTAGATTATTGCTGGCTCTGTAACTTGAATAAATGTAAACCTGTTTTTTTTTTCCTGTCTCTTTGGAGTCTCAAGACTCTCTAATATGAAAGCTTGACTGTTTTGCAGATGCTGATTTTATCTTAGAATGATGATAAGATCAAACTTATTTTAATATCTTCCATGGTTCTGTCTTGAAGTCTCAATAACTCAAAGGTCTTACATACTGAGCTAAAATAAATGCAAGAAAATAAGCTGTGATATCAATATAAACTCAAAGTAAAATATGTCAAAATGTTCTAGGCCAGTGGTTCTCAAACATTTTTCACCAAGTACCACCTCAGAAAAAAATTCTCTTCAAGTACCACCATATTGACCGGTATTGAAATACAGTAGCGTAGTTGACCTAATTAAGCAGCTAAAGCTCTGCACAGTTCAAAAACTAGGCAGATTAATTACTATTATTATGAATATTTATTATTGTCAGCCTCTTTAACCATTATAAATAGTTTGAACATTAGCACTGATGCGCTTTCAAGTAAAAAAAATAAATAAAACGTTAATGTTTAAATTAAAATGTACTTTTAAAAGTTACTAAAAACGGCACTGTTCTTAAAAAGTAAAAAGACAACTGCTGTACTTAAAGGTAAAGTATTATCATAAAGTAGCCTATTTATCAAAACCTGGAAATGTTGTTTGGACCTCATAAATATAGGCTATACTGTATGTCATCATATTCATCAACTCTTTTTGATAATTTTTGAAATATAAGTTGCATGTATATATGACTTATTTGTATATCTTTTAAATATAAACATTAGCGTGCATTTTAAATAATCAAATTGGATTTAAATATTCAAATGAGAAATTAGATCTGCTTACTGTGGGTTAGAGTAGGTTTTGTGTGTCAGAAAAGCAAGTGATTGAACTATACCTGTCTACATTGGGAGAAATAAATACGGGATACGCCCACAACAACCGTTGCAAATATGGGGAAGAAAATTAGCTTCAAATGATAGAACACATCAGACAATTGAAAATAAAATAAAAAGTTTAGCCTATTAGAATCAGTTTACTGATCACGTCAGTGTTATCGTACACGTTAAAGGGATAAAATTGTGTTCATTTTTTTTCTTTAATTATTCAGCGATTCCTCTGCATACCAATAGAAGGAAGCCTGCGTAGCACAAGTGGTACACATACCACAGTTTGAGCTGCTCCATATTCACTTTATATGCTTGATTTAATTTGAGAGGTGTGTGTGTGTGTGTGTGTTTGTTTATTTCTGATCAGTGTTTTCTCTTGCCATCAGTGTTTCAGAGCTGCTGATGGGAGAGATTGACAGCACTACTCTACTGTCCCTGCCACCCACTGAGAAGAGCAGGGTGAGTGTGTGTGTGTGTGTGTGTGTGTGTGTGTGTGTGTTTGTGTGTGGGCCGTTTCCTGTGTTGTCTCGTAAGCGTTTAGTTTCCTCCACACCTCTTTACAGACTCTCTGCTGAAGTGATTCTTCAAGACACATTTCTTAGAATAACACCGCTGATGTATCAATCATTTCAGCTGTCCACAAGACACATTTCCCTAAATACGTCAACATATTTTACCATGGAGCTGTGGATGAGTGTTGAGATTTCAATATCAGTCGAGAAAATGAGCTATAAAATGGATTTGGTGTCACTACAAGCTGACAAACAAAAGCAACGTATGTTTTCTGGCACAAAACAGGCAGAGTTTTAATCCAATAAGTGGCTCTTCAATATTATTGTCATTTACTATAAGATGAAGTAATACTGCAGCAGAAAATCCAAATGTACCCAACATGCCTCAGAGGAGGAAGTGATTAAACTACAATCTCACCGCATGTGTCTGATGCTGACCTCAGCCGCAAACACTACATCAAGTGTGTTTACAGTGCTTTAGTGCACATCAGTTGAAACAGGTTGTGTTCATTTTCTCTTATGAAGATGTGTGTGTGTGTGTGTGTGTGTGTGTGTGTGTGTGTGTGTGTGTGTGTGTGTGTGTGTGTGTGTGTGTGTGTGTGTGCGCAGTCGATGGAGGATCTGTACAGGTTGTCTTCAGGTCAGGGCCCTGAAGGAGGAGGAAAATACGACCAGCAGGACTGCAGTGAGTCAATTGCTCATTATGTTGCCTTTATTTATTTTAATATGCTTCTAGTTTCAGTTTTACTTAATAATGTAGGAGCATCCTGGGGTGCATTTCCTAAACAACAACGTAACTCGCGACTGAATTATCATAGTACGATGCATTGTATGAGGAAAGAACAATGTAGTGACGAGTGTTTCCCAAAGCCGTAGTTCAGGGGTGTCCAAACTCGGTCCTGGAGGGTCGGTGTCCTGCATATTTTAGTACCAACCCCAATTAAACACACCTTAACCAGCTAATCAAGGTCTTTCTAGGTATACTAGACTTCCAGGCAGGTGTATTAGAGGAAGTTGGAGCTAAACTATGCAGGGCACCAGCCCTCCAGGACTGAGTTTGGACATGCCTGCCATAGTTGCTTTGATGCAGATCCATCAGTAGAAACACGTTAGTTAACGTATAACATCCATAATGATGCTTTAAACAAGGGTGTGTGTGTAGGGGGGTGGGGGGTAGTTAATTAACTACATGTTAATTAATTTTTGTGCAAATTATATTGTTTTACACGCCCTTAACAAAAATTCAATAATAGTTTTGGTAAAAAAACATGCACTCGCTTTCCATGTTAGGTAACGTTTTACAAACTAATTTCGAGAGGAGCACATGATATGATTGACTACAGCTGATCCTCATCGCTAATCATTAGCCAGCCTATTAAATCATTCCAGAATTACTATAAATATTCTGCCTAAACTTCATTCCATATCTTCGTTTTGAAAACCCCCCTTCTCTATCCTTCCCTTCTCCCTCCTCCACAATTCTATGTTCGGGTGACACGGAGGCTCAGTGGCTGGTGCTGCTGCCTCACAGCGGGAGGGCCAATGGTTCAAGTTCTAATCGAGCCAGTCGGCACTCCCTGTGTGAAGTTTGCATGTTCTCCTCGTGTTCACGTTGGTTTTTCCTCGGGTGCTCCGGTTTCCTCCTACAGTCTAAAACCTATTGTAGTTGTAATAACAGTAACACGCACTTAACGCATACATACTGAATCAATTAGAACCACCGTATTAACCAAATTATAGGTAAGAAACGAACTGGGGGCTCTCAAAAAATACCTGATCTCGTATCCCTCCTAATGCTCATTGACCAGACGCGGGGACCTTGGGCTCATCTATCTCCGAGCTCAGGGTTCTCTCCCGGGACAGCATGCCAAACCTGCTATTACAGTCAAGCATTATCTAAATGTGAATTCTTGAATTGAAATATATATATATATATATATATATATATATATATATATATATATATATATATATATATATATATATATATATATATATATATATATATATATATATATATATATTTATTTTCATATATATATATATATATATATATATATATATATATATATATATATATATATATATATATTTATATATATATATATATATATATATATATATATATATATATATATATATATATATATATATATATATATATAAATCGTTAATAGTTGTAATTTACAGTAGGCTATTTATTAATAAATGAAAAAAATCCGGCGAGGCAGTGGCGCAGTAGGTAGTGCTGTCGCCTCACAGCAAGAAGGTCGCTGATTCGAACCTCGGCTCAGTTGACGTTTCTGTGTGGAGTTTGCATGTTCTCCCTGCCTTCGCGTGGGTTTCCTCCGGGTGCTCCGGTTTCCCCCACAGTCCAAAGACATGCGGTACAGGTGAATTGGGTAGGCTTAATTGTCCGTAGTGTACGAGTGTATGTGTGGATGTTTCCCAGAGATGGGTTGCGGCTGGAAGGGCATCCGCTGCGTAAAAACTTGCTGGAAAAGTTGGCGGTTCATTCCGCTGTGGCGACCCCGGATTAATAAAGGGACTAAGCCGACAAGAAAATGAATGAATGAATGAATCAAAAAAATCCTACTTAATTATGATAACAATTATATATCATATAGTCCTACAGTACAGATAGATTTCTTAATAAATAACCTATAAATTAAAACCATTAATGAATGCTAGACTGCTTTTAAATAACAGGTCACCTATAGCTTTCGTCATGAGGCACGGCTGCGTTCAAAATGGCATGAATGATTTTAAAGTGCACTGCGAAGGGAGCACAATTGTCAATATGAAGATCGTTAAAACTGAACTGTAAAAACACTATGAAAGCAAATTACACATCAGAGAGATGACCTTAATGCCTTTTTTTTCCAAGTTTAAATGTTGGAACCTGCTTAATGAACAGGGCATAGGGAGGATAACTGGGAATAGAGCACAACCAGGAATTATGCGTCTAACTACAGCTCCAGAGGTGTAGTTGCAAGCATACAAGTTTAGAGTTTGTGAATGTTTGTTGGAACGATGGATTTGGGAAACGCCAAATCCACAAATTATGTTTGTAATGGCGGAACTTGTAACCTTATTTGACTAATGATGGTTTTTGGAAACGCACCCCTGGTTAGTATACATTACTTATGTTAACCATTTTCAACACGTGTATTGTTCAATTAAGTCTGAATAATGCTTGGGGTCCTGGTAAATCAGGGGTCACCAATCCTGGTCCTGGAGGGCCGGTGCCCCTGCAGGGTTTAGCTCCATTTTGCCTCAACACACCTACCTGGATGTTTCAAGTATACCTAGTAAGAGCTTGATTAGCTTGTTCAGGTGTTTTTGATTAGGGTTGGAGCTAAAATCTGCAGGACACCGGCTCTCCAGGAACAAGTTTGGTGACCACTGTGGTAAATAATCATTTTTTTTATTTAATTGTTTGTTTTTTATACCAAACTCCATATAATTTTCTGAATTTATTTATTATTTTTTCTATTTTTATTTGTTTGGCCTCTATTTTATTGGCTTAAAAAATCTAAATAAAAATCTGTTGGTTTGTTGTTGCGTGTCCGCAGTCAGTCCTCAGGAGGTGGATATTCTCCTGCAGCGCAGTGAAGGCGGCGTCGACTCGGCTCTGAGTTACTCCAAATCCATCGCCAAATACATGAAGGACATCATCAACTACGTCGACAAGAGAATTGCTCTCGGTAATCACACACTGCACATTCACTACATCTGTCTGCTGTTTCTTGACATGCATTTTTCAAACATGAAACTTAATTCATTCATTCATTATTTTTCTGCTTAGTCTCTTTATTAATCCGGGGTCGCCACAGCAGAATTAACCGCCAACTTTACGCAGTGTTTTACGCAGTTTTACGCAGTGGAATCCCTTCCAACCGCAACCCATCACTGGAAAACATCTATACGCACTCATTCATTCACACACATACACTATGGACAATTTAGCCTACCCAATTCACCTGTACTGCATGTCTTTGGACTGTGGGGGAAACCGGAGCACACGGAGGAAACCCACGCAAACACACAACATGCAAACTCCACACAAAAGCGCCAACTGAGCCGAGGCTCGAACCAGCGACCTTCTTGCTGTGAGGCGACAGCACTACCTACTGCACCACTGCATCGCCTGAAACCTTTATAATCATGATATATTTATAATGACAGTCTAACCTATTAGTACAGGCCAAAATATGACAATAATTGATCATCTCAGCAGCAGTAATGTGCAAAATAATGCCAGTTTTGGTCAGTTCAGTTGCTTTGTTTATATTTTGTGCCTCCAATACAGTCGACTGATGATGCATTGTGAAAACACTCTATTGGTGATTTTGTGAACTCCTTATATGAATGCAGTATGAATAATTTTTACATATATTATTACATATTTTTTGTCACAGAGAACGAGTTTTCTAAAGGTCTCCAGAGACTCTACCAGTCCTGCAAACAAAACATCATACAGGTACATAATTATGCCACCCAATGGGTGTGTTTAGTAGTATTTCTGCAGCCTAAAGTAACACTTTTAAAGTGTATGATGTAAAAGCATCAGGCATTGTGAATTTGAATAGGTCATTAATGATTGAATGATTATGTTCTATGTAAATACAGAATTATGAGTATGAGCTGTTTCTCAAAGTGTTGCTGATTCTACATTGATGTCGTGTGTTTATAGTAAGTGAGTTTTCTTATAGTAGTTTTCTCTGTTTCTCTCAGGATCACATGCCTCTGCTGTCCATCTTCTCTCTGGCTCTGGAGCAGGACTCTGAGCAGAGCTGCGGTTTACAGCAGACCACAAACAACATCTACACACACTCCTTCCTACAGGTGACATGTTACAGCAAAATGACACTGCGAAGATATGTTTTGCATTAGTGGGTTAAACAATGTTATGTCTAACAAAAATAATGTCCCCTTGCAAATTTTAAAGTAAATATCATTAAATATTAAACAAAGTTTATATTTATTATTTAAACATAATATATATATATATATATATATATATATATATGGAGCTAATCTAGCAAAATAACTTATGATAACGGCCCTTAAATTTGCCCAGATTTATGTTAAGTAAAAATATTAAATCAAAAATTTAAAAATAGGAAAAATCAAATATATTAAAATTTGATAAAATTTTGCAATTTATAATTTTTTCCCCAATATTTAGCATGAATATAAATGTATTATCGTTCTGTTTCTAAAGATGTTTGGTGACTAAAATATTGTTTTAAAAAGTATATTTGTTATTTGTACAAACAGTTTGTACATACATTATTATATACACACACACACTCACACAGTGCATCCGGAAGGTATTCATAGCGCTTCACTTTCTCCACATTTGTTTATGTTGCAGCCTTATTCCAAAGTGGATTAAATTCATTTTTTTCCTCAACATTCTACAAACAATCCCCCATAATGACAATGTGAAAAAAGAGTTTTTTGAAATTGTTGCAAATTTATTAAAAATAAAAAGCTGAAAAATCACATGTACATCAGTATTCACAGCCTTTGGCGTGAAGCTCTAAACTGAGCTCAGGTACATTCTGTTTCCACTGATCATTCTTGAGATGTTTCAGCAGCTTCATTTGAGTTCACCTATTTTCAATTTAGTTGATTGGACATGATTTGAAAAGGCGTACACCTGTCTATATAAGGGCCCAGGGTTGACAGTGCATGTCAAAGCACAAACCAAGCATGAAGACAAAGGAACTGTGTGTAGACCTCCGAGACAGGATTGTCTCTAGGCACAAGGCTGGGGAAGCTTACAGAAACATTTCTGCTGCTCTGAAAGTTCCAATGAGCACAGCGGCCTCCATCATCCGTAAGTGGAAGATGTTTGGAACCATCAGGACTCTTCCTAGAGCTGGCCGACCATCTAAGCTGAGTGATTATGGGAGAAGGGCCTTAGTCAGGGAGGTGATCAATAACCCGATGGTCACTCTGTCTGAGCTTCAGCGTTCTTCTGTGGAGAGAGGAGAACCTTACAGAAGGACAACCATCTGTGCAGCAATCCACCAATCAGACCTGTATGATAGAGTAGCCAGACGGAAAACACTCCCCGCCTGGAATTTGCCTAAAAGCATCTGAAGGACTCTCAGACCATAAGAAACTAAAATCTCTAGTCTGATGAGACTAAAATTGAACTCTTTGGAGAAAAGCAGGCAGCGCTCATCACCAGGCTAATAGCATCCCTACAGTGAAGCATGGTGGTGTTGGCATCATGCTGTGGGATGTTTTTCAGCAGCAGGAACTGGAAGACTAGTAAGGATAGAGGGAAAGATGAATGCAGCAATGTACAGAGACATCCTGAATGAAGACCTGCTTCAGAGTGCTCTTGACCACAGACTGGGGCCACGGTTCATTTTCCAACAGGACAATGACCCAAAGCACACCGTCAAAATATCAATGTAGTGGCTTCACAACAACTCGGTGAATGTCCTTGAGTGGCCCAGCCAGAGCCCAGAGATAAATCCTATTGAACATCTCTGGAGAGATTTGAAAATGGCTGTACACCATCGCTTCCCATCCAACCTGATAGAGCTTGAGAGGAATGGGCAAAAATTCCCAAAGACAGGTGTGCCAAGCTAATGGCATCATATTCAAAAAGACTTGAGGCTGTAATCGCTGCCAAAGGTGCATCAACAAAGTATTGAGCAAAGGCTGTGAATACTGATGTACATGTGATTTTCAGCTTTTTATTTTTAATAAATTTGCAACAATTTCAAAAACTCTTTTTTCACATTGTCATTATGGGGGATTGTGTGTAGAATGTTGAGGAAATAAATCAAATTAATCCATTTTGGAATAAGGCTTTAACATAAAAAATGAGGAAAAAGTGAAGCACTATAAATACTTTCCGGATGCACTGTACATAATTTAATAAAATGTAAAAGGAGAGCTAAAAAGATTTGTTTTCATGCATTGTTCTCAATATAGTTTAGACTTTTTCAGTTCTCATATCTGTTTTTCATTCAGAATTTTGGATAACATAGATATGTTCTTGTCAGGTGTTAACCCAAGTATAATTCTAATGAAATGCAATAAACCAAAGCTTACTTCTTTCTCTCCTTCTCCTATTCAGCCAATGACGCAGCGCAGACAGGAGCACGAGAAGAAGCGCAGAGACATTAAAGAGCAGTGGCAGAGGGCCAAGAGAAAACTGGTAGACAATCACCACCAACCACAAAAACACAACACAACCCTGCCAGAAGAAGACAAAATTATTTGCCCTCCTGTAAAACTTTCACTCTGTTTTAAATATTTCCCAGGGGATTTTTAACAGGAAATTTTCACAGCATTCCCTATCATAATATTTCTCCTGGAGAAAGTTTAATTTTAGGCAACAACATTTGAGTTTGTCTGGAATGAAGTTTGTCTGGATCAAAATATATATATATATGTCAATATATATATTGATAGTGCTCAGCATATATGAGTTGACCCCTCTCACATCTTTTAAACAAGTATTTTCTATAGGAAGCTTCACAATATTAAATTTCTGCATATACATTAGATTAGTCAGTACTGAAGCCAAATCTAACAAAATAACATGATAAAGATTCAAAATTAGTACACCCAAATTTATATTTTAGGGAAAAAATTTGATTAAAAATGTTTTTAAAAAAGAAACAAAAAAATATAAAATTTAGTTGAAATTTTTTTAGATTTTAGTTTTTTTTTTTTGCAACATTTTGCATGAATTTGAATGTGTTATCTTTCTATTTATAGATATTTGGTGACAAAAATATACATTTTAAAATTTTTTAAATTAGAATTTCTTTTTATTATTAAATATTATTTTAATAAATAAGTCTTGTCTGGTTCAGTTGGCATTTCTGCATGGAGTTTGGATGTTCTCCCTGTTTTGGCGTGTATTTTTTCTGGGTGCTCCAGTTTCCCCCACAAGTCCAAACACATGCGCTATAGGTGAATTGGGTAAACTAAATTGTCTGTAGTAAATGTAAGTGTATAGATTTCCCAGTCATGGGTTGCAGCTGGAAGTGCATCCGCTGCGTAAAACATATGCTGGATATGTTGGCGGTTCATTCCGCTGTGGCGGCCCTAGATTAATAAAGGGATTAAGCCTAAAAGAAAATGAATGAATGAATGAATTTTAATGAATATATCTGTGTAATTAATCTGTTTTGTTCAAATGCACCAAAATATATTACCTATATTTACTGAAAAACGGATAACAATAAATGTGTATATTTATCATCTACGGCGTCGAAAAGACATAAAATCTGCTGTACAAAATTGAGATATTGCCCTGAGTTGCGATGCCTTACTGCACAGGTGTCAAACTCCGTTCCAAAAGGGCCGCAGCTCTGCAGTTTAGTTCCAACCCTAATTAAACACACCTGATCAAACTAATTGAGTCCTTCAGGCTTGTTTGATGCCTACAGGTAAGTGTGTTGGAGCAGGGTTGGAACTAAACTGTGCAGGGCTTCGGCCCTCCAGGCATTGAGTTTGACACCCCTGCGCTTACTGCATGCAGGGTGAAATTAAAAAAATTAATAAATTGCATTAGAATAACACCACTAATACCTGTATTGCTCAGAGTAAAATTGGAGGAGTGTCAGTGTATGTGACTGGTCAGAGCATGTGTGTAATATTAAACTGCACTTTCAGCTTTAGTATCCAACAAAATAACTGGTATAATATTATGTTCTGTCATCATAGCAAAGAAATTAGTCCTTATAAATGTAGTTATTAAAAATGTTATGTTTATAAATGTGTTTATAAATGTTTCTCTCTGTTAAACAGCACTTGGGAAATATTTGGAAAAGACCAAAAAATTCACAGGAGGTCGAATCATTTTGTCTGTATTCGGCTGTATTCACCTTTATTTAGCGTCAGCAATAATAGAGTTGTGTATTGTCTTGTATTATTGGTCAGGCTGATGCGGAGAGTAACCTGCGTAAGGCCCGTCAGCTGTACATGAGCCGCTGTGAGGAGTACGAGAGAGCCAGGACAGTAGCCAATAAGGTGGAAGAGGAACAAAGCGGAACAGGAAGCGGCTCAACCACTAAAGCTCTGGACAGGAAGAGACGACTAGAAGAGGAAGCACGCAACAAGGTCAGTGAAATCAAACAGGAAGTGACCTAACATGCAACACATTTCGTGTAAAGGGAGTGTGACTGTGCATTTGTGGTCAGATTTGGGAAGCAAACAGTGTTTAACAGATTGACATCATCTGTTTTAGTTACTGTTATTTTCCATGTAACCTTGCAGTAGTGTTAAAGTTTAATGCAATGAAGTAATTAACTTTATTGTTTAGTGCAATAAAGAAACATGGCAAGAAAAAATAATGTGTACCCAGCTTACAGGGAATGCACTTGGAACATTCCATAACATTGCTTAAAGGGCCATGAAAGCCCCTCGTTTCAGCAGGGTGTTTTCACACCTCTACTTTGGAAAAAGCCAGAAAAGTGGGCGTGTCCAGCTCTGCTTAGGGGGGAGTGTCAAAGGAAGAAAAGAGGCACGGTGTGGGAGTGTCTATTTGGGCACGCGACTGTGTTTACATGGGAATCTGTAGTCGAATTATTTGCCAAATTATTAAATGGTGGACTTTAACTGTCTTTCATTCAGAGAATTCATTCATGCCCCTCGCGACAAACAAGATATTTGATTCGAGGAACTACTCTAAGCGTGTATTTTTCATGCAATGTTTGATACCGCACGGCGAATGAGAGAAAAAAATCTCAGCATTTCCCGGAAACTTAGATGCACATAGCAGGTAGCGTCAGAAAGCCGCGTGTGTTATTCCGGTCACAAAATGCGGTGAAAATCCTACACGAGGTTAAATTTTGGTTGTGGTGCTAACGTGTTTACACTCGATGCAATAGTTTGTTCGATACGAACAAACTGAATAAACAAAGAGCACTGGTCACTCACTTACCAAATCTGTAGAGACAGGACAATCACCAGTAACTAGAGCCGCGTCTTTATGAAGAAGAGACTACAAGCGAATCTGGATCTCTGCGTTTGCAGATGAGAACAGCTCTCAGGTAAACAATAATCTTCCTTAGACACGTAAGTTATTGTTGTCGCGCGTCGCGTACACTGTAATCCACACGCGAGTCTGAGCTCTCACAGAGAGAAAATGAAAACAAAACTGAACTGCAGCAAACTATAAAAGCAACACTTCACGCTTGTTTTGCCAACACAACGTGGCGTCTCTGTCGTCTAAACACTGTGACAGTAATGAATATTAATGAAGTTGCACAATAGAGCGCGCTGATTGGTTTCAACCAAGCTTTACTCATGCATTAATGCATCACACTGTAAGACGTAATAAGACTCACTCTGGCACAGACGCCCAGTCTGCACGCTGGAATACGCTATTATGTCATGACCGTGACGCAGCTTCAAAAATTCTTTTTAAACCGGAAGTACGAATTTGCTTGAAATAACGCGAAAACAACCAATTTACACTTTTTAGTGAAATATAGGTGTCCTAATAGTGTTTTTAGCAGTGTGGGACATATATACGACTGTCAACAGCTCAAAACATGTGTTTTGGTGTTTCGTGACCCTTTAAAAGTTGTCTAAATGTTAGAATGGAACGTTATTAAAATAATGTTTTAATCAAATGGAACATTGAGAGAGAAACTTAATTTGATCTAATGAAGTAAAAAGCATTGTAAGAACATTAATTTGACATGAGACTGAATAGTTATAAAAATGTTTTGATTAACGTTACATTAACCAATTAATAACGTTATTACGTTATCTGAAAACCTGGACAATTTGAACATTCTAAGAACCTTCAATGTTTTTATAACTTACAGAGAATTTGAGGGAAGCTTTTTTAGAATATTAACATAATGTGCATGGAATGTTCTAGTAATGTTTATATAACATTCCAAGAACATTAATATAACATGAGACTGAAGCGTTATAAAAATGTTTTGAATAATGTTATTATAGAACCAATTAATAACGTTAATACATCGTCTGAAATCCTGGACATTCTTCTAATGAAGAATAGCTGTAACTTTAGAATAACGTCCCAATAACGTATAAAAACTATTAACTGAAACTCAATGAGTCTTTAGTAAGTAATTTACCAACAGCTTGTTCATGATCTATTACTAATTTATTAAGTATAATTATAAATCACTAAAATACAGTTAACAAGTCAACTAACAGCTTGTAAGTTATCTATTGGTCATCTATAAGGCACAGTTATAAATATTAACAAACTATTAACTTTTATTTAACAAGTCATTTAAAACCCATTAACTAACAGTTTATTAATGATCTATCAACTAGTTATAACAGATAGTTCTAAACTATCTAATATCTTTAGATAATTCTAAAGTGTTACCTTAATAATTCAGACTTCAACTGTATATCATATACTGAACTGTATCGTGACCCTGAAACCAAAAACTCAATCAAACCCTAAGAAGTCTGTATTTTTGCACCCCTAATATGAAGTGTGTATTGCCTTTGGTCTACAGGCGGAGGAGGCTGAGGCCACGTATCGCACCTGCATCGCTGATGCCACGACTCAACAGCAGGAGCTGGAGGACATGAAGGTGAACGTGTTAAAACAGATCCAGGAGCTCATCAGACAGACGGACCAGATCCTGCGAGCGGTGAGACGCATGCAGAAATCAAAACAATTCACTCCACTCACAATTCAGCTTCAGCTTAGTCCCTTTATTAATCAGTGGTTACCACGGCGGAATGAACCGTCAACTTATTTAGCATATGTTTTACACATCAGACGCCCTTGCAGCCACAACCCAGTACTGGGAAACACCCATACACACTCATTCACACACACTCATACACTACGGCCAATTAAGCTTATTCAATTCCCCTATATCGCATGTGTTTGGACTGTGCGGGGAAACCAGAGCACCCGGAGGAAACCTACACCAACACGGGGAGAACATGCAAACTTGAACCAGCGACCTTCTTGCTGTGAGGCCACAGTGCTAACCACTGTGCCGCCCTTGTTTTGAAAGTCTACCAGGAAAAACATTCTCCATCACATTTTATTTGAAATACTCTATTTGGGACACTCTAATCTTAATCTTGCACTCTGATCAGGGCTGCTGGTGTGTGTGAATATGGATGACTGTGTGTTTTTGTTTTTCATATCTGTCCAGTGCACCATCTCGTATTATCAGACAATGCATGTGCAGACCGCAGCACTGCCGGTGCATTTCCAGACGCTGTGTGAGAGCTGCAAGCTGTTTGATCCGGGTCAGCAGTATGCAGCGTACGTCAAAAACCTGCAGCTGCGCACCGAACGGCCTCTACAGTACCAGTTTGAGCCATACTCTGCTTCCAGCCACCAGTAAGACAATAAAACTGTTCCTTCTGTGAAAAGCTTGTGAAAAAACTGTGCATGTTTAGTATTATAGCAATCAAAATAAACTAAAATTGAAATATGGTTTAGTGCAGTTATTAAATGGAAAAGGCTGCTTTTTATTTTTAAAATGGATTGCATTGTTGAGAAAGTTTGCCCGAAACTATTGAAAGTGAAATTAAGACAATAATAAATATTGACAATTAATAAGTTTTTATTTGGTTTTATTGAACATATATTATATTATATTATATTATATTATATTATATTATATTATATTATATTATATTATATTATATTATATTATATTTTATTATATTATATTTTATTATATTTTTTATATTATATTATATTTTATTATATTATATTACATTTTATTATATTATATTATATTTTATTATATTTTTTTGAATTATATTTTATTATATTGTATTATATTTTATAATATTATATTTTATTATATTTTATTATTTTATAGTATATCTTATTATATTTTATTATATTATATTTTATTATATAATATCTTATTATATTTTATTTTATTATTTTATATTTTATTATATAATATTTGATTATATTATATTTTATTTTATTTTATTTTATTATTCATTTCGCCACAAAGGAATGAACCGCCAACTTATCCAGCATATGTTTTACACAGCGGATGCTCTTCTAGCTGCAACCCAATACTGGGAAACACCCATGCACACTCATTCACTCACACACACACACACACACACACACACACACACACACACACACACACACTCATATACTTCAGCAAATTTTGTTTATTTAATTCCCCTATAGCGCATGTGTTTGGACTGTTGGGGAAACTGGAGCACCCGACTGGGAGAACACAGGGAGAAAGTGCAAACTTGCACAGTAATGTTAACTGACCCACCAGGGACTCGAACCAGCGACCTTCTTGCTGTTGGGCAACAGTGCTAAACACTGAGCCATCGTGTCGCATTAGATTATATTATATTATATAAATTATTATATTATATGATATTATATGATATTATATTACATTATATTACATTTATTATATTATATTTATTATATTATATTATATTATATTATATTGTATTATATTATATTATATTATATTATATTATATTATATTATATTATATTATATTATATTATATTATATTATATTATATTATATTATATTATTAAAAAGTGTGGTCACCTATTATTATTAGGAACAGAAAGACAACAAATTCAATTAAACTACAAAATTTTAACTACATGTATAAACTTTTATGGTTCACTTAATGTTTTTTCTCTTTATTAAAATTTTATTTTATATTTTTATTTTACAATTTTTTTAGGTAGTACTGTTAAATTACTTACATTTAGCATTTTTTATTAAGATTCAAGCAACTTACATGGCAAGGGTGTCCATTGTCCCCTGTGTTAATCTTGCTTGAAATAGAACCCCTTGCAATGGCAATTAGGTAAAGACCCAACATAAAAGCTGTAAAACGCAAGATACAAAAATGCACTGAACATTGTTATTATTTATTTATTTGTTAATTATGTACTGTTATCAATTGAATTTGTCATTCATTTACATATTTATTTTCACATTTTTAACCATTTATCTTTTCACTTTTTATTTTTATTTATTTATTTTTTTAAGTATTTTGTTCTGTAGTTCAAACAAAACCCAATAAATATATTTTGGGGGAAAAAAAGATGATGATAAAAGACAAGTGATGATAAAATAAGTACTGCAACTCATCAGAGAGTACCAGTATGTAAATGCTTTAAGTCAAGTACTGAATAATCTAATAATGCATATACACAAATATCTTTATCCTAAATATTGTTTATCTCGATTAATGGTTTTTCATAATCGTTAAAAGCCAAAATCAAAATCGGATTTTCGATTAATTGCACAGCCCTAATATATATATATATATATATATATATATATATATATATATATATATATATATATATATATATATATATATATATATATATATACACACACAGTTGAAGTCAGAATTATTAGCCCCCCTGAATTATTAGATCGCTCGTTTATTTTTTCCCCAATTTCTGTCTAACGGAGAGCAGATTTTTTCAGTAAAAAATATTTGACTAGATATTCTTAAAGACACTTCTTTACAGCTTAAAGTGACATTTAAAGGATTAACTAGGTTAATTAGGGTAGAGTTAGGGTAATTTGACAAGTCATTGTATAACAGTGGTTTGTTCTGTAGACTATCCAGAACAAAGAATTCCTACAGGGGGCTAATAATATTGACTTTAAAATGGGTTTAAAAAAAATCAAAAAGTACTTTTATTCTAGGCGAAATAAAACAAATAAGACTTTCTTAAGAAGAAAAAATATTATAGGAAATACTATGAAAAATTCCTAAATCCGGTCAACATCATTTGGCAAACATTTGAAAAAGAGAAAAAAATCACAGGAGGGCAAATTATTTGGACTTCAACTGTATGTTTGACAATTTGTTAATGAAGGGCATTTCTATTATTGCTATCAGGCAGTTACTTCGTACCCGGAACAACAGCCTGTCCAATGACCAGCGACAAAACAGCTGTGAGGCTCCTACCACCCCTGAGGAGGCGGGGTTTGGAGAAGGAACTGTGGTTAAGCAAAGACGAGGTCAAGGTAAGTTACAGACAACTAATAGACAGAAACAGATGTTTTATAGAGAACACACACAACACAACACAGTCTTACCCTATAAATTAACCTGAACTAAGTGTAACAGAAGCCAATTTTTTGATGATTGCATATAGTGTTGTGCAATATAACCATTTATATACGGTATGGACAAAATAAAAAGTCTAATGTTTAATATTATTATGCTTAATTGTTTATATTGTTTTGTCATGAAATGCATTATTTACATTAATACTTTTTTATAATTAACATACATGCAATATTAAATTATGGGATGCAGACAGAAACATGAAGAGCATCATGAGAAAGTTGCAATCTAGAAAGTACGGTGTTAACATTTTGCATGTTATATAGGGATATTTTTATTTTTATGTTGAATCTGTTATCATTCGTTTTTGAAAAGTGTTTAATATTTTATTATTATTTATTTTATATTTCTACATTTTCTTATAAAAGTGAGAATTATGATCACTTATAAATGAGTATATGCTTCAAAATGTAAAAAAAAATATATATGTATAAATTTATAAATTTAAATATATAAATTTATATGTAGTTAATAAATATCATTGATTTAATTGACAGAAATGGTACTATATCATAATAACCATTGATATATACAGTATATTGATAATCGGTAACACTTTACAGTAAGGTTGTATTAGTTGATGTAAGTTAATGCATTTACTAACATGAACAAACAACAAACAACACATTTATTACAGTATTTGCTCATGTTAGTCAATGAAAATACAGTCATTCATTGTTAGTTCATGTTAACTCACAGTGCATTAACTAATGTTAACAAGCATGAATTTGGATGTTAATAATGCATTAGTAAATGTTGAACAACAATTAATAAATGATGTACAATTATGTTTATGTTAGTAAATACATTAACTAATGAAACCTTATTGTAAAGTGTGACCTGATAATCAATGATATATATATATATATATATATATATATATATATATATATATATATATATATATATATATATATATATATATATATATATATATATTGTTATCAGGATATGAGACGTATGTCTTATATTGTGAAATTAGATTTTTTTTTTACATCATTGCCCAGCCCTATTTGCATGCACAATAAAATAAATAGTGAAGAAGTGTGTGCTGTTTTGTCTCTGTAGTTCGGGATCACCATCAGGCTCATAAGTCCTGGCCCTCCACACTGAGTGACACTGACAGTGTTGGTCCTGGAAGTGGACTGGGCTCTCCCACCAACAGCACTGGTCTGTAAAAAAATGTCAGCTTTATACAATTAATGAGTAAAAACACTTCAATAAAATAATATCGTTTAATGTTTTGATCTTAGGAGACATCTCAAAGCCGTCAAGGCCAGTGTCTGCGGCCACTTTATCATCCAATGAAGATTTAGAGGAGAGAGATGGTGCCATGACCCAGTTCGAACAAAGTAAGTAATCGATTACAAGTCAGTTCCTTCATTTATTTTCCTTCAGCTCAGTCCCTTTATTAATCAGGGATCGCCACAGTGGAATGAACTGCCAACTTACACAGCGAATGCCCTTCCAGCTGCAACCAGTACCGGGAAACACACATACACACTCATTCACACACTCATGCAGTGTAGCCAGTGTAGTTCATCAATTCCTCTATAGCGCATGTGTTTGGACTGTGGGGTAAACCGGAGCACCCAGAGGAAACCCACGCTAACACGGGAAGAGCTTGCAAACTCCACACAAAAATGGCACATTTTTGAGATTTGTTCCTATCTATTTTCTGATCACACACACCAAACTTTACACTTTTTTTTATTAATTATTAATTGTAATAATTAATTATTATTATTAATGTGTCTTTATGTTTGTTGTGTTTTAGGCATAAATGGGATTGAACCAGAAATCGTGGCTCCCACTGGACCGTTCAGAAACGTGGGATTGTCCAAAGCTGCAAAAACCCATCGGCTGCGCAAACTTCGCACGCCATCCAAGTGTAGAGAATGTGACAGCTACGTTTATTTCCAGGGTGCAGAATGTGAGGAGGTGAGACTGAAGATAGCCCAGTAGGCAGGGTTGATTCATTTTTGGTAGCCCAAATGGACAACATAATAGCTCTGGGACGTCAGGCTAGCAGTTTTGAGAACCCTGTTTGTCAGTCAGTCAGTCAGTCAGTCAGTCAGTCAGTCAGTTAGTTAGTTAGTTAGTCAGTTAGTTAGTTAGTTTGTTAGTCAGTTAATTAGTCAGAGTGACTGAGTGACTAACTAACCAACTGGCTGACTGACTGACTAACTAAGTGACTGAATAGCTAACTGACTAACTAACTAACTGACTAACTGACTGACTGACTGACAGTCAGTCAGTTAGTTAGTTAGTTAGTCAGTTAGTTAGTTAGTTAGTTAGTCAGTTAGTTAGTCAGTCAGTTAGTTAGTTAGTGAGTTAGTCAGTCAGTCGGTTAGTTAGTCAGTCGGTCAGTTAGTTAGTTAGTTAGTCAGTTAGTTAGTTAGTCTTAGTCAGTCAGTTAGTTTGTTAGTCAGTTAGTCGGTTGGTTAGTTAGTCAGTCAGTTAGTCAGTTAGTCACTCAGTCAGTCAGTCAGTTAGTCTGTTAGTCAGTCAGTCAGTTAGTTAGTCAGTCAGTCAGTCAGTCAGTCAGTTTGTCTGTCAGTCAGTCAGTCAGTTAGTCAGTCAGTCAGTCAGTCAAATAGTTAGTCAGTCAGTCAGTAAGATAGTCAGTCAGATAGTTAGTCAGATAGTTAGTCAATCAGTCAGTTAGTCAGTCAGTCAGTTAGTTAATTATTTAGTTAGTCAGTCTGTTAGTCAGTCAGTCAGTCAGTTAGTTAGTCAGTTAGTCTGTTAGTTAGTTGGTGAGTTAGTCAGTCAGTCGGTTAGTTAGTCAGTCGGTCAGTTAGTTAGTTAGTTAGTTAGTCAGTTAGTTAGTTAGTCTGTTAGTCAGTCAGTTAGTTTGTTAGTCAGTTAGTCGGTTGGTTAGTTAGTCAGTCAGTCAGTCAGTTAGTTAGTCACTCAGTCAGTCAGTTAGTTAGTCAGTTAGTCACTCAGTCAGTCAGTCAGTTAGTCTGTTAGTCAGTCAGTTAGTTAGTCAGTCAGTCAGTCAGTCAGTTAGTCAGTCAGTCAGTCAGTCAGTCAGTTAGTCACTCAGTCAGTCAGTCAGTTAGTCTGTTAGTCAGTCAGTCAGTCAGTTAGTCAGTCAGTCAGTCAGTTAGTCAGTCAGTCAGTCAGTCAGTCAAATAGTTAGTCAGTCAGTCAGTCAGATAGTCAGTCAGATAGTTAGTCAATCAGTCAGTTAGTCAGTCAGTCAGTTAGTTAGTTAGTTAGTTAGTCAGTCTGTTAGTCAGTCAGTCAGTCAGTCAAATAGTCAGTTAGTTAGTTTGTTAGTTAGTCAGTTAGTCTGTTAGTCAGTCAGTCAGTCAGTTAGTTAGTTAGTTAGTTAGTCAGTCTGTTAGTCAGTCAGTTAGTCTGTTAGTCAGTCAGTCAGTTAGTTAGTTAGTTAATTAGTTAGTTAGTCAGTCCGTTAGTCAGTCAGTCAGATAGTTAGTCAGTCAGTCAGTCAGCCAGTCAGTCAGTCAGTTAGTTAGTTAGTTAGTCAGTCAGTCAGTCAGATAGTCAGTCAGTCAGTCAGCCAGTCAGTCAGTCAGTTAGTTAGTTAGTCAGTCAGTCAGATAGTTAGTCAGTCAGTCAGATAGTTAGTCAGTCAGTCAGTCAGTCAGTCAGATAGTCAGTCAGTCAGTCAGTCAGTCAGTCAGTCAGTTAGTTAGTTAGTCAGTCAGTTAGTTAGTTAGTCAGTCAGTCAGTCAGTCAGATAGATAGTCAGTCAGTCTGTCAGTTAGTTAGTTAGTTAGTCAGTCAGTCAGTCAGTCAGTCAGTCAGTCAGATAGTTAGTCAGTTAGTTAGTTAGTTAGTCAGTCAGTCAGTCAGTTAGTTAGTTTGTCAGTCTGTCAGTTAGTTAGTTAGTTAGTTAGTTAGTCAGTCAGTCAGATAGTTAGTCAGTCTGTCAGTTAGTTAGTTAGTCAGTCAGTCAGATAGTTAGTCAGATAGTTAGTCAGTCAGTTAGTCAGTTAGTCAGTCAGATAGTTAGTCAGTCAGTCAGTCAGTTAGTTAGTCAGTCAGTCAGTCAGTCAGTCAGTCAGATAGTTAGTCAGTCAGTTAGCTAGTCAGTCAGTCAGTCAGTCAGTCAGTCAGATAGTCAGTCAGTCAGTCAGTTAGTTAGTCAGTCAGTCAGTCAGTCAGATAGTTAGTTAGTCAGTCAGTCAGTCAGTCAGTCAGTCAGTCAGATAGTTAGTCAGTCAGTCAGTTAGTTAGTTAGTCAGTCAGTCAGTCAGTCAGATAGTTAGTCAGTCAGTCAGTTAGTTAGTCAGTCAGTCAGTCAGATAGTTAGTCAGTTAGTCAGTTAGTTAGTCAGTCAGTTAGTTAGTCAGTCAGTCAGTCAGTTAGTTAGTCAGTCAGTCAGTCAGTCAGTCAGTCAGATAGTTTGTCAGTCAGTCAGTTAGTCAGTCAGTTAGTTAGTCAGTCAGTTAGTTAGTTAGTCAGTCAGTCAGATAGTTAGTCAGTTAGTTAGTCAGTCAGTCAGTCAGTCAGTCAGTCAGTTAGTAAGTTAGTTTGTTATAAAGCACATTTAAAAACAATAGTTGCTTACCAAAGTGCTGTTCAAAACAATAAAAACAAAAGAATGTACATGAGAATTAAATATGCAATCAAAAATGTATTTATATAAAACACTTCAGATAAAAATATGATTTAAGCTTGGATTTTAACAAAGAAATATAATAACAGAAAATATGACCACATTACCCCTCTTCTCAGAGGTCTTTGTTGGCTGCCTGTCCAATTCAGAATTGATTTTAATGTGCTTTTACTGGTATATAAATCCCTCCATAATCTAGCCCCATCCTATCTCGCAGAGCTGCTTCATTTTTACACTCCCGTGAGATCTCTTAGGTCAAGCGATCAGAATCTTCTTTCAGTTCCTCAGTCCAGACTGAAACGTGGAGGGGACAGAGCTTTCTCTGTGGCGAGTCCTCGGTTGTGTAACACCTTGCCCCTTAAGATTAGAATGATCTATTCCATCATTATCTATTTTTAAATCCGTCTTAAAACGCACCTTTTTAGCTTGGCATTTAAAGAATATTTTAATAGTTTCTACTGTTACATGTTTACAGATGTTTCTCCTGCCTTATTTCTACGTTTTTATGTACTGTCTTATTATTTTTACCTTGTCTTATGTACAGCACTTTGGTAAGTCTTATGACTCCTTTTAAATTTGCTCTATAAATAAATGAACTTGAAAGAAAGAGATGATACAGTTTGAATTGACATAGGTAAGCTGTTAGTTTGAGGCCACCCTTAGGTTCAGTTCAATTCATCTTTATTTCTGTATTGCTTTTACAGTGTGAATTCTGTCAAAGCACCCTTGCAAAAGCTCTGTCTCAACCTGCAGTGTGTAAAGATCCCTGAACACAGTGACCTAGTTGGATGTGTAATGTATGTGTGTTTTTGTTTTAGTGTTTTCTAGCGTGTCATAAGAAGTGTCTGGAGTCTCTGGCCATCCAGTGTGGGCATAAAAAGCTCCAAGGCCGCTTGCAGCTCTTTGGTCGGGATTTCTCTCAAGTCCTGCATGGTAAAGAGGACGCTGTTCCCTTCATCATCAAGAAATGCATCACGGAGATCGAGAGGAGAGCGCTCAAAATGAAGGTATGACGGAAAAAAATAATGAGGGGGCATTTACACAGTGTGCTTTTCCATTCAACAGCCCCATTGTGTAAAACTTACAAAAACTCCAGCAACAGAATGGTAGTAGATTGTGAGCAACAGCATATTCTGGTTTTGGTGATGATTTGGAAGCTTCAGAAATGTGATGCAGTAATCTGTATTAGAGTAATGCTTTATTTTTCATGTGTTCAGGGAATCTACCGTGTGAATGGAGTGAAGACCCGTGTGGAGAAGTTGTGTCAGGCCTTTGAGAATGGAAAAGAGCTGGTGGAGCTCTCGCAGGCGTCTCCACACGACATTAGTAATGTGTTAAAGCTCTACCTGAGACAGGTGAGGGTTACAGCGCATACAGTACTTATAGTACATACTGACTGCTTTACTTTTCTAATCCAAAAAGGAAAATTAGCCAATGATTGACTCACCCTTACTCTTCTGTAGGTTTACACGGTCTAAAAATTGCTGGGTTGTTGTAACCCAAATGTTAGGACAATTATGGACAAATAAAACTTGTTTTAAAAAGTGTGATTTAAATTTTACGGAAAATATTAACCTAACAGTTGGGTTTGCCCATCTGTTGGCTTACAACAACCTAGCATTTTAAGAATGTATGAATATCTTTTTTTTGTCAAATCCAATCTGAGTTATTTTAAAACATTTAAAAAATATTGTATCAAATAAATTTTCTAGAGTGAACTAACCCTTAAGCATTTTTCTTTTCATTGTGCAAGAAGCGTAAAAAAGGTGTTTTTCTATTTTTTTTTCTATTTTTATTCTGGAGAAAGTCTTATTTCTTTTAGTTTGACTGGAAAAAAAGAAAAAATTCTATATATATTATATATATAAATAATATTTATTATTAATTAGGGGTGTAACAATATTACACATGGAACCGAAATATTGCGATACACCAACCATGATACGTATCGTGAAACTCTTGTGGCGTACCGCAGTATTCTCACACCCCCTGCTGCCCATTGTGTTGAGGTTGATGTCACTTGTCTCTAACTAAATAAACCAATTTAAATATCTTTATTTTATCATATTTGATTCAATTGTATTAGTAATGATGAACTTTTGTTCTAAATAGTATATTCTAAAGTTAGTATTTTCCAAGTGCATGTCATATGACTTGAGTGAGCATCACACTCGGTTCTACTGTACGCAGGATGGCTGCTTCACATATTATTAAGATTGCAGATCCCCAGACACATTTAAGTCATCTGTGTGGGAACATTTTGGTTTTCCAGTGGAGTACAGGAATGGAATTCGTGTCGTAGAGAAAGCGCACGCCTATCTGTCGTAACTGTTTCACGAAACTTACTTATAACATTCAAAAAGTGTGGTAATTATATTTTACAATGTGAGGGTGTAAGCAAAAGACACTGACAACAGAACTGCCATACTACCAAAAGGTGATTTAATGTACAAAAGTGAAACCAGAGTAATGCCCAAAAAAATATTTACAATTATAAAAATATAATAAAGTAGCAAATTCAAACAAAGTATCAAACAAAAATTAGTTCAACTCAAGAGTAATGGGACGATAGTGAAGCCAAACAAAAGAAAGAAATATAATGAAACAATTCTAATTCATGAATAACCCTTTACCCTGCTAGAAACTGATGAAAAGAAAAAAAAGTTCTTCAGCGCCATGCGCCGCATTCTTCCCTATACTGAAATGTAGAATAAAATAAATACAAAGATGACCTTCACCTCTTACCTGATGCATTTAACAATACATTTTCTATGTGTTTGCAAAATGTAAGTCGAACGACAACTTCCCTGTCCACCTTACTCTGAGAAAAGAGTGAACTTGAGAAGGTATAGCTCAATATTGTCGGGAAGGAGCGGAGCCAAAAAATAACATACAAATCGATTGAAATAAAAATGGACAAACCTCACAAAATTTCTCAAAGTGGGCAAACGAAAGCAAGCAAAAACAACAAAAATCATAAATACACGAAAAACGAGATCAAAGAGAAAACAACGCTCTTTCCCACTCCTCTGACATGCTGTTTATAATCCCGCACTACGCTGTTTCCACTCTGTTTCAACTTTTCAGATTTGGGGTTGTGTATGTATGTATGGATGTATGGATGTATGGATGGATGGATGGATGGATGGATGGATGGATGGATGGATGGATGGATGGATGGATGGATAGATAGATAGATAGATAGATAGATAGATAGATAGATAGATAGATAGATAGATAGATAGATAGATAGATAGATAGATAGATAAAATATATAAAATATATAAAATATATAAAATATATATATAGATATCCTTGTGTGTATAACAGTATTTGTTCTGTAGTGGTTTTTTCTGTTCTGTCAAGAAAAAAATATTGCTTAAGGGGGCTGATAGTATTGATTTTAATTTTTTAAATTTTTTTTTTATTTATTTATTATTCTAGCCGGAATAAAACAAATAAGACTTTCTCCAGAAGAAAAAATATGCACTGCGAAAAATGCTTTTCTTACTTAGATTTTTTGTAAAAAATCTAAAAGTTCTTAAATCAAGAAGCATTTTCTAGACAAGCAAAATATATTGTTTTGTTTTAAAAAATAATAGGCCAAAATGAAGTGAGCTTTTCCCTAAATCAAGCAAAATAATCTGCCAATGGGGTAAGCAAAATGATCTTATCACAAATCGAAAAACAAGATTATTTTGCTTAGCCCATTGGCAGATTATTTTGCTTGATTTAGGGAAAAGCTCACTTATTTGACAAACAAAAGAAAAAAGATTCATTTTGATTTCAGCAGTATGTAATATGGTGTATTTTGTATTATTGCTCTCTGTGTGATCTGCAGCTCCCGGAGCCCATCATGCCCTTCCGGATGTATAATGAGCTGATGGGACTGGCCAAGGAGAGCCTGAATTCAGATGCATCTGAGTCCACTGATGGGGTAAAGAGCCCAGAACTGGTGGATCGTGGGCCAGAAACAGAAGCCGAAGTGCTGACACTGGTGGAGAAACTTAGAGAAGTGCTAAAGCGGCTGCCGAACACTAACATCGCCACGCTAAAGTACATCATTCAGCACCTGCGCAGGTCAGACTCTTCATCTGTGGAAAATATCAACACATTGTATTATTTATGTAGCAAATTAATATTATATAAGACAAATACAATTAGCAAAAATAAATACAATGTATTCATTTAGAAGTTTAGCAAATGTATATTTTAATTGTATAAAAAATTGTTAGATTAAAAATAGTATTACCGGCACGGTGACTTAATGGTTAGCACTGTGGCCTCACAGCAAGAAGGTCGCTGGTTCGAGTCCCGGCTGGGCCAGTTGGCATTTCTGTGTGGAGTTTGCATTTTCTCCCTGTGTTGGTGAGGGTTTCCCCCGGGTACTCCGGTTTCCCTCACAGTCCAAACATATGCGCTAAAAGGGAATTGATGAACTAAACTGGCCGTAGTGTGTGAATGTGAGTGTGTATGGGTGTTTCCTAGTACTGGGTTGTGGCTGGAAGGGCATCCGCTGTGTAAAACACATGCTGGCATAGTTGTTGGTTCAGTTCGCTGTTGCAACCCCTGATAAATAAGGGACTAAACCAAAGGAAAGTGAATGAATGAAAATAGTATTAATTAAATTAATAAGTATTTCTAGTTATTTTGATAAAAAATGTAATCTTAATTAAATAGTGTTTTTATTTTATCATATTAAATTATTTAAAATATATACAATAATTTTGTACAAATATAAGCTTAAAATATAATACATTTAAAATGTGAATTAAATTAAGTTCAGTGTAATATTTTCCCAACTTAAGTCAAATGTTTTATAATTATTCACATTATGGCAAAACAAAATAATTGATTATTGTATATAAGTATTTTATAGTTTGAGTATTACAGTTATTTGTAAGAAATATTTTTGAGTTTAGCAGAACAAAAAAGAAAACAAGTCATACAAATGAAAATAAATGTAAAAATAAATCAATAATAATAGCTTGGTTGTTAACAAAATCAATTTTTTATTCATAATATTTATACTTTTATTTCCAGTGATTTCAAAAGATTTTTTCTTTACATACATTTTCTTTATGAATTAGAGGAAGTACTTTTAAGTAATTACTTAGTTACTTGAAGTCATGATATAGGCTGCATTTACACTGCATGGTTCAAGTGACCTAATTCTGATGTTTTTCTCCCATGTGGCACTGATGGGATATGGCCCATGTACATATAAGCAGGAAAAAATCACATGGATTCCGATTTACTCAAATCAGATTCAGGCCTTGTTCGTATGTGGAAATGTATCTGCTATGAATTGGATCTGTGTCCTTGTGTCTGCGGTGTAAGCAGCTAATCAGACACATACAGTACATCAGGGGTTTTCAAAGTGTGAGGTGCGCCTCCCCTAGGGGGCGCCAGAGCATGTCAGGGGAGGCGCGGGAAAAAATATTATATGATAAAAATATAATTATTAAGTTTAATTATTATATGTATTTTTTATTATATTTAAACGTTTTAATTAAACAAAGCTAAAAAAAAAAAATAATACGTCTAAAATAAGAAAACCAGAAGGCCATAGCTGTGAATTCGCTTCTGTTTGGCTAGCCTGCCAATACTGGTATATGCCTGCTAATACAATGGATTGGTTTCTGAGACCCCCCCGATTCAAAGCCTTCTAGTTCAGGGGTTAAACCCAAAAGACGACGATATGATGATCAGTATTTGAGTTTAGGATTTACGTGGACAGGACCAGCTGATGAACCACGACCTTTATGTGTGGTTTGTCAAGATATTTTGGCTAATGACAGCATGAGACCCGCTAAACTTCGACTGTTTTGACTGGGATGGACAGTTCTTGGATCTGTTCTGTTCATATTGAACCATCATCCTAGCTTTAAAAACGTTATATTAATATACTTATTACTCTGTAAATAATTGCACTTTCATGCAAATGATGATAAAAGTGAGTTAACAGTCTGACATCTGTCTGTGTCTTTATATATATATATATATATGTGTGTGCGTGTGCGTGTGTGTGTGTGTGCGTGCGTGCGTGCGTGCGTGCGTGTTTGCGTTTGTGCGTGTTTGGGAGGAGAGGGCGCCAATGGATAAGTTGTGTCAAAAGGGAGGCCCACTGTCTTAGACTTTGAAAAACCCTGCAGTACATTACGTGCATAAATCATGCTATGGACGTTACTTTAAGATGGCAACTGGTTTAAAAAGTCCTAGATTAAAAGAAGATGGCTTTTCTGTCTTGAACTACAGTAAAACAACTTTTTGTTTTGGGATTCTTTGTCAGCAGCTAAGAGTAAATCGTTGGTTATTTTCACTAATGCGGTTTCTGTACTGTGATGAGCCCTGAAACCTGACTGGAACACTTCAAAAACACTGTCAGTTATCATTATCAGCTGTCAGTCTTTTTTTCCCTGCTCATTGTGCCTTTGCCGTGTGCTGTGTAAATGCAAATAATCAGACACGAGTCACTTTTAAGAGATGATATAAGCAGGTCATCGAAGAAATTGGATGCAGTCACAAAATCAGAATTTACAATCAAGATCTGCAGTGTAAATGTCATAAAGTCATAAAATCTACACAAGCTTAAATATTACCCATCAGTCTAGAGCAGTGAATGTTGTTAATTGATGTAAAATGATGACGTTGTTTTGTTTGTGTCTCTCTCAGGGTCTCAGAGCTGGAGCAGGAGAATAAAATGAGTGCCAGTAATTTAGGCATCGTGTTCGGGCCGACGCTAATGAGACCCAAACCCACCGGGGCCACAGTTTCCCTCTCGTCTCTGGTGGATTATCCTCATCAGGCCCGAATCGTGGAGGCTCTGATCGTCTTCCAGCAGAGCATCTTCATCTGCACGCCCAAATCTCCTGCTCAGCGTCAGGTCTGATGATTATTCAGTCATTCATTCTGTTTCTTTTCGGCTTAGTCACTTTATTAATTCGGGGTCGCCACAACGGAATGAACCACCAACTTATCCAGCATATGTTTTACGCAGCGGACGACCTTCCAGCCGCAACCAAACACTGGGAAACATCCATACACACTCATTCACATACACTACCGCCAATTTAGCTCATTAAATTCACCTGTACTGCATGTCTTTGGACTGTTGGGGAAACCAGAGCACCCAGAGGAAACCCACACCAACACGGGGAGAACATGCAAACTCCACACTGATGATTGTTCAATTCAAGTTTATTACTACAGCGCTTTTCACAATAATTATTGTTTCTCAGCAGCTTTACCTAAGGTGCACGTTATTGCATTACAATCAAAATCAGAAAACTTTAGGGGCCTCTTGTACAAAGACGTGTGTTAAATGAATAATAAAACATTGACAAAGCTGTAAATGTGCGTACGCAGTAAAAAAATCAGATGTATGAAACACTCCTTACGCGGAATCCCACATATATTCTCTTTGTACATCCGAATTAACATGAAAATGAGCGCAACATGCACAAGATCATTCTTGAGATGTTTCAGCAGCTTCATTAGAGTTCACCTGTGGTCAGTTCAGCTCATTGGACATAATCTGAAAAGGCTACACATGTCTATATAAGGGCCCAGGGTTGACATTGCATGCCAAAGCACAAACCAAGTATGAAGACAAAGGGCCCTATCATACACCCGGCGCAGTGTGGCGCAAGGCGCGGCGCAATAGTCTGTTGGTAGTTTCAGCTTGGCGCAAGAGTCGTTTTGAGGCGCTGCGCTACTCTGTTTAAATAGCAAATGCATTAGCACTCATTTGTGCGCCCATAGGCGTTCTGGTGTAAAAAGTAAGGTGTCCTGTGGCGCACTGCTGGCGCGTCGCTATTTTGAGAAACTATAATAGATTTTTCATTAGACCAAAACTAACCCGGTCTAAACTCCAGCGCAGAGTTGCGCCTCGCTTACGCACTGCTTAATACACACAAGAGAGCAATAGGCAAATATCTTTACATATGAAAAAAATTAAATATTAAGGATATATATAGGATAAAATAAGAATAGATATACAATATAAATATAAAGGATTAAAATATTACAAAACATATTATTTTCTAGCCTACATAAATATGAAAAATCACTGCTTTTATGTCTTCTTCATCTCGGGAGGCTTTTTCAGTTCATTCATAACAATTTGCTTTTGTATAATGTTATTATTATTAGCAGTATTATTTAATATATCCACATTTATGTTTGTTTTATTAAAAACAAGCTTAGATTTGTCCACCTGTCAGGTTTTAGACCATATGGGGCACAGCATGTGTTTTAGGATATAACTCAGGTTTTTGAGCACATTTTGTTATTATTATTCATTTATTCGTTTGCTGGAAATTAGAACTGAATTTAGAAATAGTTTTGAAACGAATATTTGCGCTTAACAAACTAAAGTACTTATTTATAGACTAATTGATGTCTGTGCGTAAAGGTTTCCCTATTCAAGAGCGAAAGTGAAAGTAGATCCATTATCTCTCATTCTCACGCAGTAGATGCTCTGTTTAACTGTTTTCTGTTAAAACACTGTTAACCGTTTGCTAGTGAAATGCTCATTTTTTTCCACTTAGACTTACTTTGCGTCCTGTAAATAGTGAATGCGCTCTTGGCGCGACGCAGTTGACTCTTAAAGGGAATGGGAGATGAGACTGTAATTGGTTTATTCTTAAAACACACCTATAACTCATTAAGAAAATAAACTCAACCCTTTTAGACCATGCGCCTTGGCGCAAAGCACATTTTCCCATCCTTAAATTAGCAAAAACGCGTCCTGACACGCCCTGAAAGAGTTTGAGCCCTGCGTTTTGCGCTTTGCGCATGGACCGTCAAAATAGAGCCCAAAGGAATTGTCTGTAGACCTCTGAGACAGGATTGTCTCCATGCACAAGGCTGGGGAAGGTTACAGAAACATTTCTGCTGCTCTGAAAGTTCCACTGAGCACAGCAGCCTCCATCATCCGTAAGTGGAAGATGTTTAAAACCACCAGGACTCTTTCTAGAGCTGACCGGCCATCTAAGCTGAGTGATCAGGGGGAGAAGAGCCTTAGTCAGGGAGGTGATCAATAACCCGATGGTCAATCTGTCTGAGATTCACTTGATACTTTTATTATTATTATTCCCTCCAGAACTGTCTTGAGCATCTGTCTGCCCTCCCTCACGCCTCCACAAGCTATCACATTCACCACATTCATTGCCTTTCGTCTTCTGAGGCGCAACTCATTTATTAGAGAAGAAAAAACAGCACAGTGGCATCTCCAAACGCACTAAACTACATTTTTCTGTCTGATAGTTGCTTCAGTTGACAGGAAGTGATGATTTTGGGCTCTTTTGTTTCTCATTGACTGGAAACGCTGCTTTATTCACAGACGTTTCAATCAATATTCCAGTTTTGAGCACAAATTTAATTCCCATCTTTGGATGGAAACACAGATAGTGAGGATGCAAGTGTTCTGCTGTTTCTGCTTTAATCATGCTCTTCTCCTACATTCAGGACAGTGAGACTGGAGCTCATGAAGAGCCAATCAGAGCCCATCAGGAGTGCGGTGAGACAACACACGGTGTATATTACAGATATTAGAAGTGATAACTATTAAATAATATATATTTAAATAAACTATTATTAATATATGTGTGTGTGTGTGTGTGTGTGTGTGTGTCTATCTGTGTGTCTCTCTCTGTTTGTGTGTATACGTGTGTGCGTGCATGCATGTGTGTGTGCGCAGGTGATTCAGTGGGCTCGTCAGGCTCTCAGGAGCGCTCTCTGGACTCAGACTCGGATGCGGAGGATCCGGCTGCTGGATTCAGACCCCACCGTCCACCTCTAGTTAGTCAGGAGAGCGAAACCAGCACAGAAGAAGACCAATTGAGTCCCAGAGCCAGTCTGGATCTGAGCGGCCTCGTCCCAGAAACCATCCCAGAGCAGAGCGTCCCAGAGCCTGCAGAAAACACCAGCGGCAGATCCCAGCAGTAAGAGCAGAATCCAGAGCGTACACATACACCACCGCCAGAGCTCAGTGTCATGCTTGTACAAGAAGCCTGTTCATTTGATCAAAAATACAGCACAATTGTGAATTATTACTCTTTAAATTTCTTATTGAAGGCATTTTAGTTTTTTAGTGCAAAAACATACTAGAAAATTATATTAAAGGGGTGGTCCACTACGGTATCATATTTTAAACTTTAGTTCATCTGTAATGTAGCTGTGTGAACATAAACAACACCTCTGAATGCCGCAAACGAAGTGCGCATATACCTAGAGCAGTGAAGAGGCATGGCCAGAGGCGCTGTAATGTTATAACAGAGATGCTTCCTGGGGATGTGGAGTTGATCTGCGAATCTCAGCACATTATGTTAGCTAACCAATCAGAGCCTCTTGATGGCGGGTCTTTTGGAGGAACTAGGAAACATGACAGTCATTTTCATGTTAGCTAAGTAGCTGAATACAATCAAAGTAAGGTATATGAAAAAAATAATGTGATTTTCTACAAATGAAGCATAAACACACATTACTTTGCACCCCATAAACACAACCAAGCCTTAAAAATGCACTCTGGACCACCCCTTTAATAAGACGACGTCCATCATTCATATAGTTCGAATCCTGACCCCCACATGAAAACTTAGAATAAAAAATAATAAAATGAAATTGTAATTGAATAAACAAACAAATAAAAAATAAGGATGTTCAATACTTTTACAGAAAGGAAGAGAGTTTTGAGTGCGTTTTAAAAGTCTTTTTTTTTGTGTGTGGTTTAAAAGAGCCCCTATTATTCTTTATAAAGGGTCATATTTTGGTTTTGGGCGTCTCCAACAACAGACTGATCTGCTTGCAAGGTCAAAAGACACTTTCATTGTCCTATAATCAGAGATGTATAAAGTACTAGAGACCCAGACTTAAGTCAAAGTACAAGTGCTCTATCAAAAAAGTGACTTGAGTAAAAGTTGAAGTGCTCTTTAAGCACTATACTTAAGTGGAAGTACTGAAGTATCCAACATTTTTTTTCTTCAGTATTGCAAGTAGTTTATTCTAAAATGTACTACTCATGTACTGAAAGTAAAAGTACTACTATTGTGTAATGTAGTTATTAAAGAAAGCAGTCAAAACACATCATATTGTTTTGTTTATTTTAAATATCTTTTTTTGGGGCACGTGATCAAGCAGAACGCAAAGAAACATGGCTTACGATGCTGTTTTTCTCTCGCGCTTGAACCACCGATCTGACTATAACAGCTTTAACACACCTTTCAAAGTTGTGCGTCACAAAAACACTCCGTAATCCACTCAAAACGCTATTGAAACCTATTTTCGGATCGCAAATTACTGGTTGTAAACAATATAAACGAAAGTTCTAAACAATCTACCGAAAGACGCTGGTCACTATGGCGCCCTCCATGCAGTAGCCAAGAAAAAGGTCTATAATTATAACGAATAGGGGTGTGAATCTACACTGGTCTCACGGTTTGATTCATTACGATTATCATGCCATCGATTCGATTTAATTCGATGTCTCGGTGCATTGACGATGCTTTCCATACATAATTAGATTTTTTCTTCACAACACATGAATTTTTTTTATTAAAATATATATTTTATTTATATAATATTTGTAATAAAATTTTGTGCTTTATCACAGCAGTTAGATATATGAACTGTGCCCTTAATTTGACCCATAATCACAGCTGAAGCCCGCGCTTTACTTTTAGCATTGGAGTATATAGAAATTGCCCAACAAAAGAAATCCATCATTTTTACAGACTCTAAATCATGCCTCCAAGTTATGAAATCTTCAACGAATGATCATCCTTTGATTGATAATATTTTAACTAAAGTTCACCAACTACAAAATCAGTTTTATCACATCATTTTCTGCTGGGTTCCTGGACATGTCGGACTTTCAGGCAATGAGCGAGCTGATGCAGCTGCTAAAGATGCTTTGAAGCAAGTAGTGAACAAATGCCAAAGTCCTCCGTCAGAGATGAAACCTTTTATCAACGCTTACATTTTAAACAAGTGGCAAAAGGAATGGGATGCATTAGAAAACAATAAACTACATGAAATCCAACCTGAAGTTTCACACAGAATTTTAAGACAATTTAAGAATCAATTTGATCAAGTAGTTTTTAACCAGATGTCGTATTGGGCATACGAGAATTACACATGGTTTTTTGCTCCAAGGTGAAAACCCTACTCAGTGTTTGTGCTGCAAAACTCCTCTTACTGTAAAACATATTTTACTGGACTGTCCTGCTTTTACTGATTCCAGAAGGACTTTTTATAAAATGAACTCTTTTAAGGACATTTTTGACAAAGTGAAACCAGAAAAGATTTTAGAATTTTTATCATGTATTAACACAAAAAAATCTTATTTAATTTATGTTTTATTTTGTTTGTTGATTTTTAAATTGTATATTTATTTTTGAAAGATTCCTGCCATGAAGATAGCCTTGGTTGCTGACATGGCACTAAATAAAAAATACATTACATTACATCCCTTAATCTGCTCAAAGAAAACACTCTTTCTGAATGTATCAAACAAAACTCCAACACATGCATAGAAGACAGCATGAGCGTTTATAGCTGATAAACTAATGTAAATATAATCCTGCTTGCTTTTTGAGCGCTGGCAGTTGAGGTCTTACACCCTTATGATTGGTTATTGTCTTGACCTGCTTAACAGAAAGGGCTGCAATCGGCTTTAGAAATGTAAGCGCCGTTCACTGATGAGTTATGCGGGAAGAACAGCTGCGGTTACAGTCGATATGCATATAATACGCGGTTATCACAGGTAATAGACACAGTGGAGAAAACTTGCACCTCTGGCGCGCTCGTGTCTGGATCCACAAGTATCGCTTTTACAGCCAAGAGGAAAGGAAGTTACCTCACAAACAGGCCAGCGGGTCAAACATCCAAAGTGAGAGGTAAAGATGGAGTTTTACAGCATTTCTAATGAAATAGCTGCTCGTGTGCTGTGCCGGCTTCATTGTAGTAAGAGCGTTATTTACTCGCCCTCGCCTCCTTCACCATAGTATTCTACTGCAACATCACGCATAGAAGATAAATGACGTCAGTACGTAATAATCGGTTATGATATCAATAATTTTGACACCCCTAGTAACGAGTAATGATGCAGCACTTAAAAATGTATTATAAATTCTAATAATATTTCACAACTTTGACTGTATTTTTTTGATCAAATAAATGCAGGATATGTTTCTTATGAAATATTGAAATCTCAAACTGTTGACCGGTAGTGTATATTAACAGTATTTTTTCTATTGAAATCAGTATCATTTCCAAAACTTATCCAAAATAAACGATTGCTTATATTATGTTTTGGTGTTTATATTCAGATGATGCTGGTTAAATTCTCTATATCATTATTATCATACAAATATGCACTAGTGTATAAACCATGAACGAAACTGGACTGCAAACATTACTGAAACGTGTATTAATATGATATGATCCGTATCTTGTAAATATTCTATCTTGAGTTTTGCATAAAATCTCCATATATATTTGATCATAAGATGCAGAGTTTAATGTTTTGTTTTTCAATATTTATTATAGCTTTATTAATGCACTGGAGTTTGTTTTATTTTTGCAAATGAGCGTATCAATTGTGTTATGGACGGTTAAAATGAACTAACAACAGCCATGCTGCTGGTCAGTGCTGGTTTTAATGCTTATATATATAAATTATATATATATATATATATATAGTACAGACCAAAAGATTGGAAATACCATCTCATTCAAAGAGTTTTCTTTATTTTCATGACTATGAAAATTGTAGATTCACACTGAAGGCATCAAAACTATGAATTAACACATGTGGAATTGAATACATAACAAAAAAGGGTGAAACGACTGAAAAATATGTCATAGTCTAGGTTCTTCAAAGTAGCCACCTTTTGCTTTGTTTACTGCTTTGCACACTCTTGGCATTCTCTTGATGAGCTTCAAGAGGTAGTCACCTGAAATGGTCTTCCAACAGTCTTGAAGGAGTTCTCTGAGATGCTTGGTACTTGTTGGCCCTTTTGCCTTTTCTCTGCCGTCCAGCTCACCCCAAACCATCTCGATTAGGTTCAGGTCCGGTGACTGTGGAGGCCAGGTCATCCGGCGCAGCACCCCATCCCTCTCCTTCTTGGTCAAATAGCCCTTACACAGCCTGGAGATGTGTTTGGGGTCATTGTCCTGTTAAACAATAAATGATGGTCCAACTAAATGCAAACCAGATGGAATAGCATGCCGCTGCAAGATGCTGTGGTAGCCATGCTGGTTCAGTATGTCTCCAATTTTGAATAAATCCTCAACAGTGTCACCAGTAAAGCACGCCCACACCATCACACCTCCTCCTCCACGCTTCACGTTGGGAACCAGGCATGTAGAGTCCATCTGTTCACCTTTTCTGCATCGTACAAAGCAACCGTGGTTGGAACCAAAGATCTCAAAGTTAGACTCATCAGACCAAAGCACAGACTTCCACTGGTCTGGCGTTTTTTAGCCCAAACAAGTCTCTTCTGCTTGTTGCCTGTCCTTAGCAGTGGTTTCCCAGCAGATATTCTACCATGAAGGCCTGATTCACAGTCTCCTCTTAACAGTTGTTCTAGAGATGTGTCTGCTGCAAGAACTCTGTGTGGCATTGACCTGGTCTCTAATCTGAGCCGCTGTTAACCTGCCATTTCTGAGGCTGGTGACTCGGATGAATTCATCCTCCGCAGCAGAGGTGACTCTTGGTCTTCTTTCCTTTGGCGGTCTGCATGTAAGCCAGTTTCTTTGTAGTGCTTGATTGTTTTTGTGACTGCTCTTGGGGACACTATCAAAGTTTTCCCAATTTTTCGGACTGACTGCCCTTCATTTCTTAAAGCGCACATAGTTTACCCCTTTTTTAAGATTTAATATTAGTATTATGGTTCTTCTGAGTGTGCCAGTTTAGGTTCAGTTCAACACACAGTTCAGATGTTTTTATTATAATGTGCTCAAAAGTGTTATTTTGGGGGCGTGTACACAGCTTGCTCTTTAGGGGCGTGTTGCTTCACATGAAAATTAGTTTCAAATTCCCGCCCAATGTAACAAGGGGGCGGAGCCAAGAGCTCACCCGCACTTTGTTTGGCAACAGACAGGCAGACAGAGAGAAGCGACATGAGTGAGAGAACCAGCATTCAGCGGTACATGTACGAGTCGGACACAGACCAAACAGAAAGTACAAAGTCATTTGTGTCTTTGTATAGTTCTACAGCCATCTGTGTGCTAGTTTAATGTTCTGAGCTTGTACACCGAGACTAATAACCACGCACACTGAATCAACTTTGACAGAGGCACCGGATGCAGAGCGACACGGCACACCAGACACACTCTGTGGTGCGGCAGAAACATGAAGTGTCCCGAGTCATCGCGCCACGCAGCGCCATGCATTTTAGAATTCTAATTCTGAACATAGGTCACTATCAGGGTACACACAACAGCACTTCAAGTCGGCGGCTGTCCACGGCACCCAGCTGCCGACTTGAAGCGCTGTTGTGTGTACACTGATAGAAACCCATGTTTAAAATTCTAAAATGCATGGCACTGCGCGACGCAGAGCAGCGCTTCTGGTGTGCGACCTGTATGCAAGTTTATCATTTTATTTCCAATGGAGAGACGCGCACATGAGTCAATGCGCATGCACTTTTCCAGCTGCACCAAGTCAAGATCATAGGGAGCTTCTGTGATCACGAAAAATGCAAACGGCTGAAGTTTAAGTACACAAATTTGCAATAATTCCGATTAGAGTTATAATGTGGAGAATATTGATCTTGTGTTGAGCTCAATGAGCCTTACGTCTAAAACTAGAGCAAAGGTGTTCCTTTAGTGACATCTCTTTTGACTCGCGCTGAAAATGGTGGAAGTGAAACAACAAACTGAGGATATAGGGTATATGCCGAGCTAGTGCTGTTCCCATGCTAATACACTTCCGGTGACCTGTTATTGTGAACTTTTTTCCATTTTATGTTCCTTATACAGCATCGATGTTGTAATGTCATAAAAATACATTCAGTTAAATAAACTTTAGCATTTAATTAGTTGCTCAAGCGTAAAATGAGACAAAAAGCCGTTTACTCGCACGCGCCCGTCAGAATCGACAGACTAATGCAGAAGCTCCATTGAATATAATGGGGTAAAAATAAATGCTCGTATTACAAAGATATGGTTGGAGAAATTTAATTTAATGCAGTGCTTCTTGTACAATCTGAGACCCACTTCAAATCGGATATCACTCAGCTAGTGGAGATCGCTGATTTTTAAAGAAAACAGACCTTAAACGCACCGGATTTTGCATTGGGATTCACTTCGCCGGAAGCACTTAACCCAGGTTACTGGCAAATTAAAAGTCCTATTAGCATGCTTCGGCACATACCCCATTATCGTGACGCACCTGTCAATCAATATTGGTGGGCGGGGGGACTGCACTCTTACGTAAAGTTGCAGTCGGTCTGAAAACCGCTCCAATTGGTCCACCGTTTTTATGTTATTAAATTGAAAAAAAAGGGCTGTGTGTTTATATCACCCCAATATGACAGTCTATACACTATACTTGCACACACGTCTGTCCAAACAGCTTGAGAAGTAGATTTTTCACCATAGGTGCCCTTTAAAGCAATGATGGCCATTTGTTTTTCTTTACTTGGCTGTTTTTTTCTTGCCATAATACAAATTCTAACAGTCTATTCAGTATGACTATCAGCTATGTATCTACTTGACTTCTGCACAACACAACTGATGGTCCCAACCCCTTTTATAAGGCAAGAAATCCCACTTATTAAACCTGACAGGGCACACCTGTGAAGTAAAAAACTATTTCAGGTGACTACCTCTTAAAGCTCAAGAGAATGCCAAGAGTGTGCAAAGCAGTAATCAAAGCAAAAGGTGGCTACTTTGAAGAACCAACAATATGACACATTTTCAGTTGTTTCACCCCCTTTTTTATTTTGTTATGTATATAATTCCACATGTGTTAATTCATAGTTTTGATGCCTTCAGTGTGAATCTACAATTTTCATAGTCATGAAAATAAAGAAAACTCTCTGAACGAGAAGGTGTTTCCAAACTTTTGGTCTGTACTGTACATATATTATACCCATTTGTGCAGTTTTGATAGTGGTCGTGAGTGAAACGTGTGTGTGCTACTTTCTGTCAGGCATTTGCTTTATTTGAAATAGTGTTTACATCTCATATTTCTGCATTATTATTGTTATAAGTGCTGTGTTGTGTGTCTATACTAGTTGAAAGCGTCTCATGATTGTAGTGCCATGTTAACTAAAAAAAAAAAAAGCCTTAACCAGTACTTGACTGTACACCATGGTGACTGAATTAAAGCCATTATTATGAATCTGTACATATTTCTGGACACATTTATATGCAATAAATATATAACTTGTACTATATTTGTTTTACTTTCTATGCTTTATTTTGAATCTAAGCTTGTATTATAAGTATATCTATTGTTTTGTGTTTTTTTGAGTTTGACATGGCTTTTTTGTTTTAATTTTTATGTAATACTTAAAAGCTTATATTAGTTTGTATGTAAAATTCTTTTTTATTTTGGTATTTTATATATAATCTAGATTACTCACTGTAATCTTGGATTTAATGTAGATTAATCTAGATTAAAATGACTAATTTAAATTCTGCCAAAGGCATTTCGAAAATGTGTGCTACCCAAATAATGACCAAGAGTAAGGCTTTGAGAACGGGTTTCTCAAGCCAGGTGGCGCATGATCTCCTGTTTCCAAAATGCATCACAAACTGCTTGAGAAACTGTTCTACTATGATAATTGGTGATGAATATAAATGATGTTCAATAAGATGTATGTGTGTTTACTAACTGTTTATTCAGTTAAACATGAAATTTGGACTGTAGGCCTACATAAGCTCAAAACAGCAATTTTTGATGACCTTAATCCGACTAAAGTCATAACTGAACTAAACAGAAATGGAATTAAGACGTGGAGTATGCAGATATTAGAGGATATGTTGAAGCAAACACCGCAATCAAACTATTATCGTCATGTAGAACTTTTCACCATATTTTCCGACAAGATCCACACACAGCTGTCAGTAAAGGACTGCACACACACATACACACAAACATCGCATATGCGTTAGTTTATTCTTCCCATTTGGCGTGCGTTATTAAATTCTATAACACTCTCACCAGTCCTTACTCCTTATTTGCATCTAATACCCCAGTTTGTCACGGAGGCATGAATGAAAACTTCATGAGTTAAAATGAAACTGCCGAACTGCGGTTAAGGTCACCCCAAATTACAGGAAACTTTTACAGGAAAGCACTTCACGTAAACACCTTTATTACTGTATATTATTGTCTATTAAGGCAAATAACTAGACTACAGATATCCATGTAAGCATAGTCAGTAGTGTCTTCGAAGTAAGAGAAAGATCCAGAAGGGCACTTTTTTTGTCAGACTGCTCACCGGTCAGGTATACAACCGCGCTAAAATATCAAGGTGAAAGTCATCATAGCTTGCGTAAAACAGACCTAGCTCCAACCCAACTTTGAGAATAGATTAACAGCGATATTTTTTTAATAGCACAATAAGAGTCTCACATTAACGCCGATAACAGCCCACCACTAATATATATATATATATAACCCGATTCACATGGGGCTTCAGCATCAATGCTTGACGGAGTGTCTGAAGTTGGGGCTGACGCAATCATCATAGCAGCATCAGCCAATGAAATTAGTCCGCAGTCGACTACTGTCTGAGCTGGTGTATTTGCATAAAGTGATCTGATTGGCTGGAGCGTCTGTTGGAGCTTAAAAAGTTGAAGTTCCCAAATTCTGCAGCGAGCAACGCCACTGAAGTGTCGCCGACTGAAGTTCGGCAACCCTTGACGTCACCCATTCAAAGTGAATGTGAAGCGTTGATGCTGACACCCCGTGTGAATGAGGCGTAATGGAAGGAAGGGGCTGGAAGGGCATCCACTGCTTGAAACATATGCTGGAATAGTTGGCAGTTCATTCCGCGGTGGCGACCTCTAAAATAGAGACGAAGCTAAAAGAAAATTTATGAACGAAAGTACGTATATACATAAAAAGTGTGTGCTGTTGCATTCATGTAAACCAGGGGTCACCAATCTCGTTCCATGAGGGCTGGTGTCACTGCAGGGTTTAGCTTCAACTTGAGAGGGGTTTGGCTGCAGACTTGGTGCAGTGCAATCTGAGCTGCATTCAATGTTTTTTAATGCGCTCACCTAACCCCACCCCTAACCCTACTTGTCATAATGACGTCACTCACTCCATTGAGTCTGACATTGCATCGCTAAGAGATGCAGTCTCAGCTTGCATCATTGTTTTAGTATGCCCCAAATTTTAGTATGTAAAATGTTTCAGCATACCAAAAAGGTTTTAGTATGGTATGCGTTTATGCAAGTGAGACAAGTGTGGTGCTAATCGACAAGAGAAGGCACCAATAAAGGTCCATACACCATACCAGGGGTTTTCAAAGTCTAAGACAGTGGGCCTCCCTTTTGACACAACTTATCCATTGGCGCCCCCCTCCTCCCAAACACGCACACACACATATATATATATATATATCTACAGATCCAGTAATGCGGAAATGGAGTGTGCTGCTAGAAGCGGGGATGAAAAGAGCTGGAAAACTCTAAAGCAGGTCGCACACCAGAAGCGGCGTTCGGCGGCGCGCCGCGCAGCGCCATGTATTTTAGAATTCTAAACATAGGTTTCTATCAGGATACACACGACTTGCGGCGCCCGGCGACGGCTCAGGACGCAGTTCATTTTTCAGCCGCGCCACAGAGCGCCATCTGATTAGTTTCATGTTAAATATCATTCGAATGTGCGCGTCTGGTGTGTGATACTTATAAACTGTCATGTACATCTGAAAACGGAAGCGGGGCTGCAGACATTCGCCTCTCTGATTGGGGCTTTTCCTGAATATTAAGTAGCCTAACACGCACAGTTCAGTCCTGCATTATCTCCGTGTAAGTTCAGACTTCGCAAGTTTGATCAAGGCTGCAGTCTCTTCTTCTCAGTTTGATATGGAAAAGCAGACTATACCGAGGACACGGGTAAATCTTCAAAGGGAACAGTGTACTTTATAACTTCATTCACATTACCCTGGCTTCGTTGTTTCACTTTCTCAACAATAAAATGTAAACATGATTTAAGGAACTGCCTATTTTCATTTAAATATTAGCAACTTAGACAGCAGACATGTTGAGGCGTCGTGCTGCATAAGATGAGCGTCATCTTCACTGTGTGGATATTTATAACAAAACGGAGCCGATAAAAACACTGCCTCCTTTCAATTTCAGTGAAAATACGAAACACAGCCTCTCTTTTGCTGAGTATCAGTTTTAAGAATCGATAATGGCCATTATAAAAGTATAACATACAATAAGTTTATACATTATAGGAAATAAAGGCAAGCGATCAGTCAATATACAGAATGTAAGTGCTTACATTAATCATTAACTTATCTTTGCGCTCAGCCAAAACACGTTACCTGAGAACAAGTAATAGATTCCAATGACCAAAGTCAGGGAATATGTCGTTAGATAAAGACAACAAGATGAATGAAATATCCCGTTTAATAAATATAGTGAGATTAGATCCAGCGGGAGATGCTTGATGAGAAGTCCGACTAGCAGAGCTCTCATCTGGGTAGATGGGCTGAGTGTGATTAAATGTTGAATGTGATGAGTTTTCAACAATACTAAATTGAAACTTTATTTTTTTACATGGTTGAATAATTTTTTGTTATTAAAATTGAAGTTCCTGTTTCAAAGCTTACAGATAGATGACTAATTTGTATGTCATTGACACTTTTGGCACTTTTTTGGAGTATTTTCATAAGTTTTGTTTTTTCCTGTAAATGATTCAATAAATACCGTACCGTGACATTCATACCGAGGTATTACCGTACCGTGAAATTCTGATACCGTTACATCCCTAATATATATATATATATTTATATTTATATATGTATATATATTTATATTTATATATATATTTATATATATATATATATATATATATATATATTTATATATATATATATATATATATATATATATATATATATATAGATATATTTATATATATATATATATATATATATATATATATATATATATAGATATATATATATATATATAAATAGATATATTTATATATATATATATATATATATATATATATATATATATATATATATATAGATATATATATATATATATAAATAGATATATTTATATATATATATATATATATATATATATATATATATATATATATATATATATATATATTTATATATATATATATATATATATATATATATATATATATATATATATTTATATATATATATATATATATATATATATATATATATATATACAGTATATATAAAGACACAGACAGATGTCAGACTGTTAACTCACTTTTATCATCATTTGCATGAAAGTAGCCTATTTTAATATAACGTTTTTAAAACTAGGATGATGGTTCAATATAAATAGAACAGATCCAAGAACTGTCCATCCCAGTCAAAACAGTCGAAGTTTAGCGGGTCTCATGCTGTCATTAGCCAAAATATCTTGACAAACCACACATAAAGGTCGTGGTTCATCAGCTGGTCCTGTCCACGTAAATCCTAAACTCAAATACTGATCGTCATATCGTCGTCTTTTGGGTTTAAGCCCTGAACTTGAAGGCTTTGAATCGGGGGGTCTCAGAAACCGATCCATTGCAGTGCACATGCCCTTTTTAGTCCTGGATAGAAAGTGCCCTTCCAAAATGATCAAAAGTGCCCCCGCGACGCGGCACACCCTCGGTCCCGCCCTTCAGTAGGCGCGCGACAACACCGCTCTTGAGCGTGCGCGCGACAACACAGCTGATCAGAACGCGCGCGACAATAAACTTAATTAAACTTAATAATTATATTTTTATTATATATTTTTCCCGTGCCTCCCCTGACATGCTCTGGCGCCCCCCAGGGGAGGCGCGCCTCACACTTTGAAAACCCCTGCACCATACTAATCAAGCAATACAACTGTTTATTGCTGGTACACACAGCTGATATCAATTATCACAATAATATTCAATAATCATGAATCATACTCATGAACATCATTAATCGAAATACAACTAAATTGCATAAAAGGCTTATAATGCAAAATAAAGATGAGGTTACATGAATAAAAGACAGATAATGAAAACTTCAAGCAATTTGATACAAGTATATACAACCTCAGAGACGTGCCATCATTTTCCTCTTCAAAGACTGGGGAGCCCGTTGCAGTCACATTGGAAAACCAACACGTGTGTCCGAGAATGCCGGGCAATGCGAGCTTATCCCACGGCTGAGCTTCCAATGTTTCAGCAAGAAACCCTCACCTTTATAGTCAAAATTTGGGTGCTGGCCAAAGGTCGGCCTAATAGGTAAGAGAGAAGTGCGAGTTGATCAGGCCCACCTCCTCTCTCAGCTAGGTGCACATTATTTCTGATTGCAAAGCACTAATTTGAGGTTTGTAGTGTCAGCATGATTATCTAGAGTCAATATTCTACCTCCTGAAATTTGGAGAAAGTTAACCTTAAGGTCCGGAGAGCCTTCTCTGGTTATTTGGTCATGCCTAAGTGTCAATATTTTACCACATGAAATTTGGAGAAAGGTGTGAAGTTAACCTTAAGGTCATGAGACCCTTCTCTGTTCATTTGGTTGTTTGTTGAGCGCAACAGAAGAAAAACAAAAAATATCTCATTTGTTACAATCATAAAGGCTGCATCCAGAAACTATTGTCCAACTTGCCTCAACACACCTGCCTGAGTGTTTCAAGTATACCTAGTAAGACCTTGATTAGCTTGTTCAGGTGTGTTTGATTAGGGTTGGAGCTAAAATCTGCAGGACACCGGCCCTCCAGGAACAAGTTTGGTGACCCCTGATGTAAACGCATAGCTTAAGTAGTTCCGGCAGGTTTTGAGCGCATTACCGCTCCATATCACCACGCTAAATGATTGGAGTTATTTCACAGTCATAATCACATCAAAACACTACAGAGGCTTTGGATGTGATGCGTAAGAAACTAGTGCTGCACACAGGAGCAGCTTGAGAACAAAAACCTGACAAATGTATGAAATACAACATCTGAACAGTGGATTTAGCTGTGGGAACTGTGGTATAAGCAGAATAATGTACTTCGCTCCATTGAATTACTAGAAAATGAGTGTGCATTATTTTTCAATAATTCAATGACTAGACTGAATTATTCTGCTTATATTATGTTTAGGGTGGCACTGTGGCCTCACAGCAAGAAGGTCGCTGGTTCGAGTCTCTGCTGTGCCAGTTGGTATTTCAGTGTGGAGTTTGCATGTTCTCCTTGTGTTGGCGTGGGTTTTCTTCGGGTGCTCCCCCACAGTCCAAACACATGCACCATAGATGAATTGGATGAACTTAATTGACCATAGTACATGAATGTGTGTGTGTGTGTGTGTATGTGAGTGCATATGGGTGTTTCCTAGTACTGGGTTGCTGCTGGAAGAGCATCAACATATGCTGGAATAGTTGGCGGTTCATTCCGCTGTGGCGAGCCCTGATAAATAAGGGACTAAGACGAAGAAAAATGAGTGAATATTATATTTAATACCAACAATGTGCTGTAACGCTGATCCCATTCACAAAACAAAACATGTATATTTTTCCCATTTGTCAACAAACATAAGATTACAACTGAAAGGATATAGTATCTAAATTAAAATATATTCAATAATAAAAAAACTCAAATCATAAAACATGATTGTAAAAATAATAGTACAACACTGCTGGTCTTCACTGCACGAGTCTGTATGTGATGTAGCGTCCAGCCGTTTCACTGGGCCGGATGATCTTCACCACCTGTGTGTGTGAAAACCACAAACAAACACCTTCACAACACAACACACATCTGCTGAAACGCTCAATACAACACTTTCATGCATTAACAGCAGTGATTTACAGACCTGTCCTCGTTTCAGACCGAAGTATCGCGCCACTGGATCACTACACTGAATTCTGGGTAACTGGGTCTCCTTCAGTTTACTGAACACAGTCAAGAAAACGTAAACAACAGCTGAAAATACCAATGTTTGTCTTACTAGCGCATTCATTCATTTTCCTCCGGCTTGGTCCATTATTTATCAGCGGTCACCACTGCGGAATGAACCGCCAACTATTCCAGCATATGTTTGACACAGCGGATGCCCTTCCAGCTGCAACCCAGTCCTGGGAAACACTCATACACACTTTCACATTCACACACTATTCATTCAATTCCCCTATAGCGCATGTATTTGGACTGTGGGGGAAGCAGGAGCATGCCAACACGGGGAGAACATGCAAACTCCACACAGAAATGCCAACTGACCCAGCTGGGACTTGAACCAGTGACTTTCTTGCTGTGAGGCGACAGTGCTAACCGCTGAGCCACCGTGCCACCCCTCACACAGACTTTAACGCTGAAATAGTAAGAATTTTAAATGGCATCACGACAATACAATGACATTTCGACTTGTTAAATATATCAATAGACTTTATACAGTGAGCCGTAAAGTGTTGTCTTGTCATGGATACTATCTGGCCAACAGCTCGGTCACTTCCTCTTTTGTCATAACAATGTGTTCAGGCACCAACTGCAAGACAAATACAGATCAGATGAAGACATCAAAATATTTAGGAAAGAAATACAGAGCTGCTATTTAGTACCTTTTGTTGCAAACACTTTGTGGCATACACTACCTGACAACAGTATTGTCGTTGATCCCAGCTGTAAGAGCAACAAATAATAACTTGACTTCAAGTTGATCATTTGGAAAAGTGGCAGAAAGAATGAATCATCTGTTGATCTGCATCCAGATCATCACAAATACTGCAGAAGACCTACTGGAACCAGCATCATCAGTCAAGTTTGGTGAAGGAATAATCATGGTTTGGGGTTACATTCAGTATGGAGAGATCTGCAGAGTGGATGATCAACATCAACAGCCTGAGGTATCAAGACATTTGTGCTGCCCATTACATTACAAACCACAGGAGAGGGACAATTCTCCAGCAGGATAGCGCTCCTTCTCATACTTCAGCCTCCATATCAAAGCTCCTGAAAGCAAAGAAGGTCAAGCTGCTCCAGGATTGGCCAGCCCAGTCACCAGATATGAACATTATTGAGCATGTCTGGAGTAAGATGGAGGCGTTGAAGATGAACACAAAGAGTCTTGATGAGCTCTGGGAGTCCTGCTGAACGCTTTCTCTGCCATTCCAGATGACTTTATTAATCAGTGATTTGAGTCATGTCAGAGATGTATGGATGCAGTCCTCCAAGCTCATGATGGAGTCAGACACAATATTCATTCTGTCTCCACTGCAGCAGGACTTTATCTTCTATACTGGACATTATTTCTGTTCAGTGATGAGACTTTAGTCTAAGCAGAGTCAGCAAAACAGAGTCTAAATAAGCAAAATCTAGAGGCCTTTGCCTTTCATAGAAGACACTTCTGATACCAAATGATCAACTAGAAGTTATTATTCGTTAATCCTAAATCTTGAAGAGGCCACAAAACTTTTGTCAGGTAGTGTAGTTCAAACAGCCATATATCATCACCTTAGATTTAACAGGTTATATCTGACATTTTTGTCAAAATTGAGTTATTCACATATTCTTATTAAATTACATCTTATTTAAAATTATGTGATTTTTTTTTATAACTTTTTACATTTTAGGACTTTTTATTTAAAAAACAAAAAAGGTTTTACCTAAAAAGTTGATCTCTAGCTTGGCTGTGTCATTTCTCCGGACTGCTCCATTGACAGCGGGAAAGACCAGAAGGCAAAATCTGTGGACTAAATAACGCTACGCTACACAAAATTGAGAAGAAACCTGAAAAGATCAATGTGATGATTTAGAAGCATTTTTTGACATTAAGATTAAATTTTACAGATTACATTTTACATTGTTGAAAAAGAAACAGTTATTAAAACATGTAATATTAAATGTAAAATATATCTTCATTTGTGTGTGTGTGTGTGTGTGTGTGTATATATATATATATATATATATATATATATATGTGTGTGTGTGTGTGTGTGTGTGTGTATATATATATATATAGTGAGTGAAACATTTATTTGCTCTTCGTCTGTTTTCTTTAAAAGGTCTTTAAATTTGATATTAAGCCTCGAAGGGCAAAAAATGAATTTAATTAATGGGGCATATAATTAAATAAATATAATTCAAAAGTTCATATAAAAGCATAAAATGTCAAACATACATTTTCCTTCCTAATCTACACTTTCCTTCCTAATCTGCAATTGCCTCTCTGGCTCCACCGCTAACTGTGCTAAAAAAAATAAAAAATAAATAAAAACTTACATTACTAATGTTTTGCTTCTTAGACTTTACACACCTGAAACTTGCCTACAGCACTTATTCATTGTTGCTCTTAGTTGTGTAAATTGCTTCCTTGTCCTCATTTGTAAGTCACTTTGGATAAAAGCGTCTGCTAAATGACTAAATGTAAATAAATCAATAGTTAATATAAAGCATAAAAATTCAATAAATACTACCATATTAATTCCATAAAATAAATAAAAAATATGTCAATAAAATATTTAGCACAGTCATGTATGCTTAATTTGAACAAGAACAAAAATTCATCCTAAAACATTAATTAAATGTTATAAAAAGATAAAAATAAAAACATTCTCAAGCATCAACAACAAGTTAAAACATCAATATTTATATGTTTGTGATTGTATTTGTTGAATAGTAAAGCTTCAATGAATGATCTGCCAGATAAAACCAAGCGGGAAATGACTCTTTAGAATGAGAAGGGTTTATCTGCATATACAGTGTTTTTTTTTACTCTAATTAGCAAAAATGTTATGGAATTTTAATCATTTACATTTAGCGTACATTTAGGGTCTCTGTCATGTTAATGTAAAAGAGAACTCTTACACACATATTGTTTGCTGTATGGAATGCAAAAACTTTGAAGCTCAATATCTCAAAATCATCCAGAACGCAGAGAGAACCTCATAATTCCAAGGTGACGATATGTTAGTATAATATAACTTATATATAACTAATATTTGTATTTAAAATACTTGTAGTTGCAATATGTATTACTAGTACTAAAGACAGAGATGAAAATGAAAAGGAAACAATTCAGTAATCAAAACAGTAATCAAGTAGTATTAACAGCGATAGAAAATAGATGGAGAAAGTCTAAATGTGAAGTGGTAGAGGGATGCAGAGTATTTTACAAATAAAAACACAGAACAGAGGTTTCCAGCTGTCTGCATGTATTCAGTGTAGCGTGTCTGACCTCGTGTTCGGTGATGTTTATGAGCAGCTCCTGCTGGAGAAACTGCTCCAGGATGTATTTTGGTGCCATGTCCACCAGAGACTGCAGAAACAAGCCAGACGGGTACACTAACACAGGGATTCCCAAACTTTTTTTATTCCGGGACCCACCTAAGGCAAGTAATTCAATCTCAAGACCCACCATAATATTTTAATATGGAAAAATGGGTAAAAAAAAAATTTATCCATTCAAAGCAGTCAAAAATATATGGTGTGTGGCTTTTTGGATTTTGCGATTTGATATGCACAAAATGAGGCTCGAAGTGAGATGCTGTGGGATGCTGGCTGTAACTGTGATCATTTTTTTTTTGTTGTTGAAAAAGATACTCTTCTTTTTTTCAGAAGAGAATATGATCAGCCTTTGATCAAGCCCCTTGATTATGATCAAGCCCCGTCACATTGCAGTAAACTCCACTGCTAGTGTGTAGTCATAAGAAACTAAATCGCTTTTTGATCGACTACTACAAGCTGGACAAACGTCATATAAATACGCCAACGCAATTAACATTATTGCTGAATAGATCTAACATTTACACATTTGCTTGAGGAAGGAGTGATGGGGGTTGTTACATTACTATTACTATTTTCCATAACATCTACGCCCTTCCATAACATTAGCTGACGTTAAAACTAAAAGATAGCACTACAGCTATTGATTAGCAATCTGTCAACGTTAGGATGTAAAAAATATAGGACAACAAATAGCGTCAAATGATAGAATACATAGCAAACATTAGAAAATAAAAGGGTTTAGCCAATTAAAATCAATGGCTTATACAGAAATTAAATAAAGCTCTTAAATCTACTTCACAAAAAGTTACTGTAGTTTTTTAGTGAAGAGCAGCAAATTAATCTCTCATTGTGATTTGTTTGATTGTGTTTTGTTATTTTAAGAATGCACAGATCTATAATGAAGCATTCGACTACTTTAGTAACCGTTTGTGCTGATTTAAGAGAAAATGAGTAGTGTTTAAAATAAAACACGCAGGACGGAGCAAAAAAAAAAAAAAAACGAAAAAAAGAAACACTTTTCCGACAATCCCTTACTGAGAGCTCTGCTCAGCGCGAGCTCTACCGGCTAAACGCAGATTGCGAGAGCTCAAACAGAGCAGTGGTCGTAATGTCGAGCGAAAAAAAGAAAAAGACAGCTGTGAAACATAACCAGCTTTGTCTTCTTGTAGGAAACACACTTTAGATATTTTTAGGGTAAGAGGTTTTTGAGTTATTGCTGTCAGTCGTACTGGTTTTGATTCACCGCAATGTAAATATAGCTGCAGCTATGTGATGTTGCGCGACCCATCTTTGTTCCCTGTGCGACCCACTAGTGGGTCACGACCCACAGTTTAAAAACCCCTGCACTAACACAACACCACACTGTCAAAAATGGCTGTTATTGAGCAGTTTCCATATTTTGTGATTCACAAGAGTTTATTTAAAGTAGTTAATTGCATTATTGGATGTTGATCTCTGCTCTGTCCACTTTTGATGTTGTAAATTCAGCTCTAGTGACTTTTATTGACATTTTAGTTGTTTGAAATAATAAAAGAGATCATATCTAGAGAACTAAGTCTGTAAAATAACAGAAGATGTGCTGCAGTTTATTACAAGGTGTTTGTAGTGTAATGTACGACACTAACACAGACAATATAGCACTGAAGACTATTACACATGTGCAGAAAAGTCAAGGTTTGCAAGGTTAAAAGTTGTTGGAAGAAGGATCAAGTTCCCATAATGCACTTCAAAAGCAGAAATAAACCATAAAACATGAATCACAAAACTGCTAATTTGTGGATGTTTTAAATTGTGTAGTCAAACCTCAGCTGTGTTTTAGTGAGGCAGTGTTTGGTTCAGCACCTGTTTAGCAGATGGTGTCATGCCCGTCTGCACCACAATAACAGCTCGAGTGATGTTCTCCTCCTGCATGCGCTGGCAGTACATCTTAATGGTCTTGATGCCCACTTTAAGCTCCTCTAATGCACAAAAACACATTGAAATATGTGAGGATTCAAATCGGTTTAAAACTGCATACACTGTAAAAAAAAAACAAATCTGTTGCTGCGTCCCAAAGGGCTATTTTGTAGATTAGCCCTATAGATATATACATTAGATGTTGCCTACCCTGTTGTTGTCTATTGGACAGAATGCGTCAATAGCGCCGCCATCTTGGTACAGGGTAGCGCTCCTTTGAAATGAATGCGGGACCAAGGTACAGTGGAGGACTGTGGCCATCCAAAGCCAGAGATATACACATATACACATATATCTATGATTGGGAGTTTTCCTGGATGTTAGTATGTCATTTTTTTTTTTTCTAATTACGAAAATTATAATTTTACATCACTTTTCTACATTGATGGATCAGTGACCGCACGGGCATTCCTGACAAAAAGCTTGTGTTTGTGTGTATGGAAATGTACTATTCACCCTCCCTGTTAAATTTGATCTAATCATGTCCTGAAACACAGCTCCTCTCCTGCTTTCACTTCTCATACTGACGGAGGGAGCGATTCGCTTGTGAATGAATCTCCGTTATGATTGACTCCTTCACTAGCCGACAATAATACAAGTTTCTGGCAGTGCAGCATCTCGTTGTCATAATTATTTTGCATTGTTTGCTGATTTTATTCAACAAAACTAGCATAAGCCGAGTGTTTAGTGCGAGTTGGAGCTGCTTTGCTGTATGGTGAATGCAGTAAGAGACTGTTATCATCAATAACGTTTCCTGATTAGCACAAAAGTTCAGAACATACAAAAACAGAAAAAACTTAATATTACCTATGAAATGTTCTGCCTCTGTGCTTTGTTTTCTTTGTTTGCTCGTTACTACACCTTTAGACAGCGCTAAAGTCCTGCATCTTCACGTAATAACACTGTCTTGACTAGTGCAGCTGAATGACATTTGTCCTGGGAGCACTGTACCAATATGGCGGTGCTATTGACGCATGCTCAGGGTCCCCATGCGATATCTAGTGTATATATCTATGGATTAGCCCAATGGCGAAACTAACAGCATGGTCGAAGGTTTAATGCATGTTAGCCTTTTCTAGTGCTTCTGAAAAGAATTTTGTTATTTATTAGAATTTATTTATATTCGTTTTTTAGCTCCGAATTTAATCTGACTCCAATTTTAAGTGATCCTAAAATTTAGACTGTATTTCTAATTGTAAGAATGCATCACATTCATCATTTAGAGTTTTCATTTATATTTACATTTACATTTAGTCATTTAGCAGACGCTTTTATCCAAAGCGACTTACAAATGAGGACAAGGAAGCAATTTACACAACTAAGAGCAACAATGAATAAGTGCTATAGGCAAGTTTCAGGTCTTATATCTATTTTTACGCTGTAAATACTGCTCTCCGAGTGTAAACACCGCAATCAGATTATTGCCATCGTGTAGGATTTTCGCCGCATTTTGCGACAGGATAGTCTATACACACACGGCTTTCAGACGCTACCTACCGAGTTTATACGAGTTACCAAGAAATGCAGAGGTTTTTTTTTCTCCCATTGGCCGCACGGTATCAAACATTGCCATGGTCTCTGCTACATTCATTCTTCCATGGGCAGGCACCACACCAAAACTCATCCCGCCACAGCTACATTACAGCTTCTCATTCAAAACATGCAGCATGCACGCATGAAGTGTTGCTGAATGAAAGTGCTGAGCTGCAGTTAAAATTAACAAATTAAGAATTTGATAAGCAAATAATTTGATTACTGATGTCCATGTAAACACAGGCAAGCAGTGGCGCAGTAGGTAGTGCTGTCACCTCACAGCAAGAAGGTCGCTGGTTCGAGCCTCGGCTCAGTTGGCGTTTCTGTGTGGAGTTTGCATGTTCTCCCTGCGTTTGCGTGGGGTGCTCCGGTTTACCCCACAGTCCAAAGACATGCTACAGGTGAATTGGGTAGGCTAAATTGTCCGTAGTGTATGAGTGTGTGTGTGGATGTTTCCCAGAGATGGGTTGCGGCTGGAAGGTCATCCGCTGCGTAAAAACTTGCTGGATAAGTTGGCGGTTCATTCCGCTGTTGCGACCCCGGATTATTAAAGGGACTAGGCCGAAAAGAAAATGAATGAATGTAAACACAGGCTCTGTCTATCTCCCCTGCGTCTGTGCGTGTTGTTTTGGCTCTGTGAAAATCAGCGTGTGTAAGTACTGAAACTGCCCTTTTCTTGCAAACCTTTCCCTCTTTCAGCCCTCAACGCTCCCACGTAAACAAAGCTGGACTTGCCCATTTTCCTGACTTTTCTCAAGCTGGAGGTGTGACAACCCCCTGCTGAGACAGGGGTGGTGTCATGGCCTTTAATATTTAAATTAAAATGTCATAATAATGATGATGATGTTTAGAATGTGTCGTTTTCATAATGAAGATGTTGTCCATGTAGTCATGTTTAAAGAAATTAAACATGAATGAATGAATTTTAGTTCAGTTTTTGAAAGCAGCACAATACAACCGGGGAAACGACACCATAAACTTAAATTCAAGCACTTTTTAGGACTTATGTTTGTTTTTAAGTACTTTCCAGGCCTTGAATACACATGTCTGAAATTCAAGTGCTTTCAGGGAGCATGGCAACTCTAATTAACATCATTCAAACAACTTTACCCAAGCCCCCCTACTTGACGGTTTGTCTTAAGTGTCTGCCATCTTTGTAGTTTGTTTACATTTTTTTTTTTACCTGACTTTATAGTTCCAACTGAATTCACGTCCAACATTATGGGTAATATTAGCGGTTAAAGCACGTATGGTTCTACAGTTCTTTAAAGGATATAGTAGATCATAGGTCTCAAACTGAATTCCTGGAGGGCCGCAGCTCCAACCCTAATCAAACACAGCGGATCCAAATAATCAAGGTGTTCAAGACTACTCAAGACTACTAAGCAGTCTTTAAAAGGTCTTTAAATTTGATATTAAGCCTCGAAGGGCAAAAAATTAATTTTATTAATGGGGCATATAATTAAATAAATATAATTCAAAAGTTCATATAAAAGCATAAAATGTATTAAACATAAGTTTTCCTTCCTAATCTGCAATTGCCTCTCTGGCCCTACCGCTAACCGTTCTTAAAAAAATATATAAAATAAAAAATAAAAAAAATAAACTTACATTACTAATGCTTTGCTTCTTACACTTTACACACCTGAAACTAAAAGCGTCTGCTAAATGACTAAATGTAAATAAATCAATAGTTAATATAAAGCATAAAATTCAATAAATACTACCATATTTATTCCATAAAATAAATAAAAAATAAGTCAATAAAATATTTAGCACAGTCATGTATGCTTAATTTGAACAAGAACAAAAATTCATCCTAAAACATTAATTAAATGTTATAGAAAGGTAAAAATATATATAGTAGATCATAGGTCTCAAACTGAATTCCTGGAGGGCCGCAGCTCCAACCCTAATCAAACACAGCTGATCCAAATAATCAAGGTGTTCAAGACTATTAAGCAGGTGTGAGTTGGAGGTGGTTGGAGATCAACTGTGCAGAGATGCGGCCCTCATGAATTGAGTTTGAGACCATTGTAGTAGAGCATCCGGGAATCCACTCAGACACACACACTCAGCTGCATCAGATCTGACCTGGGAAGAAGACGAACATCTGATCTGTGGGATCGTCATTGTGGGCCACCAGAACGGTGAGGTCAGTGCGTCTGGGTCGTCCCTCGCTGGGTCGATCTCCAAACTGAATCTTGAACTCATCCAGGGTTTGGTCCAGCTCGTCCTGCGTCACCAGATACCCGCGGTCATGGCACAGCTACAACAACAACAACAACAACAACAACAACAACAACACAGGTTTGTTTATTAGTGTGTATATTTGTGCCATACAAATACAGCATGGCATTACAAATTAATACATGTCTACTTTATTAAGATATATATTTACATACAGCTGAAGCTAGATTTCTCGCCCTCCTGTTATTTTGCTTTTTCCAAGTATTTTCCTAGTAATGTTTAGCAGATTCAGGAATTTGTCCACTGTATTTCCTTCATTCATTTTCTTGTCGGCTTTATTAATCCGGGGTCGCCACAGTGGAATGAACCACCAACTTATCCAGCATGTTTTTAGACAGCGAATGCCCTTCCAGCTGCAACCCATCTCTGGGAAACATCCACACACACATTCACACACACACACACATACACTATGGACAATTTAGCCTACCCAATTCACCTGTACCGCATGTGTTTGGACTGTGGGGGAAACCGGAGCACCCGGAGGAAACCCACGCAAACGCAGGGAGAACATGCAAACTCCACACAGAAACGCCAACTGAGCCAAAGATCGAACCAGCGACCTTCCTGCTGTGAGGCGACAGCACTACCTACTGCGCCACTGCGACAACAAAAATAATACATGTATACTTTATTAAGATATACATTTACATACAGCTGAAGCTAAATTATTCACCATCCTGTTAGTTTTCTTTTCCCAAGTATTTTCCTAATAATGTTTAGCAGATTCAGGAATTTGTCCACAGTATTTCCTATAATATTTTTTCTTCTGGAGAAAGTCTTCATTGATTTGGCGTTTAATTTTTTAGAAACCCATTTAAGGTCAATATTATTACCCCCTACAGCAATACTTGTTTTGGGTTGTCTACAGAACAAACCACTGTTAAACAATGACTTATAATTAATAATAACTACTTATAATTACCATAACTTTACCCTAATTAACCTATTAAGCCTTTAAATGTCACTTTAAGCTGAATACTAGTGTCTTATATATCTAGTCCAGGGGTCACCAACATGGTGCCTGTTGGCACCAGGTAGCCCGCCAGGTTCACATGAGTTGAGCCTGTTCTAAAAATAGCTCACCATACATAGCACCACATATGAGTAAGCTGCATCTAATATTTTTATAGGTATTCTTATTAAATCACACTTGCATTGGTGTAAATTTAAAAATTACTTTAAGTTATATATTAAAAAAAAACTTTACAAACAATTCAAGACAAATGAAGTGTTGCATATTATTATTTATCTAACTTGTTAAATCATTGTTGACAGCTACTGTGAGAAATCATTAACATGATCAATGCCTTCACATAGATGAATATTATTAATTATTAACATATAATTAAAAGTAAGAAATGTGTTATTTAATAACTGGTAGCCCTTCACACTAATCGGTACCCAAGAAGTAGCTCTCAGTTTCCAAAAGGTTGGTGACCCCTGATCAGGGGTCCGTTCTTCGTACGTGGATTACTCAGTAAACTGGATTTGGATATTGACGATTTGACAAGATCCAGGATCGTTTCGTTCTTCAAAGCTGATCCGAGAGTTGTTGTCATGGCAACAGTTCTGCTAGCTCAAACCTGATCGGGAGCAGGTTCAATTCATATAAACAGGATTAGATCGGCTCAGTTCAAGCAAAGATAATACAGAAAGTATGTTCCCAATTCTGATATTTTCTTACAGTAGTAGTTATATACACTTGGGAAAATGGTACATATTTTTTAACTATATATATATAAAGTTATAGTCATTATTAATAAAACGTATGCAATCTGCACCCTCGAAATGAAAGTACAAAGACAAAACTTATTGATATGAACTTTTTAGATCGCTTTGGTACAAATTGTGTATAATAGAAATGCACAATATGTCACTTTTTTTAAAGCAATAATACATTTATGCAGTCATAAACATGTTTTGATTGTTAATATGCCAGTGATTTGATGCTTCACAAAAGTTGCAGACACCTTTACCAATATGAACATGCTTTTGTAAACAACCAGTTATTCTTTACACCGATTAAAAAATGGCTACTATTATAAAGAAAATCTTTTCTAAATGAAGAACTAAATACATTGATTTGCATTGAAATAAATGATGAATACTCTTGTCTTGACACATGAAAGTGTAAAGCCTGCAGCTCACAACAAATGTGGAAAGTTCTTGCGTGTCATATTTAACAAGCCGTTTACTGCTAATTTGATGTAATTTTGCGGATAATTGAATATTAATCAGATGATGTCATTACGCTGCTGTGCCGTCAGCCAATCGTTGCATTGCTGATCATGATTTCGAGGATCGATAGATCTGTCCTTCATAACACACGCAGCGATCTCAGATCAGTTCATCCAGACATTCTAATCTGATTCGTGAACTTGTTTGAAGAACCAAATTAGCGAGAGATCAGTTATCAAGATTAAAAGATCCAGCATCTGCCAAATAATCTCAGATAATTTAAGCGAGTTACGAAGAACGAACCCGTAGTCTAATATTATGTGTATTATGTGTCTTGGGAAAGAAATCTAACTTTTACAGAAGGGCAAATAACTTTGTCTTCAACTGTGTGTGATTTGCAGATCATTTCAATGGCACTAAAACCATTTTTGTTACTTAAAATCATTTTAAATACATTTATAGCACTTTAGTTACTTGGTAAGATCTTTATTTAAACTTGCATTTATTTAATTTCAGAATCTTGCCAAGGAAATGTTTCTCAGCTAACGTTATGTACTAACCAACATCTACAAAATGAATGCAGCATTTCTTTTGTTCATTTAACTGTGATTGTTGTGTGTCTGTGATTATCCTATTCTCATTTTTATTTAACACTTTATTTTTCCATGGATTTGAGTTTGAAATCAGGGCGACACGGCACGAAGGTCGCTGGTTTGAGTCCTGGCTGGGCCAGTTGGCATTACTGTGTGGAGTTTGCATGTTCTTCTCATGTTGGCGTGGGTTTCCTCCGGGTGCTTGGATAAACTAAATCGTCCGTAGTGTACGAGTGTGTGTGAATGAGTGTGTATGGGTGTTTCCTAGTACTGGATTGCAGCTGGAAGGGCATCCGCTGTGTAAAACTTATGCTGGAATAGTTGGCGGTTCATTCCGCTGTGGCGACCCCTGATACATGAGCAACTAAGCTGAAAAATTAATGAATGAGTTTGAAATCAGTAAGCTACTTCTTTTTAACTAAAACATTTTAAAAACTGTTAATTTTACTCAAATGTGCCTTCAGTTATTTAATCATTTATACAATTATTACTAAAACGTTGAAAGAAACATGAAAACAAAATGTAAACATGAATAAAAGATACTATTTGTAACACCATATTAACTTTAAAATGGCACAAAGAAATAGCTACACTCACCGGCCACTTTATTAGGTACACCTTACTAGGACCGTGTTGGACCTCCTTTTGCCTTTAGAACCGCCTTAATCCTTCATAGCGGTGATTCAACAAGGCACTGGAAATATTCCTCAGAGATTTTGCTTCATATTGACATGATAGCATCACGCAGTTGCTGCAGATTTGTCGGCTGCACATCCATGATGCCAATCTCCTGTTCCACCACATCCCAAAGGTGCTCTATTGGATTGAGCTCTGGTGACTGTGGAGGCCATTTGAGTACAGTGAACTCATTGTCATGTTCAAGAAACCAGTCTGAGATGAATCACGCTTTATGACATGGTGTGTTATCCTGCTGGAAGCAGCCATCAGAAGATGGAGACAATGCTCATAAAGGGATGGACATGGTCAGCAACAATACTCAGGTAGGCTGTGGCGTTGACATGATGCTCAATTGGTACTAATGAGCCCAAAGTGTGCAAAGAAAATCTCCCCTACACCATTACACCACCAACAGCCTGACCCAGGATGGATCCATGCTTTCATGTTGTTGACCCCCAATAATCAGCCCCGACCATCCAAATGTGTCAGCAGAAATGGAGACTCAGAGCAGCAACGTTTCTCCAATCTTCTATTGTCCAGTTTTGGTGAGTCTGTGTGAATTGTAGCCTCAGTTTCCTGTTCTTAGCTGAAAGGAGCGGCTCCCGGTGTGGTCTTCTGCTGCTGTAGCCCATCCGCCTCAAGGTTGGACGTGTTGTGTGTTCAGAGATGCTCTTCTGCAGATCTCGGTTGTAGCGAGTGCTTATTTAATTTACTGTTGCCTTTCTATCAGCTGGAACCAGTCTGGCCATTCTCCTCTGACATCAACAAGGCATTTGCGCCCACAGAATTGCCACTCACTGGATATTTCCTCTTGTTCAGACCATTCTCTGTAAACCCCAGAGATGGTTGTGTGTGAACATCCCAGTAGATCAGCAGTTTCTGAAATACTCAGAGCAGCCCGTCTGGCACCAACAACCATGCCACAATCAAAGTCACTTAAATCCCCTTTCTTCCACATTCTGATGCTCGCTTTGAACTGCAGCAGATCGTCTTGACCATGTTTACACGCCTAAATGCATTGAGTTGCTGCCATGTGATTGGCTGATATGAAATTGGCGTTAACGAGACCTGGTTAGTAGTGTTAGTAAAGTACCTAATAAAGTGGCCGCTGAGTGTATATTCTCTTAATTCAGACAGTCAGTATATATTTTTACGTTTATATATATCAGTTTTTTGATTTCAGTTATTTAAAATACATGTTATACACTTTAAATGATTAATTTCTCACCATTTAACCGAATAACCTTAACAGTTGGTCTGTAATATGTGAGTGTGACAGAAATAAAACAAAGACAGCTCAGTCGACATTCACACCTGCATTACGGTCTTCCGGATTTTCCATAATCGATAAGTCTCCTCTTCATCATCCATCAGCGAGATTTATTCAAAATATAATATTCCGATTCAAACTACACGCACTTCCTGACAACAGGTGGAGGTGAAGGACCCCGCATGCTGTCTATTTATTGCCATGCTAAATTAATTAATGTATTTATTTTAATGTTTTATAATTGTGCATATTAATTATAATATTAGAAGTGTGTTTTATTTATTTGTTTCACAATCGTAAAACAGTATATGGAGGACGAAACCTGCAAAAAAAAATTAATAAATAAAATAACAAATAAATGCACTAATTCCTGCCAAAAGAAGCAATAAATGAATAAAAACACAAATAAATAAATTAATGAATAAACAAATACACAGATTCCTGCACAAATGAATAAATAAATTCGCAAATAAATAAATAAACACACAAAGCCTACATAAATTAATAAATAAATAAATACATACGCAAATAAATTAATAAATATATACACAAATTCCTATACAAATAAATTCATAAATTCGCAAATAAATTAATAAATATACACACAATTGAATAAATAAATAAATTCGCAAATAAATTAATAAATATATTCACAAATTCCTATATAAATAAATAAATTCGCAAATAAATTAATAAACATATACACAAAAATACACAAATTAATAAATAAATTAGCAAGTAAATTAATAAATATATGCACAATTGAATAAATATATAAATTCGCAATTAAATAATATATTTATACACACATTCCTGCACAAATGAATAAATAAAGAAATAAATAAATACGCAAATAAATTAATAAATATATACACAAATTCCTATACAAAAAATAAATTCGCAAACAAATTAATAAATATATACACAATTGAATAAATACATACATTCGCAAATAAATTAATAAATATATACACAATTGAATAAATAAATAAATTTGCAAATAAATTAATATATATATATACACAATTGAATAAATAAATAAATTCGCGAATAAATTAATAAATATATTCACAAATTCCTATACAAATAAATAAATAAATTCGCAAATAAATTAATAAATACATACACAAATATACACAAATTAATAAATAAATTCGCAAATAAATTAATAAATATATACACAAATTCCTATACAAATAAATAAATAAATAAATTCGCAAATAAAATAAAAAAAATATACACAATTGAATAAATATATTAATTCGCAATTAAAATAATTTATTTATATACAAATTCCTATACAAATAAATAAATAAATTGGCAAATAAATTAATAAATATATACACAATTGAATAAATATATTAATTCGCAATTAAAATAATATATTTATACACAAATTCCTATACAACTTAATAAATAAATTTGCAAATAAGTTAATAAATATATACGCAAATTCATATCCAAATAAATAAATAAATTTGCTAATAAATTATTAAATATATACACCAAAGAATAAATAAATAAATTCACAAATAAATTAATAAATATATACACAAATGAATAAATAAATAAATTCGCAAATAAATTAATAAATATATACACAAATTCCTGCACAAATGAATAAATAAAGAAATTCGCAAATAAATTAATAAATATATTCACAAAATGAAGCAATAAATAAATAAACACGCAAATATATAATGCATAAATAAATATATAAATTATTACTAGTGTGGTGTGGAAGGGGGGAAATCTTTCAGTTAGCATTTTCTTATTCCCCTCTTATCTGTGTAATTAATTTAATTATTAATCTGCCCACACTATTTATACATTTATGTCTGCAGGTATTTGTGTTTTTTTAAATATATATTTATCTATTTATTTGCATATTTATGTATTGTTTTGTTTATGCAGGAACTTGTGGATTTATTATTTTTATTTATTTATTGTTTTTGCAGGTTTTGTCCTTCATAACAGTACTGTATGAAATTAAATTGCTATATAAAATATGTCTAGACATAAGAAGTAACACAGTCCATTTACGGTGCATTCAATAGGCTTTTGTAGCAGATAATATGAGAACAGGATATGTAATTCAAATATTACAAATTAAATAATTGACATAAATATATCCATTAAATGTACAGAAAATAACATAATAAAGTTTATCAGGAGAACGGATGACAAGAAGAATTAAAATCTGAATATCGCACTACACGTAAGATTATGGAAATTGATTATGACCTCGAAACATTTAAAATAAACGAATATATTAATATAATTAACATTAATTTATTTATTTTCATTTTTTAGCTTTCATATTTCGTGTCAGTGTATGTATATAATAAAAACGAGGAAACTAAATATTCAAATATTTTCTGGGCTTCTGTGTATACAATAAATACGAGGAAATACAATTTACATACAATTTATATATACGCATTGCACGTAATGATCATATGACTTTGCATCAGTTGCATAGGCACGACTCTGATTGGCTGGGGACTTCTGGAAAGGCGTGTTTTCCACAAAAGTAGGCGTGGTCTTGTGCCGCAGTGCTACTAGTATGTGGTTGTTTCAGAGAGCGCTGTTGGTTGGAGCGGTGGGCAGCAAGAGCTTCGCCAGAGCAATGGTGAGTCTTCATATAAGCTTTTAACCTATTTTTTAAGCACGTAAACACAGTAATGGGTTATTTAACAACTACTTAATGCAGTTGTTGTTACAAGGTCATAGTGCGGTGTGGCTATTTTTGTAGCACCTGTGTGTGTCTCCGCTAATTCATTCCGGTGCAGCAACGTTAGCCGTTAGCTTCAATGGTGAAATCACGCCCCTGCGGAAATAATCAGCGTTTCTGGTGTTTTACGTGATTTATGTTGACATATCTTTTACGAAACTGCTTGTTAACGTCTGTTATTGTGTAGATATATGTTTAAGGCCTGGTTTCGGTTAACCGTTAGGCTTCTGCTTCTAATCACGTGGAGAAATCCGTGATAACAATCTTGTTTAAGTTTTAATTTTTCTAGTGCTCAATTAAGTACATTTATTTGTGTTATTATTAAGCCTAATTTGTGTAATGGTCGTTTTTAAATAAATAATCATTATTTTTAGCTTATTAAACGTTTTAATATTGTTTTATTGTTATTTATATTGTATTGTACATGTTTACACTGAGTTTAATTATGTTTCATGCATTGCATTTATAGTCATTACTCAAATCTAGTACTCAAGTAAGTAGATTTTTACTATTATAATTATTATAATTATAACTATTATTATTATTACTAAGCAGTACGCAATTAAGTACGTTTGTGTTGTTATTAAGCCTAATGTGTGTGTTATGGTCGTTTTTGAATGAAGAATAATTCATTTTTAGCTTATATATGGTTTTAATATTGTTTTGTATTGTCATTTATATTGTATTGTACATGTTTACAATCTTTACTCTATATAGTCATTACTTATAATTATAGTTATAGTCATTACTCTAATCTAGTACTCCAGGAAGTAGATTTGTATTTATTATAATTATTATTGTCGTTGTTATTCTTATTCTTATTATTAATCAGTACGCAATTAAGTACGTTTGTGTTATTATTAAGCCTAATAAATATTTTTTATTGTATATGAGTGTAATAGATTGCATTCATAGGCATTACAGCATCTAATACTCAATTAAGTGCACTTACTATTAAGCCTAAGTGTTATGGTCGTTTTTATTGAAGAATCAGTCATTTTTAAGTAATGATTGTGTTTAAGATTGTGTTGTATTGAGATTTATATATTATATTGCATCATGTTTACACGTTTGCATCATAAATACAGTTTATTGTACATAAGTCTAATAGATTGCATTTGTAGTAGGCATGGGCCGGTATAATATTCTGACAGCATGATAACCTTGGATAAAAATGTCGCGATATCGTGATTACTGCTCAAAAATATATTCTTTTTAAATGTCTGGGCAAAAAACAAAACCTTTTTTCCCTTTTGAAAACTAAATATTTTATTTGGAGAAACATTTAAAATATTTTGGAACTATAAACGCATCAGTAAAAATAAAATAAAAATATTATTGATTTCTGCTTTTTTCATTTGTTTCAAAAACTCTTTTTATTTTTACAATTTAAAGCTAAATCTTTTCTGCTGGAAATACTGTTGTCGTAAAAAAAACAATAAATAAATAAATCATACACATACCTTAGAAATGGTATTGCAGAAAATTGACGGTTTCAAAACCTTGACTTTTCCAAACGGCGGTATACCTTGAAAATGGTTATCGTTCCATGCCTAATTTGTAGGCATTACATCTAGTACTAAATTAAGTACATTTATTTGTATTCCTATTAAACCTAATAGGTGTTATAGTCATTTTTAAAGAGGTATCATTCATTTTTAACTTATTAATAGGTTTAATATTTTGTTTTATTGTTATTTAAATTTTTCGCAAATTAGATTTTATTTACACTGTTTAGATTTTATTAAATTTCTTAAATACAGTTTTATTGTTTAAATTGTTGTTATCATTTTAATGAAGAATCATTAATTTTAGGGGATTGTTTAAGATTGTGTTGTATGTATGTATGTATAATGTTTCTTAAATACAGGTTATTGTATATGTGTAATAGATTGCATTTATAGATTTTTTTTAGATGCATTTTTAGTACATTAAAGGTAATTATTGTGTTTAATATTGTGTTATATTAAGATTAAGATATACTATTGTACATGTTTACACTGTTTAAATTTTATTATGTTTCATAAATACATTTTATTGTATATAAGTCTAGATTGCATTTGTAGGCATTACAGCATCTAGTACTCAATTAAGTACACTTGAACTATTATTAAGCCTAATCAGTGTTATGGTCGTTTTTAATGAATTCTTTGGTGATGTATTTAGTCATTCAGTTGAAGTCAGAGTTATTAGGCCCCCTATGGATTTTTTTTTCTATTTTTTTTTTTAACATTTCCTAAATTATGTTTAACAATGGAAGGAAATTTTCACAGTATGTCTGATAATATTTTTTCTTCTGGAGAAAGTCTTATTTGTTTTATTTTGGCTTGAATAAAAGCAGATTTGAATTTTTTAAAAGCCATTTTAAGGACAGTATTATTAGCCCCTTTAAGCTAATTTTTGTTTCAACTGTCTACAGAACAAACCATCATTATACAATAACTTGCCTAATTACCCTAACCTGTGTAGCTAACCTAATTTACCTAGTTAAGCATTTAAATGTCACTTTAAGCTAGTGTAGAAGTATAGAAGTGTCTTTAAAAAAGATTTAGTCAAATATTATTTACCATCATCATGACAGATAAAATAAATCAGTTATTAGAGATGAGTTATTAAAACTAATATCTTTAGAAATGTGTTGAGGAAATCTTCTCTCCGTTATACAAAAATTCGGGTAAAAATAAACAAGGGGTCTAATAATTCAAAATAAATAGTTCATTATTTATTTATATACATGCATACATACATGCATTTCATAAATACAATTATGAGTGCAATAGATTGCATTTATAGGCATGTGAGTGCAATAGATTGCATTTATAGGCATGTGAGTGCAATAGATTGCATTTATAGACATGTGAGTGCAATAGATTGCATTTATAGGCATGTGAGTGCAATAGATTGCATTTATAAGCATGTGAGTGCAATAGATTGCATTTATAGGCATGTGAGTGCAATAGATTGCATTTACAGCATCTGCCACATTTAATATCAGTGTCAATTCATAACAAAAATAATCCCACGTTAATGCTATGTTGTTTATTGAATTAACGTTCAACTTTGAGTCAGATAATAAAATTAAATGGTGTTAAAGCATTATCAGTTTTATTTGCCACACCCAGATCTGTTGTAAAGATAATTCAATTAATTATTTAGCTTTAAGTATGATAAATTCATGCAGGTATAATGTGCATTCTTCAGTATTTTCCAATGCATCCATTTGTTCATACTAAAAACATATGATTGTCATATTTAATGCCTACATTAACCACCTTTAGGCCTTTCATGATATTTATATTTTGTTGTATGATATATTGTACCAAAATATATTGCGATACACGACATTATTGCCATTTTATGCCACTTGTTGTATACGCATATCAGCTATAATGTTGCTAGAATTGGTTTTTATTCATGCGCGATCTGTATTGCATCGCCAAAAAGGATTGAGGTCATGTCGGTGTTGTGTGATGAGTCCATATATTGATTATTGTACAGGCCTCATCAGCATCATTAATAAACCCACCCAGCATGAACTTTATGGCAATCTCGAGTTCCTAAATATCTCTAATTAACCTCATGGCATGCATATGGATGTATTTCAGGTCTTGAATGGCCTGTCTAGCTGAAACATCTAGGCTTAGTTTAGAGACAGCCGTGTAGTGGATTACTCGCAAATCTGTTTAGCTTTAATCTATAGGGTGTGTGTGTGTGTGTTTCCCGTAGTCGTGATCAGTCCTGTGTGACGCCTATGTTTTCTGTACACAAGACCACTGCCGGTAAAGCTGCTTGTTGTAGGAATATCCCGATGTAGAGTTTGGGCATTTGATTTAATTTATTTAAATAGTCTCAACTTTAATTTCAGACACAGCAGGTAAAAAAACAAACGCTAGAAATGATCATCACCCTAATGACTGATTACATTAAGAATTGTAGACATATTTAAATATTATTTCAGCTTTATTATAAAATTAAATGTTTAAATATGAAAATATGACATTGTTTGATGAACTATTCGCTCATTTGCATGCTTTTCTGGCACAAAAATCTGAACATTGCGTTTAATTTTGTTGATTTATTTCATTTTTGACAGATTAAAGGGTTTTAGAGTATAGATTTGTGGCAATCTCACTCCATAAATCAGAAAAATAACTGCATTAAAGAATATTTGTAGAGTAACACATGTAATCATGCATATTACTGTTTAGTACAACAGGGAATTACAATGGGGGTGGGGGGACTCATTTTAAAAATATAGTGTTGTAATTCAAATCTATTGACACAAAATCATAAAATGCAACAAAAGATATTTAAAAAAACGTCAAGATTATTTTCATAACATTAGACTGAACAAAATAAAAAGAGTGCAAAACCCAAATCTCAAAGCAGTGTTTTTGTCTGTGGTGTCTGGATTTAATGTCAAATTTTCTGCTGAAATCTTGTTGTGCATAAGTGACACATGATCGTTATATCAGAGGGCAAAGGCCAAGATTGTAATGTTTCATAAACAAAGCAGTTACATGATTAACTTGTATAACTGAGCTCTGTTTGAGAGTGTTCTTGTCTTAGTTTGTTTCTGTGTATGTTTGTTTGTTTCTTTTAAATCCAATGCACTTTGCTGGCATACGTACATGGGTATTATCACATCATTTTTTGTTGGATTCCACACATGTTGGGCTTTCTGGAAATGAGCGAGCTGATGTAGCTGCTAAAGATGCTTTAAAGCAAGTTGTGAGCAAATGCCAAATTCCTCCATCAGAGATGAGACCTTTTATTTAAACCTTTATTTGTGATTATTTTCTCAGGCTTTAACATTTTGTACATTTAGGGTTGTCATTTTCCCCCCATTTTTGAACATTGCCGCTGAAATGAATTAGCAAACAAGTAAAATTAAAATACAATTACAACAGGAATAGATAAAAGTATAGCAAAATTTAAAATATTAATAATAATAGTAAATAAATAAAAATAATAAAATAACAATAATACTAAATTAATAAAAATAAATAAATAAATTAATTAACTTTAAAAATAATTAAAATAAATAATTACCTACAGTACATGACAATACAAATTAATATTCAACATTTACATTTTAAATAAGTGGCAAGAGGAGTGGGATGCATTGGAAAATAATAAATTTCCTGAAATCTCAAACAGAGTTTTAAGACATTTTGAGACTCGATTTGATCAAGTGATTTTTATCAGATGTCGTATTAGGCACACAAGATTAACTCAAGCCTTTTTACTTAAAGATGAAGACCCCACTCAATGTTTGTGCTGCAAAACTCCCCTGACTGTGAAACACATTTTACTGGACTGTCCTGCTTTTAATGATTCCAGAAGACTTTTTTAATGAAATAAACTCTTAGCTAAGTGACACCGGAAAAAAAATTAGGAATTCTTATCATGTATTATTAACACAAAAAAAAGTCTTATTTCATTTGTACATTCATTTGTTTGTTGTTCTTAATTGTTTGTTTAATGTTGAAATGTTCTTGCCATGAAAATAGCCTTGGTTTCTGACATGGCAATAAATAAAAAAAATCATTACATGCATGGGTACATTGCCAAATTGTACATAGCGGGGGATGGGGGGGGGGGGTGAAGTTAATAATAATAGTAATAGTTGTCTGTATTTTTTTTTCTCCCTGTGTGTTTGATGCGATCACTAGGCACTTGTCACACCCCTGACCTTTAACCTCTGTGTGTTTTACAGTGTGCCCAAGCCAATGACTGGCAGTCGGCCAAATCCATATACGAGTTCTCAGCCATAGACATTGATGGAAATGACGTTTCTCTGGAGAAATACAGGTCAGCACATTACAAACACGTACAACTAGATTAAAGATTATTATCACTTACTTAGCTTTAAAAATAATATTAATATTGAACGCTTTTTTGTCGATGGTTAATATGAAAAAGTAAAAGTATATGTAGAAGTATTACTATTTGTTTATACTGTGTATTAATATACATTTTTTATTGTTAATATATTTTATATTATAAGTTATTAAATATTATGAAATTATTTTTGAGTGATGATTATTTTTCTGATTTTTTTATCAATTAACAAAATACTCATAATTGCAGTAATTGTCAATGTTTTTAAATAGTTCTTTGTTTTACGTCTGTAAACGTTGAAAGTAAAATGTACAAGTATTTACTTTTGGTATTAATAATATATACTTATGTTAATTTATTATGTTTAAATTATTTAGTTTTATATCAAGTAACAGAAATAGTTGTAATCGCAGCAATTGTCAAATGTCTTTAAATAATACTTTGTTTTATTTATGTCTCCTCTGCTGCATTTGTAATCAAATATAGTAAAACACCAATAATATTCTGAAATATTAGTAAAATTAGGGCTGCACAATATTGGAAAAAAAAAACTGACATTGCAATATTTTCATTCACTGCGACTTTATAAATTGTGATTTATAAATGCAATTTCACATTTTTAATTTTAGATCAGTTGCGATGGTTGTGCAGAGGACCATATCTGAATAAAATATAATATGAGATCTGACAAGCGTAGTTGAATACAACAAAATAAAGATTCAATGATTTATGATTTTCTGGGAAGTCAAACAGTATTCAGAAGCAGAAATTCAATAATAACTGTTGTTATTCATTCATTTTCTGTTCGGCTTAGTCCCTTTATTAATCCGAGGTCGCCCCAGCGGAATGAACCACCAACTTATCCAGCACATTTTTATGCAGCAGATGCCCTTCCAGCTGCAACCCATCCCTGGGAAACATCCACACACACACTCATTCACACTCCTACTCTACGGACAATTTAGCCTACCCAATTCACCTGTACCGCATGTCTTTGGACTGTGGGGGAAACCAGAGAAAACCCACACGAACACAGGGAGAACATGCAAACTCCACACAGAAACGCCAATTGACCAAACCAAGGCTCGAACCGGTGACCTTCTTGCTGTGAGACGACAGCACTACCTACATCGTCACTGCGTCGCGTTGTTGTTATTATAATAATAATAATTATTATTATTATAAAAATAGTAATAATAATATTAACACTTTATCATTTTATTGGAGTATAAATTTGCAATAAACCTTTTAAGATGCAAACAATCGTTTAATTTTATGGTGCCCAAATATTTAGGTTTGCTCTCAACTCTTAGTCAGGCCTTAAAAAAATTGATGCAAATAATAAACTTCCACTCAAAGGTTAAAATTTAAAATGATTTCACTGTTGTTAACCGTAACGTCTGGTCAACTATAATCCTGACACGCTGCAGATCCCTGCGCTGGACTGTTGCAGACTTGCACACTGCTGGATCAATGATGAAACCATATATCGTGCAGCCCAAAGTAAAATGGTTACTATTAAGCATTATTTTTCTCTGTGAAAACCTTTCAAAATGTATTCTACTGTGTTTTGAAGGATCCCGTGACACTGGAATCTTTAGTAATAATGCAATACGTGTTTTTACAGTATTTTTGTGCACCTAAATGCAGTTTTGTCTCACAATACCTGTAGTTTTAATTAAAACGTCAAACTTATGACAAGTACTGTGCGCTGTTTAATCTAACTTTACACTAATAAAAGCAAATTTACACACTTTCTCTTGTTCCTGATCCTCGCCTCCATCAGTCACTTCACATTTGTTGATTGTGCGTCTGGTTAATGTTAGTGTGTGAAACTGTGCCGTGGTGTCTGAAGTGTGTTTGTGTGTTATTTTTCAGGGGTTATGTGTGTATCATCACAAACGTAGCCTCTAAATGAGGTAAAACTCCAGTAAACTACACTCAGCTTGCGGCAATGCACGTCACGTACGCTGAGAAGGGTTTACGCATCCTGGGCTTCCCCTGCAACCAGTTCGGAAAGCAGGTGCGTATTACACTGCACTACATTAAATATACAATTGAAGACTTTTTTTTTTTATTATTATTGTTTTTAAATGTACTTCAAGCGATTTATAAAAAGGGGCATTTAAACAAGATGTAAAGTAAGTCTCTGTCCATAGAGCAGGGGTGGGCAAACTTGATCCTTAAGGGTCGGTGTCCTGCATTGTTTAGCTCCAACACTAATGAACACGCGTGAACATGCTAATTAATGTCTTCGTGATGACTAGAAATCTGTAAGCAGGTAAAAAAACTAGCTTGCTGTTGCAAGTGGTGTTAGAGAGGTTAATAGGGGGCGTTCAACTTGTGGTATGCGTGAGTCCTAATTAGGGATGCTCATTTCGGTTAATTTTGCGAACCGACAACCGCCGCTCATTAATCGGTTATTAACGGTTAACTGGTCAGATTACTATTAATTTTATATTAAACAAATTGATGTGTCTATTTTGTGTCTGACACATTAAATATTGCATAAAATACTGATTTATTTTTATATGCAAGCTTATTAATAATAGAACAATACAACAGAGCATTTTCACGCACCTGCAGTGTTTAGCACAGAAGAACAGAATAAACTAAATAAAATGAATAAAATAAATAGGACTGCCCTAAATTATTTACACTTAAATAATTAATTTATATTACAAATCGAAAACACTGACTGATTATTTTTAATAACCGGCATAGGCTGTTTTTTTCCAATCATATTTTTGTCTTTCGTCAAATAAAATAGCAGACCTCCTCAAATCGCTCGCTCCACGGAAAATATGCATTTATTTAATGCCCCGTTTGTATTATTATAAATCACAAAACCTTTTTACATTTTAATAGAAATCATTATTTTAAAGATTATGTCTTGCTATGGTTTCCTTTCTCTCCATCGCGGTTTAAGTGCGTGCACTGCGTGATGAAAAGACAACAACAACGCGCGCGCATATGTTGACTTTTTGTAAACAGTTGTGTTGTTTAGATATGATATTGCATTAATGTGCATACATGCTTTATATTCTGCAAAATAAAAGGTAAAGCCTATTTGTTGCGTTTATGATGCAGATCCAAGTCAACATCAGCGCTTTTTTTTGGCATCAACACGTCTGTTTCAGGCAATATTCTTCTTCTATTTTGCTTCTTTGGCAAATGTGTCTGTAGGCACGGGTTACACGTTATCGTCCCGATTCCAAAAACGCGAGGCGCACCTCACTGCCTTTATATGTTGACAAGGAAAAAAGAAGAGAAGAGGCGCGGTCCTCTTATGAAACAACTGAATCAGCTGGGTATCAATTGTGCAAAAGTGTTGCTGTATATGTTGATAAAATTGTAATATTTAATAATATTATGATATTCAATATTTGTACATTCATACAGCTCTGCTAACTTAAAACAGCGATTAGACCTTCAGAGCGGCAATAATGCATCCTGAAGTAAAGCGAAACGGCTATAAACTCCAGCAAGATAGAGTGATTATATGCAGAGTCATATACCTTTATCTCTAAATAAAGTATAACTATAGAAACTGTGTTCAACTGAAAGCTTCTGCGTGTTTCCTGGCCTCACGCATCGCGCACCTGTCAGTCAGTCAGCATGTAACCCCAAAGGATTAAACAATAGCGCACAGCACTATACGGTAACAAAAAAGTTTGCGCTGTTATAATCGACTTACCTTTTAATACGTTTTGATGCGATTATAATCCGCTATTAAAAACAACAACAACAGCAATAACTGAATGTTTTGAATGGGTATCTAGCCGTGGCGGAATGCATTTTGTTCCCCGCCATGGAAGAATGAATGTAGCGGAAACCAAGCTCTTAAAGTTCTCTGCTGCTCTGGGATGAGCCGCGTGCAAAAGATGCCCCTCTTAACGCAAAGGCGCATTCAATCGGCCCCTTTTGCAGCCAAACTAAAAATATATAAAATAATAATTTTAATCGTTTAACTGATAGCATTAATCGGTCACAAACGCACCCTTTCGGTTAACGGTTAATCGATTATTTTGAGCATCCCTAGTCCTAATGCCTCGGTAGGTGAAGGGGACACTATACTGCTCAGTGAGTGTTGTCTTTCGGATGGGACATTAAACCGAGGTCCTGACTCTGTGGTCATTAAAAATCCCATGGTACTTCTGGTAAAGAGTAGGGGTGTAACCCCAGTGTCCTGGTCAAATTCCCTCTATTGGCCCTTACCTTGGACTCCCAATCATCCCCATCCACTGAATTTTCTCTATCACAGTCTCTCCACTCCACCAATAGCTAGTGTGTGGTGAGCACACTGGCGCCGTTGTCCTGTGGCTGCCATTGGGACTATGATCCCAATTTAACATTGCAAATCCGGCAGTGTGACTAATGTGCAGACACACTGCGATATTGATGCTGAATCGATATATTGTGCAGGCCTGATGTAAACTAAGTGGAAAATATCAAACCTATTTAAAATAGACTTTATTTCAAATAGTTGCCAACAAAATGAAAATAATAAATAATATTCGCCAAATAGATCTGTTGTATTTAAACGAAAGGACACACAACCAGTTGCTGATGTGACTATATTAATAAACCAATGATGCAGTTTGTCCCATCAGATGTATGCAGAGTTATTTGTGTTCTAGCTAAATATTGTGTGTGTGTGCTCGTGTGCAGGAGCCTGGAAGTGAAGCGGAGATTAAGGAGTTTGCTAAAGGCTACAACGCAGAGTTTGATCTGTTCAGTAAGATCGATGTGAACGGAGACGCAGCTCATCCTCTCTGGAAGTGGATGAAGGAGCAGCCCAAAGGCAGAGGAACACTGGGGAAGTCAGTTAATGCTTTCTCTATACTCACAATTATCACTCGTCCTCTAGTTTAATGCACTGATCATCTGCTATACTGCTCTATTCCCACAGCAACATCAAGTGGAATTTCACCAAGGTATGCGTGTTCCCTGGTTATTCTCACTCTCTTAATGTTCTTTATTCTTGTTTTTTTCTTGTTTTTACCTCTCTATTTTGTTTTGTCTTTCTTTTTTTGTTTCCTTTGTTTGCTTTTCCTCTTTCAGTTTTTTTCCTTCTGTTTGATTTTTTTTTTATTCTCTTTTCTTTTTTTATTCTTTTCCTTTTTTCTTATCTTTTGTTTTCTTTCTTGTTCTTTTTTTCTTCCTCCTTTTTCAGTTTTTTTCTACAATCTTTTTCTTTATTTATTATTTTTCTTTCTTTCTTTCTCTTGCTTTTTCTTTCTTTATTTTGTTTTTGTTTGTTTTTTTTCTCTCTCTTCAGTTTTTCTTTTTTTCCTTTCTTTTTTTCTTTTAATTTTCCCCCTCTTTTCTTTCTTTATTTGTTCTTTTTTTCTTTCTCTTTCATTTTTTTCCTCTTTACTTTCTTTATTCATTCTTTTTTCTTATCTTGTTTTTTCTTTCTTTATTTTGATCTTCTCCCTTTTTTTCAGTTTTTTTCTTTCCCTTTTTCCTTTCTTTTTTTCTAGTTTTTTTCCTTTTCTCTTCTTCTCTTTCAGTTTTTTCTTTTTTCTTATTTAATTCTTTCCTCTTTCTTTTTTTATTATTCATTCTTCTTATTTCTTTTTTCTTCCTCCATTTGTTTTTCTGTTTTAAAATAGTTTCTCATTTCATTTCTTTTTAATTTTTTTATTGTTTCCTTTTATTTATTTCTCTCTTTCAGTTTTTCTTTTTCAGTTTTTTTTTTATTCTTTGTTTCTCCATTTTTGTTTCTTTGTTTTCATTTCTTTCTTTTCAGTTATTTTTTTCTTTTTCTTCGTTTTTTTTCTTGTTTAATAACTTTTTGTTTAGCATTTTTGTTTTTAATAGCATCTGTTTTACTTATTATTAATATTTTGGGATTTGTTTTAAAATTGGAATTTAGTTTGTTTGACAAAATGTTTCCATTTTTACAAAATACGCAATGGAAAATGTGTTGTGTATTTTCGGTTTTTGCATTGATGAAAACAGACATGTGTTAATGTTCTGTGTCTTATCGTGAACTCTGGCTGTTGTTTTTGTGTAGTTCCTCATTGATAGAAAGGGTCAGGTTGTGAAGAGGTACGGACCAATGGACGATCCAAGCGTAAGTCAAAACATTTATACTCATGATTTATTTAAACTTTTTTGGTGGGATAAATATTTGTCATTTATTCATTCCTTTTGTAATCTTAAAGAAAAAAAACATCTTGCGTTTTTTTTTTTTTTCTTTATGAGCATTTATAAATAATTCTTTTGACAATTGTTTTTGACAATTCATCTGGCAATTTTTAAATTCAGGTTTTTTGCTCCAAATTGCAGATTTCTTTTTAAACGTCTCAATTACATTTGTTTTATCTGTAAATTCTTATAATTTTTTTCTTCCTTTTTGCTAAGTTTTGAAAACTTGTCAAGTTGTATTTATGTAAAAAAAATTTGTCTCAAAGTATTGCTTGCAAGGTTCTTCTGTTGTTGTTATAATAATAATAATAATAATAATATCACAAAAATATTAGTTTTTCTGTGTCTTGCAGACTTTTGTTTCTTTTTAATCGTCACACAATTACATTTTATTATTAATAGTATCCTTGTTTTTGCTCTGTATTCAGATTTTACAACTTGCAATTTTTTATGTTTTTATTTTTTCCTCCCAATTTTCTTAGTTTGTTTTTCTAAGTTTTGAAAGCTTGGTAACATTACTTATTTTTTTACCTCTTGCAAAATTATTAATTTATTCTATCTGAATTCTGAGTTTACATCTTGCAAATGTATTATTATTAATATTATTATTATTGTCGTTGTTATTATAACTATTATTTTAATCTCACAAAATTATAATTTTTTTACATTTTTGGATTTTGCTTTGTCTTTCGTTGTAATTGTTCTTTTTCCTTCATTTCTAAATCTTTTTCTTTCTATATTTCCTTTTTCTTTCTTTAACAGCTCAGTTTTACAAATTTACGAGTTTAGATATATTTTCACAGCAAAAAAAAGCATGACCATTGACAGTTTCCCAAAATTTTCTTACAGTTGTGTATTTACAGACTTCTCAGCCGCTGCATAAACTAAAGTCATAATTGTGAGCGCTTTATACTTGTCTGTTAGGTGGTGGAGAAGGATCTTCCCAAGTACCTGTAGAGTGTGTATGCTGCGGCGTCTCCGTCCTGTGTTTTGGGCTCTGTTCTCACTGGACGTCTGCAGGTGAAGCCCAGACGTGTGACGGCTGATCCTCAAGCCTGTGTTCAGGTGGGTTCGGCCTGATGTTCCCGACGTGCAAAAATACTGGGAAAACCCTGCAAATGTTCAGACAAGTGTGTCCAGAGAGGAGCTTCATGCACTGAAAATACACTGACCAATCTTTTATAAACAACAGCCATAATTAAAGAGTCATGTCATCATCTGGTGTGGCCTGTTCTTTCACTGCTTGTTGGACTTATGTGGAGAGGTATGTGTTCTAGAAAGGTCAAAGCTGCATTAAAAATGACACTGAGACTTATTTCACACTCTCAAAAATGTATGTTAATGAACAGATTTAGTATTTAGGCATTTACAGTTATGAATTGCATTATGGGATGTTGATCTCTACTCTGCCCACCTTTTGATGTTGTAAATTAAACTACAGTTTAACAAAGTGACTTTTAGTGACATTTTTAGTAGCTTGAGATCATGTATAAAAATATTATCTAGAGAAATAAATGTGTAGAATAACAGAAGATGTGCTGCAGTTTATTACGAGGTGTTTGTAGCGTAATAAACAACACCAACACAGACAATCGTGCACTGCAGACTATTACACATTCATAAGTCGCTTTTCACACTTTGCAAGGTTAAAAGTTGTTGGAAGAAAGGTCAAGATCTCATAATGCAACTCAAAAGCAGAAATAAATGAGGGGAAATAAAAACATGAATCACAAAAAGACAAATTTACAGATTTCCTTGTGTACAGGGTACCACACTGCTTGAAAGTGATTGAATTTCAGACATAAATTCAAGGCCTGGAAAGTGCTTACAAACAAACGTAGGTTCCTGAAAGAGCTTGAATTTATGATGTTATTTCAACAAGTGTACTGTTATGCTTTCAAAAACTGAGAACTCATTCATTAATTTATTTTCTACCGCTTTTCCGGGGCCAGGTCATGGGGCAGCAGTTTTAGGAGAGAACCCCAGACTTCCCTCACCCCAGACATTTCCTTCAACTCCTCTTGGGGGATCCCGAGGCGTTCCGTAGATCAGCCAAGAGACATTGGCTGTTTCTCAATTCCAAGAACGCAGAGAATGGACTTGCGTTCTTGTAGAGTGCGGTCTTGCCAGGTGTCCTCGGATGAACGGACTCAGGAGACCGCGAGGGCAGAGAATGCGTCCTTTGAGAAATGGGATGCTGCGTTTCTTCCTGATGGTCATGTGACCTTCACATGTTTTAAATGGAAATTATTTAAACATTACAGCACTCATACAGCTATTTATTGTTTCCCCCCTCTTCAAAATATATACTTTGCATAAAAACATTATAAATACATGTTGCACAATATAAATAAATCAAATTTTAATATGAATTTCATCAAACAAACACAATTAATGTGTTTATTCCTTTATTAAGATGTTCATGTTAATGTTTACCTTCACCGTTTCATTTAGGGAAACTCCTGAGGTAAATAAGTAATATTTCTGAACTTTACTAATAAATCTAAATAAAATGCTGCGCTTCCCACCTCCAGTCGCAATGACTTCTGGGACTTCCAGAGCGAGCTCGCTGTTGAAGTCTGCATCGGTGCGTCCTCGATTTCAAGAACACATCCGGGAAGTTTCACGCGTCCTCCGTACTTGCGGTCTTGAGTATTGGAACTGAACTTGGCAGCTGATGATGACGTTTCACGAGAACACGAGGACGCAAGACCGCTGAAGAACGCATATTGAGAAACAGCCCTTGTCCCTCCAGTGTTTCCTGGGTCTTCCCCGAGGCCTCCTCCCAGTGGGACATGCCTGGAACACCTCCCTAGGTAGGCGTCCAGAGCCACCTCAGCTGACTTCTCTCGATGTGGAGGAGCAGCGGCTCTACTCCGAGCTCCTCCAGAGCGTCAAGCTCCTTATACTATCTGTAAGAGTGCGCCCTGCCACCCTGTGAAGGAAACTCATTTCAGCCGCTTGTATTCGAGATCTTGTCCTTTCAGTCATGACCCAAAGCTCATGACCCTAGGTGAGGGTAGGATCGTAGATTGGCCAGTAAATCGAGAGCTTTGCTTTTCAGCTCAGCTCCTTCTTCACCACAACGGACCGGTACATCGACCACATTACAGCTGCCGCTGCACCAATCCGCCTGTCAATCTCACACTCCATCCTTCCCTCACTCGTGAACAAAATCCCAAGAAACTTAAACCCCTCCATCTGGGGTAAGGACCCTCCTCCAACCTGAAGATGGCAAACCACCTTTTTCCAGCTGGAGCACCATGGCCTCGGACTTGGAGGTGCTGATTCTCATCCCAGCAGCATCACACTCTGCAGCAATCTACCAGCAATCCTAAGTGTGATCCTAAGAGGTATGTTGTCGGGGGCTAATGCCCCTGGTAGGGTAGGGTTCAGAAGTGTTATTGCAGACCAACAGAGACAGCGCGCAGAAGTATAAATGTACGGCTACGCACGTTACATGCGCCGTGGATTACGCCGGTCACTTGATGCAGAAGTATAAACCAGGCTTAAGGGTGCAGTAGAGTTGGTTTTCCCTCTTGGTGCGGTTCGTTTGGGCAGGTGTGTATGCAGCAATCGTTCTCAAATCGGACTAAAACGAATCCTGAAGCGGTTCGTTTGTGGGGAGAATATGATCCGAACTAAAACGGACACAAAAGCAAAAAGCACTGCGCATTTTGGACTAATCCAGCTGCCGTAGGCCGATGCGCTGTGCATTATGGGATGGAGGGAAAATATTTGTTGACGGTGCTTCACCAACAGAGAGAGGGGAAAACATTACCTGATGGATCGTTGGTAATATTGACGCAAGATGAGCATGTCGCAGTTTAGCTAAATTAATTCATGCCTCCTCCTGAAGTGACGAGCGATGCATTAAACACTGTTTTCCAGCCGCGCTTCATTCTCGAAATGTATAGTTTGTCTAAAGCAGGGATACAATCAGTCAGCGCAGTCGCCCCTCCATAGTCAAAAGCGACATGTTATGTCTGCCAGTTTGTTTACTCGCGGGAGTTTATTGGCCTTTTCCCGCACGTGAATTCTGACCAATCAATAAGCAGTTTAGGAAATATGTTCAACAACATCTGGCCAATGAGAGATGTGGATTTTGTCAGATGACTGCATTTTGGTTCTTTTCAACTGGTTTGGACTGGAGTGTAGTGTGAAAATGACCAAAAGACGGCAGAAAATGCAACTATGCATCATTTATTGCCCTTGGTCCGGACCAGATGAAGTGAACTACAGATGCACCCTAAGTGCGATTCAAAAACCCCTTATGAGTACAAAAACATAAAGGACCGTGACGTTACCCGGTATGGCGCAGCCGGGGCCCTACTCTGGAGCCAGGCCTAGTGTTGGGGCTTGTATGTGAGTGCCTGGTGGCTGGGTTTTTTTCCCCAGGGAACCTGACTGGGGCTTAACCCGAAGGAGCAATGTGGGACCATCCTCCTGCAGCAGAGGGAGCCGTAAGGGGCCGGTGCATTATGGAGCAGGTTAGGACCATGACAACCCAATCGTCAGGCACAGAAACTGAGAACCTAATCATTTTAAAGGCACCTATGATGAAATCAATCGTTGTAAGCTGTTTGGACAGAACTTTGTGCAGCATAGTGTGTTCACAGTCATATTGGAGTGATAGAAACCGGGTTCATACGGTCATGGAAAACCTAAAAAAGTGACTGCTGTCAATTTTGACGGTATTTTCCAGGCCTGGAAAAGTCATGGAAAATGAACATCTGTATGCTTGAATATTGATCAGTTGCCTTTACTTTTTGTTTGTCTTTGGCCAATCACATGCTCTCACATTATTAGTGCAGTGTAAGCATTATCTAAATCAATTTAATTTTACACAGGTATAAATATAAATTGGGCGTCACCGTGCTGCAGTGGGTATCACGATTGCCTCACAGTAAGAAGGTCGCTGGTTCAAGCCTTGGTATTTCTGTGTGGAGTTTGTGAATCATCAGTCAGCAGTAAGGTTTGGGTTACTTCAGGACAGTTTCTGAAATTAACCTCAGTTATTATGGGCTGTATTTGTCCTCCAGATCTTTATGATCTCATGCTTATTTAATCATGAAAGCAGTGGTTCATTTGCCAGATGTCCAATTTCCAATCTATATTGATTAAGCACGACTTGAGATGTAGTATTTGAGATATTCTGAGTTCAAAGGTTACTTTGACATTATCTACGTCAAGTGAATTAACCAAACAGGTCAATGTTTGTAAACATTTTTTAAAGATATTTAATAATTTTTAAATGTTCTTTTGATTACAAACCTTAGTTTGAAAAAGCTTAATTCATTATTTATGAGCTGAAATAAAAAAAATCAAGTGTAAAATACTACTTTTTAAATTATATTTGTGACTATTTGTGCATATTTTTTGTTTGTTTGTGTATTTGTTTACCCCATACCCTGGTTTATTACTTTTAATATGTATTTTAGTTGTTAAAAACTTAAGCTGATATAAATCCCCTTAAACAGAATATAATATAAAGGAATGTTATCCGGCGCTTTGCAATTTCAATGTCATGCAACAGGTGGCGCTGTTTACTTAAATCTTTTTAATCCAGATTAGATTTTTCCAAAGGCTTTCATTTAAAAAAAGTATTAGCTTTTAACATTGTTCAATCTTTCTTTAATATGAGATTTGTGATTGATTTAAATAGGTTTTAATGGGCTGATGTTAAAATAAGTTGATTATCTTGTGGATCTTATTTTTTGATTATTGTTATTATTAAACACAGGAGTATCAGAAATATTATTGTTTATTTTTTTTTATTTTAAACAAAAGCATATACTATTTAACAAGACATCCAAATAATACAAGCATAACTAAAATATCAAAAGAAAATAAATAGGCTAAAATCTTATAACAGATTCTAGAATAAATAAAAACACAACTTTAATATAGAAACCTTGACACTGTCCGTATATGTAAGACATTATTTAACACCCAACAGACAGCAAGTTTACTAGTCAATTAATTTTAACCCCTTTACAACTAAAATTGTCTCTTGACATTTCTTATTAATACACTGGAGTGAGTCTAAATAGAAATAAAAATCTATAATGAAATCATCTCAATAAGGTTTCTACATTCATGAATATGAATATGAAATTTACATAATTAAACTAAATTATATTTCATTATAAAAGATTCATTTTAAATCCCACAGATTCGTATTGAGAAATTTGTTTTAGTCAAAATCACTTGTTTTCATCTTTGGAGGTCAAATTACATCTAAAACCTGAATTTTCTTGAACACAATGATAAGAGAGAGAGAGAGAAACAATTAAACACAGGGGTATCAGAAATATTATTACTATTATTTATAAACAACAGCAAATATACTATTTAACAAGACATCCAAATATTACAAACAACTAAGATATGAAAAGAAAATAAACAAGCTACAAAACCATTTACCGATTCACAAATAAATACTTAACGTTAATAAATATTTACCAAATTAAATCAAAAGATCCATCATAAATTCCATATAATTAGTTTGAATCAAATGGTTTCATCTTTGCAGTTCAAATTACATTTAAAACCTGAATTTTTTTGAACAAAGATAAAAAGAGAATGAAGAAAACCAATTAAAGAAATCAGAAATATTATTGTTTTTTATTTTATTTTAAAGAACAGCAAATATACGATTTTAACAAGACATCCAAATAATACAAACATAACTAAAAGTCTAAAAAGAAAATACATAAGCGAAAAAAATTACAGATTCAAGAATAAATAAAAACACTTTAATTTAATTTAACATCATTTCAGTTTATGCAAGACATTATTAACCAACAGACAGCAAGTTTACTAGTCAATTAACTTTAACTCATTTACAACTATAATTGTCTCTTGGCATTTCTTGCTGTTAATTCGCAGGAGTGAGTCTATAAAGAAATGAAAATCTATACTGAAAACATCTAAACAAGATTCAGAATTATTCCATCTGCGTTTGTGAATATTTACCAAATATAATCGAAAAATTCATTATAAATCTATTATAAATTTAATAATTTAAATCTAAATGATTAGTTTCAACTTTTGAGGTCAAATTATATTTAAAACCTGATTTTTCTTGGACACAAAGATAAGTCTCTCCAAAATTTCTCTGAATGTTTGTTGAAATGTTGGTGTCGCAGAGCGCGCGGCCGGTGACGTCACCTCTGACGTAGCAGCGGCGGCGCGCGCGTGTGAATCTTCTCCTCATAGAGCGCGGTGCGGCAGCGGACGGCCGTTTTCCGTGTCTCCGTTTCTCGACCGGTTTTGACGCTCGACGCTCCGCGGGAACCGGCGGTGATGGAGGCCGCCGCGGCCGGAGGATGTTCCGCGCTGGCTGAGGACGCGGACGCGGTGCTCGGCTGCGGGATGGAGCCTGCGGAGATCGGTATGTGGAGCTGCAGTGTCACGGAAAGGTCGCACACTTCATTTAACGTTAGCCTATATGCATTTCTGGATGACAAATATACCATGGTATTCATGGTGTTTATTATTTAGTATGTATGGTGTTTTTGATGTTGTCGTCGTGGAAGTAGCTGACAGTGCAGGTGTTTATTTATCTGCATTTCTCAATGACACATATAATTTACCATGGTATTTATGTGGTGTTTTATGATTGTGGGAGTACCTGACTGCAGGTATTCTTATGGTAAAATTTATCATTTACCTTAGTATTTATGAGGTGTTTTTTGATGTAGTAATCTTGGAGGTGCCTGACATTGCAGGTAGCCTATTAATTTATCTGCATTTCTGCATGACAAATATACAATTTACCATGGTATTTATGTGGTGTTTTTAATGCCATCGTGGAAATACCTGACAGTGTGCAGGTATTTAATTATCTGCATTTCTGGAGGACAAATATACAATTTACCATGGTATTTATGTAGTGTTTTTTATGTCATCGTGGAAATACCTGACAGTGTGCAGGTATTTATTTATCTTCATTTCTGGAGGACAAATAAACAATTTACCATGGTATTTATGTGGTGTTTTATGATCATGAAAGTACCTGACAGTGCAGGTATTCTAATGGTAAAATTTATCATTTACCTTAGTATTTATGAGGTGTTTTTTGATGTAGTCGTCTTGGAGGTGCCTGACATTGCAGGTAGCCTATTCATTTATCTGCATTTCTGCATGACAAATATACAATTTACCATAGTATTTATGTAGTGTTTTTAATGTCATCGTGGAAATACCTGACAGTGTGCAGGTATTTATTTATCTGCATTTCTGGATGACAAATATACAATTTACCATGGTATTATTTATGTTGAGTTTTATGATCGTGGAAGCTGACAGTGCAGGTATTCAAATGGTAAAATTGATAATTTACCATGGTATTTATGTGGAGTTTTAGGATCGTGCAGGTGTTCATTTATCTGCATTTCTGGATGACAAATGCACTGTTTACCATGGTGTTTTTGTGGTGTTTTTAATGTCATCATGGAAATTCAGTGTGCAGGTATTTATTTATCTGCATTTCTGGATGACAAATATACAGTTTACCATGTTTTTTTATTTATTTTTTTGTGTGTGAGCCGTTGTGGAAATACCTGACAGTGAAAGTCTTTATTTATCTGCATATTTGTATATCAAATATACAGTTTATTATGGTATTTATGTGGTGTTTTTGGTGTAGTTATTGTGGAAGTACCTGAGAATGTGCAGGTATTCAGTTATTTAAATTTCTAGATGACAAATATACAATTTACCATGGTATTTATGTGGCGCTTTATGATCATGGAAGTACCTGGCAGTGTGTAGGTATTCACTTATCTGCATTTCTTAATTACAAATATACAATTTACCATGGTATTTATGTGAAGTTTTATGATCGTGCAAGTACCTGACAGTGGAGGTGTTCATTTTATCTGCATTTCTTAATTACAAATATACAATTTACCATGGTATTTATGTGGCGCTTTATGATCATGGAAGTACCTGACAGTGCAGGTGTTCATTTTATCTGCATTTCTGGATGACAAATATATTGTTTACTCTGGTATTAATGTGGCGTTTTTGATGTTGTGATTGTGGAAGTATCTGACAGTGTGCAGGTATTCATTTATCTGCATTTCTTAATGACACATATAAAGTCTACCATAGTATTTATGTTGAGTTTTATCATCGTGGAAGAACCTGACAGTGCAGGTATTCAAATGGTAAAATTGATCATTTACCATGGTATTTATGTGGAGTTTTAGGATCGTGCAGGTGTTCATTTATCTGCATTTCTGGATGACAAATGCACTGTTTACCATGGTGTTTTTGTGGTGTTTTTAATGTCATCATGGAAATTCAGTGTGCAGGTATTTATTTATCTGCATTTCTGGATGACAAATATACAATTTACCATGGTATTTATGTGGAGTTTCATGATCATGAAAGTACCGGACAGTGCAGGTATTCAAATGGTAAAATTTATAATTTACCTTGGTATTTATGAGGTGTTTTTTGATATAGTCGTCTTGGAGGTGCCTGACATTGCAGGTAGCCTATTCATTTATCTGCATTTCTGGATGACAAATATACAATTTACCATGGTATTTTATTTTATTTGTTGTGTGTGTGTAGCCGTCGTGGAAATACCTGACAGTGAAAGTCTTTATCTGCGTATTTGTATAACAAATATACAATTTATTATGGTATTTATGTGGTGTTTTTTGGTGTAGTTATTGTGGAAGTACCTGAGAGTGTGCAGGTATTCATTTATTTGAATTTCTGGATGACAAATAGACAATTTACCATGGTATTTATGTGAAGTTTTATGATCGTGCAAGTACCTGACAGTGCAGGTATTCATTTTATCTGCATTTCTGGATGACAAATATATTGTTTACTCTGGTATTAATGTGGTGTTTTTGATGTTGTGATTGTGGAAGTACCTGACAGTGTGCAGGTATTCATTTATCTGCATTTCTTAATGACACATATAAAGTCTACCATAGTATTTATGTTGAGTTTTATGATCGTGGAAGTACCTGACAGTGCAGGTGTTCAAATTTATGTGTTTTTTTTTTATGTTGTCATTGTGGAATTATCTGACATTGCAGGTAGCCTATTAATTTGTCTGCATTTCTGGATGACAGATATTGCCATTTACGTGGTGTTTTTGATGTTGTCATAGTGGAAGTACATGACAGTGTTCAGGTATTCATTTATCTGCATTTCTGGGTGACAGATATACAATTTACCATGGTATTTATGTGGAGTTTTATCATCATGGAAGTACCTGACAGTGCATGTATTTAAATGGTAAAATTTATCATTTACTGTGGTATTTATGTGGTGTTTTTGATGTTGTCATTTTGGAAATACCTAACAGAGTGCAGGTATTCCTGTTTTTGCATTTCTTAATGGCAAATATACAATTTCCCACGGTATTTGTGTGGTGTTTAATTATGTATTCATCATGGAAGTACATGCCAGTGTGCAGGTTTTCATTTATCTGCATTTCTGGATGACAAATATACTGTTTACCATAGTATTTATGTGGAGTTTCATGATCATGGAAGTACCTGACAGTTCAGGTATTCAAATGGTAAAATTTACTGCTTACTTTATGGGGTATTTATGGGGTGTTTTGGATGACAAATATACATTGTTCCATGGTATTTATGTAGTGTTTTTGATGTTGTCATTGTGTCATCCATTCATTCATCCATACATTCATCCCTCCATCCAACCAAATTCCACCCATTCATCGATCTATCCATCCACCCATCCATCCAAACATCCATTCTTCCATCTATCCATCCATACATCCATCCACCCATACATCCATCCATCCCTACGTCTGTCCATCCATTCATCCAAATGTCCATCCTTCCATCCATTCGTCCATACATCCATCCATTCATCCATCCAAACATCCATTCATCCATCTATCCATCCATACATCCATCCGCCCATCCATCCATCCAAACATCCATACATCTATCCATCCCTACGTCTGTCCATCTATCCATCCATTCATCCATATGTCCATCCATCCATTCGTCCATACATCCATCCATTCATGCATACGTCCATCCATTCATATATTCATGCATACGTCCATCCATCCATACGTCCATCCATCCATCCATCTATCCATCCATACATGAATCTATCCAAACTTCCATCCATCCATCCTTACTTCTGTCCATCCATCCATCCATTCATACATATGTCCATCCATCCATTCGTCCATACATCCATTCATCCATCCATCCACCCATCCATTCATCCATCCAAGCATTTATTCATCCATTTATCCATCCATACATCCAAACATCCATACATCCATCAATCCATCCTTACGTCTGTCCATCTATCTATCCATCCATTCATCCATATGTCCATCCATCCATCCATCCATTCGTCCATACATCCATCCATCCATCCATCCACCCATTCTTCCATCCACCCATCCATTCATCCATCCAAACATTTATCCATCCATACATCCATCCATCCAAACATCCATACATCCATCAATCCATCCCTACGTCTGTCCATCTATCCATCCATTCATCCATATGTCCATCCATCCATCCATCCATCCATCCATCCATTTGTCCATACATCCATCCATACATCCACACGTTCCTCCATCATCCATCCATCCATCCATTCATAAATACATCCATATGTCCATCGATCCATCCATCCATACATCCATCCATTCATCCATCCATCCATCCATCCATACATCCATACGTCCGTCCATCCATCTATACATTTATTCATACATATAAACTAAATTAGCCATAGTGTGTGTGAATGTGAGTTTGTATGGGTCTTTCCCAGTACTGGGTTGCGGCTGGAAGGGCGTCCACTGTGTAAAACATATGCTGGAATAGTTGGTGGTTCATTCCACTGTGGCAGCCTCTGTAATAGGGACCAATGCGAAGGAAGAAAAATGTATCAATGAATGAATATATATATAAAAGAAAACCTTTTCACCCCTATTACCCTGTTTAGAATTTTTTTTTGTAAAAGTAGTTGGGTTTATTAAAGTAAAGATTATGATTTGCTCCAAGATTCATTGCATAGAAATATGAATATAATGTCTAGCACAGAAGGTTTGAGTGTGTTGTGTTGTGTGAATATCCTTCAGATGGTGTGTTAGTCTTGTGTTGACAGCTGTACTGTATCCTGTAGAGAATGAGCACACAGGGGGTCTCCTTCAGGTCCTGTAGACTGATATTTCTGTTTTTTAGTCATACTCAGCGTTTCTGTTGGCCGCATCCGCCGCTGAACTCCTGCCTTACTGTATTATTAACACGGCAGCAGGTTTACAGCTTAATATTCACATAATAATAAGGCTTCATGAAGCTTCTGGTTATTTCTGTTTCATTCATTCAGATAGCAGCAGTGTCTCGAATGTTTCAAGTGTTTTGCTGAAAGTAAAATGACCTGTTAAAATGATCAGTTAATAAACAGTTTCTGTATTTAGTGATGCACGAGTGTTTTCTGTTCATTTATGGTTGTGAATTACAGGATGTTGATCTCTGCCCTGTCCACTTCTGATGTTGAAAATTCAACTACAGTTTAACAAAGTGACTTTTCGTGACATTTCAGTAGTTTAAGATAATATAATGTGTAATATACAGATACAGAAGTGTGTAAAATAACAGAAGATGTGCTGCAGTTTATTACAAGGTGTTTGTAGCGTAACATACAACACCAACACAGACAATATAGCCCTGCAAACTATTACACGTGTCTACTGTTTACCACTTTTTAACATCAAATGTTGTTGGAGGAAAAATCAAGATCCCGTAATGCAATTCAAAAGCAGAAATAAATGTGGTAAAAAAAAAAAAAAGTAAAACTTAATTTATGGAGAGTTTATATAATGTAGTCATACAGTAATGTAATGTAATGTGTATTTATGTAGCGCATTTATTGTGTATGGCCATACACCCAAAGCGCTTTACAATCATGAGGGGGGGTATAACAGCCTGATCTCACAAGGAAACGTAAGTATTTTACATTTTGCCAGTTTAGTGGCTGATTCATACGAGTTCAATTTGTTTTACTAATTTGTCATAGGAAGTGTTTCTGAATACATTTCAAACTCTTTATTGAATTCGAATTAATATTGTTTATTAATATTTAAATATGTTTTTTTTTTAAGTTCAAATTGTTGTAACTGTTGTGCATCAGCTTTTAAAACTTTTTTTTAAACATTTTAACTTGTTTATATACGAGTTATATGACAATTGTGTTATACTTGAAATGTGAAGCATTTATTTATATATATATATATATATACATACATACACATTTGAAGTCAGAATTATTAGCCCCCCTATGAATTTTCTTTTTATATATATATATTTCCCAAATGATGTTTAACAGGGAAAGGAAATTTTCACAGAACGTCTGATAATGTTTTTTTTCTTCTGGAGAAAGTCTTATTTGTTTTATTTCGGCTAGAATAAAAACAGTTTTTAATTTTTAAACACCATTTTAGGGACAATATTATTGGCCCCTTTAAGATATATATTTTTTGGATAGTCTACAAAACAAACCATAATTATACAATAACTTGCCTAATTACCCTAACCTGCCTAGTTAAGCTAATTGATCTAGTTAAGCCTTTAAATGTCACTTTAAGCTGTATAGAAGTGTCTTGAAGAATATCTAGTCTAATATTATTTACTGTCATCATGGCAAAGGTAAAATAAATTAGTTATTAGAGATGAGTTACTAAAACTATTACGATTAGAAATGTGTTTAAAAAATCTGCATTCTGTTAAACAGAAATTGGGGAAAAATATAAACAGGAGGGACAATAATTCATATATATATAAACTAACCTTGTATTAATTTGCAAGTATTTATGCAATAATAAATACTTTTTTAATAAAACATTAAGCAATAATAACATAAATAGCATAAATTATATGCTGTATGTATACACACTGTCATGACAAATGTTCTTTTTAATAACAAACTTACTTTAATATGTTACTCTGGTTTAAACTAAAAACATTTTAAACTATAAAACAAGTTTACTTAATATTTACTTAATTTCAGTCTGTTTGATTTGTTAATCAAGATACCTAGAAACATGAAATTAACACTAAACTAGAGTCATAACATACATACATACATACATACATACATACATACATACACACACTACTGGTCAAGTTTGGTGTCAGTAGGATTTTTAAATGTTTTAAAATAAGCTTCTCCTGCTTATCTCATAAAAAATACAGTACAAATAGTAAAATTGGGAAATGTTATTGCACTACAAAATAACTGTTCAAGAGTAGTTTATAATTTAATTTAATAATTTATTCCAGTGATTTTACAGATGAATTTTTAGCTTCATTACTCCAGTCTTTCATGATCACATGATCCTAAATATTTATTTATTTATTTATTTATTTTTTTATTTTTTATTTTTTTTCATGGTAATAGTAATAAAAGCAATCATTACTGGAATGAATTATTTTTAGTTAAACTACATACAATAAGAAAGCAATTCTTTAAAATTTTTATAAATATTTAACAATTTATTTTTTACATTTAATAAATGAACAATGATGAACAGAATAACTTTCTATAAAAAAAAACATGAAAAAAAAACTGACCCCAAACTTTGACTGGTAGTGTGAATATATTTATTATAAGGTAAATTATATATATAAACCTGTGCTGGATAAGTTGGCGGTTCATTCCGATGTGGCGACCCCAGATTAATGAAGGGACTAAGCCGAAAAGAGAATGAATGAAAATATATATATATATATATATATATATATATATATATATATATATATATATATATATATATATATATATATATATATATATATATATATATATATATATATATATATTTTTTTTTTTTTCCCCCAGCTTAGTCCCTTTATTAATCTGGGGGAATGAACCCCAAACTTATCCAGCACATGTTTTACGCAGTAATTGCCCTTCCAGCTGCAACCCAACACTGGGAAACATCCATACACACTTATTCACACTCATACACTACAGACAATTTTTTAGCTTACCCAGTTCACCTGAACTGCATGTTATGGACTTGTGAGGGAAACCGGAGCACCCAGAGGAAACCCACGCAAACTCCTCAGAAATGCAATTCTCAGAGGAGAACATGCAAACTCCACTCAGAAATGCCAACTGACCCAACCGAGACTTGAACCAGTGGCCTTCATGCTGTGAGGTGACTATCTACAGTACTATCTATCCACTGCGCCACCGTGTCACCCTTGTATATATTTATATATATGTGTGTGTGTGTGTGTATGGTAAAAATATGATTGTTTTTTAATTATTTTAAATAGTTTTAAATAAATTGAATAGTTTAGTATTTCATTTTTTATGTTCTTTCTTTCTCTCTAATCTCTCTGCTTTTGTTATTTTTAAAAATAGTAAATAATGAATAAATAATGATCGGTTCATTACGGTAATCCATCTCATAATACGAAAGCAGTCCCGCTCTGTTTTATATGAGATGTGATCTGTCGTGTGTTTGTGTAGTGTCTGTTTACAGTGAGGAGAGCTGACATCTGATCTACCCTGCGTCTCACACACACACACACACACACACACTCAAGCACACACACTCTGTGCTGCTGTCAGTGCGTTTTCATGTGTGTTTGCTGTGTCAGATCTAGCAGAACACCCATAGTATAGCTTACAGGTGTCAAACTCAGTTCCAAAAGGGCCGCAGCTCTGCACAGTTCAGTTCCAACCCTAATTAAACACACCTGATCAAACTAATTGAGTCCTTCAGGCTTGTTTGAAACCTACAGGTAAGTGTGTTGGAGCAGGGTTGGAACTAAACTGTGCAGAGCTTCGACCCTCCAGGAATTGAGTTTGACACCCCTGGTATAGCTGCTCTCAGATCAGTTCATCTTCAGAAATCTTTATCATCAGCTTTCTGGACGGGCAACAGGCACCAGGGCCCGGTTTTTCAAAAGGTTTAATCCGAATAAAATTGATCCGGATTTAGTAATCCTGTTTTTTCGATCCGTGATCACGTAATCCAGCTTACTTTTTGAGCCAGTTTTTCAAAGCAACATCGGATTGGATCAATCTGATCCGGATAGGAACTTTTCAGGATCACTAAATCTGGATAACCAGTGCTCAAACAGGAAAGGACATCACAATGTAGAACTATAGATATGTAAAGAGTAGAATAGCCAGCGTGGGGTCAATATATCTTTATTTTTATTTGAAATGAAAACTAAGAAAATTTTATAATTATTAAAATAATAATAATAATAAATAATGAAAACAAGAAAATGCCCACCCCATCCTCTTTAAGCAGTCCACTCATCTGAGACCTACAACACTGTACATTGAGGATATTTATAATAAGTTTCAAATATAGATGTAAATAAAAAAAAGACTGAATGTCAAAAACTCCACAATAAGTTCAGACTTCCTCATCTGATGTGGAGAGAGCAGCTTGTTTCTCTGCCAGACGAAGCTGTGCTTTAAGTCTCTTTTTGCAATTGTTGAAAGAGATTTTAAAAATCAGGCATTGCCATTGTTTGCATTTTTTTTTTTTGTTATTCTGTAATCATTGCATGCATCACTAATAAATATTCTAAAAAGAAAAATATTTTTCATTGTGATGAATATATATATATCAGTTAGTAAAAGAATAAAATTGATTGTTTTTGGTCAGTTTTGACAGCTGTTTGGGGGATTATTTTATGAGGCCAAACTCGTTCTACTTTGTTGTAGGCCTATACTGAAAAGCTGAATACGTTAAAGCCTATACTCACTATAGCCTGACGGATGTACAAATAAAATTAAAACCTTTTGAATAAATAGTAAATCTCGTAAGATACTGTATGATCCATAAATAGCATTATTTAATTAATTTTTTAAGTTTTCGTTACATTTCGGGCATGAAATCCACGCTAAATCCACCCTTCTGATGGGATCAGTTTAATCCAGGTTTTTTGGATCAAAGTGATCCAGATCCTACAAAAAAGGTCTGAAAAACCCAAAACCAAGATTAGATTACGTGATCTAATCCGATTAGGTAATCCGTTTTTTTCTTTTGAAAAAAACATTTTCAAGATTTGATCCAATCCCTTATCCAAAATCCTAGTGGATTACTTTTGAAAAACCGGGCCCTGGATTTTGGGATCCTCTGCCATTCCTCCAATCTAAGAAACAGGAAAATCTGCTTTGTCATTATCTCTGCTCAATTGTTTTCACATTTAGCCTCACAACTGTGTTTAAAGCCCTTATTAAAGTGTTTTTACGTAATAGGTGGCCTTTAAGAATGTGGTTTTTATAGTGAGGGCTGTTCTTCAGAAGGACAGACGTGTTCTTACCTGCTCTGATATTTAGATATCTGATCTTTAGGAAACACTACCTTCAGAATTACACTACCTGTCAAAGGTCTTGTTGTTGATCCTAGTTGTAAGAGCAACAATAACTTGACTTCTAGTTGATCATATGAAAACCGGCAGAAAGAATGAATCATCTGTTGATCTGCATCCAGATCATCACAAATACTGCAGAAGACCTACTGGAACCCACATTATCAGTCAAGTTTGGTGAAGGAATAATAATGGTTTGGGGTTACATTCAGTATGGAGAGATCTGCAGAGTGGATGATCAACATCAACAGTCTGAGGTATCAAGACATTTGTGCTGCCCATTACATTACAAACCACAGGAGAGGGACAATTCTCCAGCAGGATAGCGCTCCTGCTCATACTTCAGCCTCCACAGCAAAGCTCCTGAAAGCAGAGAAGGTCAAGCTGCTCCAGGATTGGCCAGCCCAGTCATCAGACATGAACATTATTGAGCATGTCTGGAGTAAGATGGAGGCGTTGAAGATGAACACAAAGAGTCTTGATGAACTCTGGGAGTCCTGCAGGAACGCTTTCTCTGCCGTTCCAGATGACTTTATTAATCAGTGATTTGAGTCATGTCAGAGATGTATGGATGCAGTCCTCCAAGCTCATGATGGAGTCAGACACAATATTCATTCTGTCTCCACTGCAGCAGGACTTTATCTTCTATACTGGACATTATTGCTGTTCAGTGATGAGACTTTAGTCTAAGCAGAGTCAGACTTTACTGCCCTAATGAAATCAGTCAACAATCGAGGCATGATCAGATTTTATTGTGCACAAATAAGCAAAATCTAGAGGCCTTTACCTTTCATAGAAGACACTTCTGATACCAAATGATCAACTAGAAGTCAACCTATTATTTGCTGTTCCTAAATCTTGGATAGACGGCAAGACTTTTGTCATGTAGTGTATAGTGTTGTCCTCTTGGATCTGGAAAAATGCATAGTAATACAAAAAAGCGTAGAATATGGAGTGTCTTTGGCGTCTTGAGCTCTGCTTTTACATAAGGCGTTACGCAACTAAACGGCTGAGTCTAATGGAGACACACACACACACACACTCCTCCAGCTGTGGAGATCACAGAAACGTGGAGTAGATAAGCTGATTATTACAGCTTCATCTTCGCTGCGGGGACACTCAGCATGCCAGACACACACTGACTCCACACACCGACTCATCCAGCATTTCTATGAGACCACAGGGAAATATCAAAGGTATGTTTGATTTATGACTTCATCTCTCTTAAAGGGCCAGTTCACCAGGAAATTAAGATTCTGTCATCATTTATTTGTTTCAAACATTTCTGGGCCCTATCATACACCCGGCGCAGTGTGGCGAAAGGCGCAGCGCAGTAGTCTTTTGGTAGTTTCTGCTTGGCGCAAGAGTGATTTTGAGGCGTTGCGCTACGCTGTTTAAATAGCAAATGCATTAGCGCTCATTTGTGCGCCCATAGGCGTTCTGGTCTAAAAAGGAAGGTGTTCTGAGGCGGACCAATGCTGCGTTGCTATTATGAGAAACTATAATAGATTTTTCATTAGACCAAAACAAAGCCGGTCTAAACTCCAGCGCAGAGTTGCGCCTCGCTTACACACTGCTTAATACACACAAGAGAGCAATAGGCAAATATCTTTACATATGAAAATTTAAATATTAAGGATATATATAGGATATAATAAAAATCGATATAGGATATAAATATAAAGGATTAAAATATTACAAAACATATTATTTTCTAGCCTACATAAGTATGAAAAATCACTGCTTTTATGTCTTCTTCATCTCGGGAGGCTTTTTCAGTTCATTCATAACTATTTGCTTTTGTATAATGTTATTATTATTAGCAGTATTATTTATTATAGCCATATTTATATTTGTTTTATTAAAAACAAGCTTAGATTTTTCCCACCTGTCAGGTTTTAGACCATATGGGGGGCACAGCATGTGTTTTAGGATATAACTCAGGTTTTTGAGCACACTTGGTCATTATTGTTCATTTATTCGTTTGCTGGAAATTAGAGCTGAATTTAGAAATAGTTTTGAAACGAATATTTGCGCTTAACAAACAAAAGTATTTATTTATAGACTAATTGATGTCTGTGCTTAAAGGTTTCTCTATCTAAGAGCGAAAGTGAAAGTGATCCATTATCTCTCATTCTCACGCAGTAGATGCTCTGTTTAACAGTTTTCTGTTAAAACACTGTGAACTGTTTGCTTGTGAAATGCTCAGTATTTCCACTTAGACTTACTTTGCGTCCTGTAAATAGCGAATGCGCTCTTGGCGCGACGCAGCTGACTCTTAAAGGGAATGGGAGATGAGACTCTGATTGGTTTATTCTCAAAACACACCCATAACTCATTAAGAAAATAAACTCAACCCTTTTAGACCATGCACCTTGGCGCCATAAATTAGCAAAAATGCGTTCTGACACGCCCTGAAAGCGTTTGCGCCCTGCGCATGGACCATCAAAATAGAGCCCTATTGAGTTTCTTTTTTATGTAATGAACATTAAAGAGGATCCTTTGAAGAAACCTGTAACCATTTACTTTCATATTTGATTTCATTTAATGGAATTCAATGGTTACAGGTTTTCATGTTCTTTAGCGTTTAGCAGAAGAATAAACTCATGAAGGTTTGTAACAAGTAAAGAGAGAGTAAATGATGGCAGAATTTTCATATTTTTGAATGAACTGTCTCTTTAAAGTGATAGTTTAGATCAGGGGTCACCAATCTCGTTCCTGGAGGTCCGGTGCCCTGCAGAGTTTAGCTCCAACTTGCCTCAACACACCAGCCTGGGTGTTTCAAGTATACTTAGTAAGAGCTTGATTAGCTTGTTCAGGTGTGTTTAGTTAGGGTTGGAGCTTAAATCTGCAGGACACCGGCCCTCCAGGAACAAGTTTGGTGACCCCTCATGTAAACGCATAGCTCAAGTAGTTCCGGCAGGTTTTGAGCGCATTATCGCTCCATATCACCACGCTAAATGATTGGAGTTATTTCCGTCATAATCACATCAAAACACTACAGAGGCTTTGGATGTGATGTGTAAGAAACTAGTGTTGTTGTGTGGAGTTTGCATGTTCTCCCTGTGTTGGCGTGGGTTTCATGAATGTTTACTTTGCCCATTTTATAAAAACGACAATAATAATGTGGAGCAATGAAACATTGGCGCTGGCTTTCATTAGACAATATATCTGATGCAATAAATAATAAGTAAAGTAAAATAAGGATGCCAGCATCTGTAACTCAGAAGACCACAATACGCTATTTTGATATTTGAAGCAAGGATATTAAAGATATTAACCTGCAGTTTTACAGTCTATAGCAGGGGTCACCAATCTCTTTCCTGGAGGTCCGGAGCCCTGCAGGGTTTAGCTCCAGCTTGCCTCAACACACCTGCCTGAGTGGTTCAAGTATACCTAGTAAGAGCTTGATTAGCTTGTTCAGGTGTGTTTGATTAGGGTTGGAGCTAAAACCTGCAGGACACCCCTGGTTTAAATAATAGAAGATACTTTGAGGAACGCTGGAAACCTGTAACCATCGACTTTTATGATAATTGTTTTCTGAATAAAAATAAATGGTAAAACATTCAGTACTGTGAAAAATTCACTGTTACTCCTACGGTTGCTGATAATGCGAACTGTAGAAATCTAACTTGATTTGTAAAACACTTATTTAGTCTCATTTTTTTCAATAAATGATTCAGTTATTTACTCCTAAATCTTCATGTTTCATTGCTAGATGATCATTTTTGAAGAATTATTCAGTGGCATATTTTTGATGTCTGGTTGTTGCCACCTATTGGTTAAATAATGTAATTGCTGCCCACAACTTTTATTTTTAAATGTCAAGTGAAATGCATATGATGGTGATTATCACAGCACTTCTGTGATATTTGACTGTTTGTAAATTCAAAACCAACTATAAAGACTAAAGACTTTCTTGCTTTTTGCATTGTTCAAACAGAGAGCAGCGATTCGAAGGATTAATAAACACATGCAGATCACCATTATTTATAATTTATGTTGCGTGGGTGTTGAGATCCTGATCTTTTAATGATTAATTGTGCAGCTCTACACTGAACGCATTAATGCAGTCTAAACAAGTAGTGACAGAAAACACTTTTAATAACCTTAGAAACCCACAACATCCCAAATAACCCACCACAACTTCTTTCGTCATTGTATTTTACAGGAAAGCCTAAATGCTTTCATACATTTGATTTGAATGACGCGGGAGGCGTTCTCTCTGAGATCGTTACAAATTTAAGATTAATCTATTCACCTTATTCATCGCATACGAGCAGCTATTTGAATCTTTTTGGCTTGAGACTTCCGGTCTTGTTCACTTCTATTCATTTTTAGATGTTACAAACAGCTCGTTATGATGTTTGATGTTGCAAACTGACATTTTCTTATTATATTATTCTGCTTTGTATAGTCAGGCAAACATTTGTTTGTAGAGCGAGTAGTTTGACCGTTTTCTGCTGTTTATCATTCCTAGTCATTTCTCCCATAGGCGATTTGATCAAAAGTTCTAAAACAATCGCAAAATAAGGTCAATAAGTTAAAAAAATAAATTATTAATTTATGGGTCACGTGTGTTCCGAACAGTGGGAAAATTTTTATTCCCAGAGAGTTTTCCAGCTTTCTTCAGCTTTCAATCGAATTTACATTCAACACACAATGTATTGTGGGCAATATCAGCGGTTAAAGTACAGACGCTTCTACTTTTCACATTTCTACAGGCAATAGTAAACCATCCGGGAACCTTTGGCATACTCTTTTCAACATTATACGGGCATCCGCTGCTAAATTTATTTTGTACAAAATTAAATTAAAATTAAGTTGCCGGTTCATTCCGCTGTGGCGACCCCTGATTAATAAAGGTGAGTATGCGAATTGGGGCGACATGGTGGCTCAGTGGTTAGCACTGTTGTCCCACAGCAAGAAGGTCATTAGTTCGAGTCCCGGCTGGGTCAGTTGGCGTTTCTATGTGAAGTTTGTATGTTCTCCCCGTGTTGGTGTGGGTTTCCTCTGGGTGCTTCGGTTTCCCCCACAGTCCAAACACATGTGCTATAGGGGAATTGATGAACTAAACTGGCTGTAATGTATGAGTGTGTGTGTGAATGAGTGAGCGTGTATGGGTGTTTCACTGGGTTGCTGCTGGAAGGGCGTCCACTGTGTAAAACTTATGCTGGATAAGTAGGCAGTTCATTACACTGTGGCGACCCCTGATGAATAAATGAAATGAATGAAAATGAATGAATGAAGTGTGCGAATTGGGATGCAGCATATGCTTTTGTTTGTTGTGAATGCACTCCCTCTAGTGGACAAAATTACTTACTGCACCTTCAATGATAGCATTGTCATTTTTGGCTGAACTTATTCTACTGGTGTGTTATTAGTGTTGTGTATTTTCAGAGTGAGTATGAGTGCAGTGTGCAGGCTGGATTTACATGGTGATGCGTGAAATGGTTTTCCAAAACAAAGACCAGATCGGCGCTGACCTGAATGACAGTGTAATTTGTCAGATTGCTTGTTTTAAGAGATCGGAGGCTAAGCTGTGATGTGCCAGTTTTTCAGGAGATGATGATGATGATGATGATTGATGTGGGACAGGACAGCAGGTACCTGTGTGGATGCAGGATCAGCACGTGCAGAAAACCTCATGTGCATGTACAGGTGAAGCCCTCCTGTATATATATTTCCCCAATTTCTGTTTAACGGAGAGAAGTTTTTTTTTAACACATTTCTGTCTAACTCATCTCTAATAACTGATTTATTTTATCTTTGCCATGATGACAGTAAATAATATTAGACTAGATATTCTTCAAGACACTAGTATTCAGCTTAAAGTGACTTTTAAAGGCTTAACTAGGTTAACTAGGCAGGTTATGGTAATTATGGTTAGCCCTTGCATAGGTTGTTTTCACATGATGTCGTTGATGACACATGAAATTCAGATGGTGGGCAGGAAGTGATTCTTCCACATAGAAATCACTGACAGAACATCAAAATGTTTCTGTTTTATGTTGTTTATAATTGTAACTCTGCTGTTATTTTGGGATTTCCACTTTTTTTGCCTACTGTACACGTTGAAAGTGTACTTTTAGGTTGTGTGTGGTCTAGCGTGCTGTAATTAATTTTGGTGGTTCCTGCACATGTCTGTAATCATAGGAAAAAAGAAAAAATGTCTCCACCATAATCTATGCAAAAGTTATTGTATTCCAACTGATGAGCGGTGCTGTACAAGCCACAGGGAGCGATGATTGTTTTCATATTTCACTATTCTTTTATTTGATCAAACATAATTTACTGTGTTTGGAGCACGTCAGACATATAAAAGGGTTATTTATGCACATCACCTCAAAAACAGAGGAGAAACGGCCCTGAAGTGCACAGCATAAGGTAAGAGATGACGGCTGTCTGTGCTATCTGGGGCTGCTTATTGATCATAAATGTATTGTTTTCACTTCTGCGCCATGGAAACACCGCGATTCATTCGGCAACTGCTTGATATGTGAATATAATTCAGTAAAAAGAATGCTAGAACTGTATGAGCACCGGCAAGAGCTTTCATTTGAGCTATAACTTGTACATGTGTCATATGAAAAATATGAAAATAAACCAATGTAAAATACCCAGCTCGGGTATCCAAAATACTGTGTATTTAAGTGTAAATAACTTCTGTACAGTAGTATAAAAACCAAAGTGGCACATTTGTTGATAAAATATAGATTCTACACTTTCAAATGAAACCACTTACGGGGGTCAGGTGCAATGCTGGCCCTTTAAATCTTAAAGTGAAAGTCGATGACGTCATGCGAAGTACAACTGGTTAAATCTGCTAAGATGAGAAATGCTCTATAGAGATAAAATGAGCTTTTATAGAGTTCTAAAAGTTTTTGCTCATAAAGGGGAGAAAGTTGAAGACAACGGCTGAAAAATGAAAGTAAAGGCAGCATGTAATAAAAATTTTTTCAATACATCCATGTGTACAAGCTTTTTTGAAGGCGATAATTCATTTGACAGCACCAATAAAGATTATACATAGGCCCAGGAGCGCCGCTAGCGGGGGGGAAATTAGGAAGATTCTAAGGGCCCATGTTGTTTTGGGGCCCCTAGAGGTACTATTAGGGACACATCAGAACCTCTCTCTTCACTTTTGTCAACTACACCCAACAACCCCCCATCCCTTCCATGGCTCTTCAATTTCGTCCACAAAACCAGTATTCGTCTACGACACCATCTCCCTTCCCGTCTTACCTTTCGTCCACAATCTGACCCCCGCTTAGCTTTCGAACAGCACCCCCACCCCGCCCACCACACCAGGTTTTACTTTCTTCTGCAACAACCCCCCCCCCCCCACCCAATCTTCCAGTGAAAATGCTTTCATAGGGCCCGTACCAGCTAGCTGTGCCCCTGCACAGCCCTATCTATGTTTAAATATGTTAATATGTTATATAAAATCAGATACACCCCCACAACTTCCAGGAGAATATAAATAACATACCACTCTCACGACCCCTTAAAATTATTTTGCGACCCCCGCAGAGGTTGCGACCCCCAGTTTGAGAACCACTGATCTATAGTATGCTTTAAAACAGTGGTCCCCAACCTTTTTCAAACTGCGGACCGGTGAACGCTTGACATTTTTACTGAGGATCGAGGGGTTAAAATAATAATAATAATAATAATAATAAACGTGAATCCACTGTGTACTCATGTGGAGCATTATTAGCACATTGCTCCAACATTACAATGCTATTATAACATTAGGAAGTAATAACTTTTAACACATTGCTCCAACAATATAACATATTATAACATCAAAAACTGTCCGTGACGCTAAATCAATGGGAGCCCTGAGCTTGTTTCTTTGCATGGTCCCATCTGTGGGTAGTGGCAGAAGGAAGAGCTAAAGCGCGCGTGCACTTCTAGACGTCTGCTGACGTGAGACGTCTGCTTTAGCCAATCAGAACAGTCAGACGCATTCACGTCCGCGCGGTTTATGAGAATAAAAGCCTTTAAATATTTTTCCAGACACATTCAGCTGCTAGAAATTAGTCAGATAACGTTTATATGTTCATCTTAATGCCAACCGTGTAAATAATTATCGATAAGATGCTTATGATAAGCCGTTGTTTGTTTACTTTCAAGCTTTGCGTGTATTTTGGAATGGATGAGTGAACGGTCTTTTCCGGAAAAATTCCGTAACGTCCTCGCCTGTGTGAACAGCGCTTTTTTTAATTTACCGGTAAAGTCGTTCTGAACATTTTACATATATTTACCGGTATCGCTGTGTGAAAGGGGCTATTGACACCCAAAGTCAAGTGTGTTGCTTGTGTCCAGTCTACTCCTTTGCCTTGTTTTGGTGGCTGTCACTGCAGAAAACCCCGCTTCACACAGATAGGATGTTGGAAATAGCAACAGGGTTTTCAGCGCTGTGTTAGCGAGCTCTGGGTATTCTGCCATGACTTTTATCCACCGGCAGAGTTGTTGTCTCGAACACTGTTTTAAGGCCGCCGTCATTTGCGATCTCCAGCAGTTGGTCTTCTTGCACGGACATGCTGGATTCAGCTGGTTTGTTGACAAATGGGTCAAGTATCCATTCCTTGGCCGTTTGTGGGTCCTTTGAGATTGGGAAGTAGCGCTCAAACTCCTTTAACAGCGAAGGCTGGTGATCATGCACCAGCTTGGTGAGTGAGGGCGCAGAATCAGTCTCACACAAAATCCCAGCTAATGTTTGAAACACGTCCAATTTGACTCTGTTCACGCACCATCCCCACAAATCCAGTTTGGCTTTAAATGCAGCTACTTTATCTGCCAACTTAAAGATAGTTTAATTCTTGTGCAAGAATTCTTGTAATTCTTGACCGGGGGCCAGGGGTTGGGGACCACTGCTTTAAAACACTGTTGTGTGTTTTCATATGATAGCTTACAGTGTCTGCCGCCTCAATGACAGGCAAATATATTTTAGTTCAGTAGAATACTCGGCCCTCTTCATGACATAGGGATCATGTCCAACATATGTGTTATTTACAACATATATCTCCTTTAAAATGTGGTATAAATCACAAAAACGTAGACTTTCCTCTGTGTCCCCCATTCAGTTTTTAACTTCCTGCCATCCATCTGAATTTTCCATGTCAGCAGAACCATGCGATTGAAAACGACCTATAAAGCCTGGTTTATACTTCTGCGTCAAGTGACCGGTGTAATCCACGGCGCATGTAACGTGCGTAGCTGTGCATTTATACTTCTGCGCGCTGTCTCTGTTGGTCTGCATTACACTTCTGAAACGCTAGTTGGCAGTGAGGTGTTAATGTTTCTCTGTGTCGAGTTTCTTCGCTTGTTTTGCTTTTCCTGAACACTTCCGGGATGTACAAGTGGTCAAACTCGCTCATTTTGAGGCAGGAACCGGCGGACGTGCAACAACTTTAACTATGAGGTAAACACAGAACAAAACGTTCCATCCTGAGCTCCTTCACGGGACTCCACACTTGTAAACAATCGCTCCTTCGGGCTAGCGCTGCTCGCGCGGCTCTTGGTCCCACCCAGACTCGTCAGCGCTACCAAGCCGACCAATCACAGAGCTTGCACTACGCGTCGTTGCGACGTGTAGTTACATTTTTTGTGAGGTGCACGTCAGTGACACCGACGACCACGGCAAAGGGCTATGCGTCAGCGCCGTAGAATACGTCGGCGCTTGACGCACAAGTATAAATCAGCCTTCACAGTGGTTTGTTCTGTAGACGATTCAAAACAAAAATTGCTTAAGGGGGCTAATAATATTGACCTTAAAATGGCATTCAAATATTTAAAACCTATTTTATTCTAGCCGAAATAAAACAAATAAGACAAATAATATTATAGGAAATACTGTTTATATTTTTTTCCATTCACTTTTTTCCAAGACATACGTTGTATGCAAGCACAAGTCCCTTTCCAAATAATCCCCCACCATCCCAACACTTTTGCTATAGGTTAATTGATGAACTAAATTGGCCGTAGTGTGTGTGTGTGTGTGTGTGTGTGTGTGTGTGTGTGTGAGAGAGAATGAGTGTGTATGGGTGTTTCCCAGTACTGGGTTGCAGCTGGAAGTGTGTGTAAAACATATGCTGGAATAGTTGGTGGTTCATTCTGTTGTGGCGACCTCTGACAAATCAGAGACTAAGCCGAAGGAAAACGAATGAATGAAACAACTGATTATTTGAGATCTGTTAAACTGAGGCATCATCATGTCAAACACGCAGGGCAGAAGCGTGACTCGTGCGTGCGTGTGTGTATGTGTGTGTGTGTCTGAGATTGTAAACAGTAGTTGCGTAAGAACAGGGGCTGAAGGCTGGAGCTTTATTTAGCGTCTCCTCTGCCGTAAGCCGTTGAGTTTCTCCTCAGATCAGCGTCTCCGACATGAGAACACAGACACAGCCAGAGATCTGCGACCCGTTCTGCTCAATCCCCAGACACTCGTTCAATCCTGATGTAGAAAGCACTGCTCTCATCTTCTCGGATGACATGAAAGATGTGTTTTTCACACACTACATCCCAGAGGACGATGTTCAGGCTCAGATGCTGCACTTTTATAGTGGAGGAGACTCTGTGCTGCTTCGTTTAAGTTTCATCTGGAATGTTCGTCTGAAGAGAATACTGTAGATGGAGCTGTAAATGAATGTGAATCACAGCTCAGTGCATTAGGAAAGAAATATTAGAGAATACAGTTGAGAGATCACAAACAAGTATTGCTAAAGGGGGCCAGTAATGTTGACCTTAAAATGCTTTTTAAAAATTGAAAACTGCATTTATTCAAGCTGAAATAAAACAAATAAGACTTTCTTTATAAGAAAAAATATTATCGGAAATACTGTGAAAAAATCCTGAATCTGTTCAACATCATTTGGGAAATATTTTTATAGAAAAGAGAAAATAATTCACAGGAGGGAGAATAATTTAGAGTTTAACTATACAGTGGGTATGGAAATTATTCAGACCCCCTTAATTAGTTTTTTGCAGTTCTACACACAGCAACCCATATTAAAGAGCCCATATTATACATGAAATAGGGTCATATCTTGGTTGTAAGGGTCTCCAACAACAGTTTAATATGCATGCAAGGTCAAAAAACACTTTTATGGTCTTATAATCTGCATTTATTTTGACCTAATTATGCCAGCGACTCCTGTATGAATCGTCCAGTGATTCATTTGTTCCCAAACCCCTCCTTAGCGCGAAGCTAATCTGCGCTGATTGGACCAATGACAGCCTGTTGCGATTGGTCGACTGTCTTCAGTCAGAGAGTGAAATGGCCAATAGCTAATCAGCAATATAAAAAGTAATCACAGTTCATACACGCTCGATAGTGTAGGCGTGGATTTTAGCTGCCACACACACACAAAAACAAACACACACACCTCCGGACGACAACGCTCCCGATTCCGCCCGCATCCGCCAGGTTTTAGCCTGAGAACCCGCTCCGTTTTCTGCCCGCCGCGCCCGATCGCGCTAGAGCGGGGGAGAACACAACCAAAAGTCACCCAGCTATACAGTCCAGACAGCCAAGATGTCTGTATAAACACACACACACAGCACCAAGCACACAAAGTTCACTCTCTCTCGCTCTCTCTCTCTCTCTCTCTCTCTCTCTCTCTCTCTCTCTCTCTCTCTCTCTCTCTCTCTCTCTCTCTCTCTCTCTCTCTCTCTCTCTCTCTCTCTCTCTCTCTCTCTCTCTCTCTCTCTCTCTCTCTCTCTCTCTCTCATATACGCGCGCGTGCGCACTAACACACACACACACAAGCACCAAGCAGACTCTCTCTTTCTCATTCGCATAGCAATATCCGTGATATTGCTAGACAGCCCGCTCCCGTCCCAAATTAAACCCGTTACCGACCGCTCCCGCGATTTATTCGGAAATTTATTCCCGCGCCGCAGAAATTTGGCGCGGGGACAGCCGCGGGAATGCAGAACTCTACCACGGAGCTCCATAAACAAAGCAGCACGCGTCGCGTTTTTAACGAGACTTTGCACGCGATAAGAGAATATAGCCAGTTAACCGGATACAGTACACTCGGTTACAAGTAACAAATCACAACTAAATACATTTGCAAGCTAGAGTCAACGAGGCAACAACTTTAACCGCACGTACTTACACTTGAGAAATGGAAACTCATCCTGACGTCCAGCAGTAAGTTACTCTTTACTGATCCTTCCTTTAACAATTGCTGATGAAGTATTCTTTGTAGCATGTAGTTTCCAGAAGTTTCCAGAAGTTTCCAACTGCTTGGCAATAATGCTGAGGTTTCATCTTTGGGTGGAGACTCAATATATCCATCTGCAGTGTGACTTCAATCGACCGGCATGTTTGTGTGTGTGTTTGTGTGTGTGTGTGTTTGTGTGTGTGTCTGGGTTTCTGCGTCAGAGGGCGGGGCCTCAGGTTTGAAATCTCCCGGGTTTGCGCGTGCACATGAATAACTTGGTTTCGTTCGTACGTCATGGCGAAACACCTAATGACTCGGTATCAAGGCGACTCGTTTGAAGCACTATGAGTCGACTCTTTTATAGATGAATCAACCGTTTTAAACACTGTACACTAACAGATTTAAGCCTTAGCTGGATACTTCACTTCACTTAGAGCTGTGTTACACACTACATGGAGGGGAATTTTCAAAAACCCATAATATGGGCTCTTTAATAATAATAATAAATATAATAAATGTATCCACACATTTATATAATGCAAACTATATATGAGTTTATTTATAGTTTTAAAGAAGTCTCCTTGTACTTTCCGTCTCAGATTGTAATATATTGTACAGTTACACAGCAGATGTCATGAGTGGCACATTGTGCATGATTAATCATTGTCAAACTGCTATTAGATCCAGTTCAGTTTCATTCAGTGGCCGTTTGACTGGGATCAGCAGTTAATACGGCTTGATTTCCCAGTGAAACCGGAGAGTCTGTGTGATTAAATGTTTTATTTGGCCGCTCTGGACTTTAAAGTGCTCTTAGTTTACTGACGTGTGCAACATATCAGCGCACACTTCTTTTGTTTCTCAGGCTTTTTGTGCTGTCAGCAGTTTGTTTTTTAGTCTATTTATTTGCTCGTTTAATTGTGTGTGAGTTAAATGCAAGATTATTTACCCTCCTGTAAAATTTGAGTCATCAAGCGCTGTTTTTTACTTCATGAATTATTGTCAGCATCACCTGAGCACCGTATCTAGAGCTATAATGTCTGTCAGCAGTTTTAGCAGGTCAGCTGTACTTCAGAGTTTGTAAATAGTCACACATTAGTAAAGTAATGATGAGTCTGGGGCGAGGGAGTGGCGCAGTAGGTAGTGCTGTCGCCTCACAGCAAGAAGGTCGCTGGTTCGAACTTTCAGTTGGCGTTTCTGTGTGGAGTTTGCATGTTCTCCCTGTCTTCGCGTGGGTTTCCTCCGGGTGCTTCGGTTTCCCCCACAGTCCAAAAACAGGTGGTACAGGTGAATTGGGTTGGCTAAATTGTCCGTAGTGTATGAGTGTATGTGTGAATGTGTGTGTGGATGTTTCCCAGAGATGGGTTGCAGCTGGAATGGCATTCGCTGCGTAAAAACTTGCTGGATAAGCTGGTGGTTCATTCTGCTGTGGCGACCCCGGATTAATGAAGGGACTAAGCCGACAAGAAAATGAATGAATGGATGAATAAATGAGTCTGACAGATTGATCAGCAAATTTAATCAAACCTACAGTAGAAACAAGCTCATGATCAGGGCGAGACGCTACTTACTGAACTGTTTTACTTAGTGTAGAGTTTGGTCTGATTTTTAGACTATAGGAGTTGACATTTTTATTCTTTTATTCTTTCTTTTTTATTCTTTAGACTACATTTTAGGTATATATTTAGATTAAATTATATGTTTAATTGTATTTGTTGTAAATTCTTTCTTAAAATTGTACTTTTTGTATTAACATTATTTGTTAAGCACCTAGGGTCTGAGAGTAACGTACTTTCGATTCCCTATATGTCCTGTACATGTGGCTGAATTGACAATAAAGCTGACTTTGAATTTTTTTGACTTTGATCAGAAGTGTCTTCTATGAAAGGTAAAGGCCTCTAGATTTTGCTTATTTGAGCACAATAAAATCTGATCATGCCTTGATGTTGACTGATTTCATTAGGAGAGTAAGATCTGACTCTGCTTAGAGTAAAGTCTCATCACTGAACAGAAATAATGTCCAGTATAGAAGATAAAGTCCTGCTGCAGTGGAGACAGAATGAATATTGTGTCTGACTCCATCATGAGCTTGGAGGACTGCATCCATACATCTCTGACATGACTCAAATCACTGATTAATAAAGTCATCTGGAACGGCAAAGAAAGCATTCAGCAAGACTCCCAGAGTTCATCAAGAGTCTTTGTGTTCATCTTCAACGCCTCCATCTTACTCCAGACATGCTCAATATTGTTCATATCTGGTGACTGGGCTGGCCAATCCTGGAGCAGCTTGACCTTCTTTGCTTTCAGGAGCTTTGATGTGGAGGCTGAAGTATGAGCAGGAGCGCTATCCTGCTGGAGAATTGTCCCTCTCCTGTGGTTTGTAATGTAATGGGCAGCACAAATGTCTTGACACCTCAGGCTGTTGATGTTGATCATCCACTCTGCAGATCTCTCCATACTGAATGTAACCCCAAACCATGATTATTCCTTCAGCAAACTTGACTGATATCTGTGAAACTCTTGGGTCCATGCTGGTTCCAGTAGGTCTTCTGCAGTATTTGTGATGATCTGGATGCAGATCAACAGATTCATTCCTTCTGCCGGTTTTCATATGATCAACTAGAAGTCAAGTTATTATTCGTTGCTCTTACAACTGGGGTCGCCGACGAGACTTTTGTAAGGTAGTGTACTGTATAACTGCTAATATGGCAAATGAAGCTACAGCGGGTCTCCCAACACATTCGCTAAAAGACAGAAAATATTACTTTACAAACTCTATTGTGCGTGTATATATGCATGTATGTGTTTTTGTGTGTTTTTTTATGTGTGTATATATGCGTGTGTGTGCGCGTGTGTGTTTGTGTGTATGCGTGTGTGTTTGCGTGTGTGTGTGTGTGTGTGTGTGTGTGTGTGTGTGTGTGTGTGCGTGTGCGTGTGCGTGTTGCCCTGACCTTAATCCCATCACAGTGTTGTGCAGACTGACGGTGGCCAGGGATTAACACGACGGAACTTTCCAGTCTGTTTAGTTTCACACTTACAGGAGTCTTTTAGCCAAACACACTCTGTGGTGTTCACTTACTTTACAGTGGTCAGGGTTGCCAAGTGATGCATAACACAACCCAGTTAAATGCTATTAAAAATCAGCCCAACAGGATGATGACAGCGCAGCCAGAGGAGCAGCATTGCAAAAGCCCAGATTTGAAATGACATGAAGCTGTATGCTCACAGGGGGGGGTCAACCCTGTTCCTGGAGATCGACCTTCCTGCAGATTTCAGTTGCAACCCATATCAAACACACCTGCCTGTAATGATCAAGTGCTGTTCAGGTCCTAGTTAATTGGTTCAGGTGTGTTTGGTCAGGGTAGGAGCTGAACTATGCAGGAAGCTAGATCTCCAGGAACAGGGTTGAGCAGCGCTGCTCTAACAAGAATTGTCTGGTCATTCTGATTTTGTTTGTAACGTTTTTTTTTAACCCACCAAATATGATTGGGTTTAGGGATGCACGATATATCGGAGGCCATATCGTTATCTGCCGATAAATGCTATTTTTAAGATTATCGTTATCGATCCGATGTCTAAATATTGGGCGATATCTTTAAGCTGATAAATTACGTAATTGCCGCGCACACGTGGGCAGAACATGTTCAGACTTGTTCATGGATCTCTCCTCACACTGATTATTCCTTCATAGTCCGTCCTTTCTTCACGTGGTATTGCTGTGCGTTAATAACTCTGTAAGTAACCATTATCCTTATCATGGTAGATGTGTTTGATTGAGTGCCATTGTGTATTTTGCTTCAAATCGCCTCAGGAAAAAATATTACATATGAAAGCCTTTCCTGCTCTGTCTCTTTGTTGTGTTAGAGATAGCAGGGAGGTTTACTTATTACTCTAGGGCCGAATAATATTAGTTTCGGGGTGAACTCTTTTAGTTGCAGCCGGGGAATAAACGAGTTTCCGAGAGCTTTCACCCCACGCGCGCACACACACATAGATCTGACAAACTTCACACACACATAGTCTCGAGCCTTCACAGATCAACAGGGGTTGCACCGGTGCAGCGGTCACTGAATCCAGCATACGGGCCACACGTTCTGTCTTTATATTCTGCTGTGTGTTTGTCATAAAGTCATCTGAGCTCAATGATCAGGTTTGTATCAAAATCCGAGGGCAAATCTGCGCCCTCACAGCGGTTTATCATAAACTTTTCATCGATCGTTTTCCCCGCGATTGACAGCAAGAACGAACACAGAAGCGTTGATGCTACATGTGTTCAAAAGAATCTAAAACGCCAAATAGGATGAATTTATGTCACATTTTTAAAAATAATACATTCTAACAAGAAGGGTCTGGTCATTCTGATTTTGTTTGTAATGTTTATTTTTAACCCACCAAATATGATTGGGTTAAATATTATTTAACCCATCAGTTGGGTTTGTCCATATTTGACCCAAAATTGGATTGAAACAACCCAGCATTTTGTGCAGTCATTCAATCTAGTGTTCAATCCGTCTATCTTTCTCCAACCCCAAATCAGAAAGGGTTGGGACACTATGAAAGCACAAATAAAAATTAAATGAGTGATTTCTAAATTTACTGTGACTTGTATTTCATTCCAGACAAAGTGAGCACAAAATATTTTCATGTTTCGTCTTTTCTACTTGATTTAATTTATAAATATCCATCCGTTCCTATCTGTTACGATTTAAAAGATGTTAAATAAAGGGGAAGAGGAGTAACATTAAATTTTGGGTGAAACGCATAAGCAACCACACAACATCAATAAATTAGGGACAAAACCAAGACCAGCTAAATGCAATAAAGTGATTTTATTTACAAAAATAGTGATAATAATGAATGCCAAAAAAAATTGATATAGAAAGATTATTAAATACTTACAAAGAGACATTGAATTTCACAGATAACAAATGACATAAGATGTTTGACCAGATATGGGAGAGTTGGAGAATTTGAGACGCGGGCGGCATCCAAACAATAAGAATAAATAAAACAAAAACAATCTATTTGGCCCAATCTCTACCCTATCTATCCAAAATAAAAATGCAGAAGTTATTGAAAAGAAATCTTTGCGTCTATTACGCACTACCTAACCTACGCTGATCTCTGATGGGAAAACAAAAAGTACAGTGGGTGGAGCACGCCCCTTACCTAGTGTGTCTAATACAGAGATATTCAAACTACTTGTGCACAATGTATGTCGCACGACATTCTTACCTGACCCACTCTCCAACCTCAGATGCGCATGACACCAACGGTAGACAAATGGAGAACAAATAACGGACAGATACCAAATTGTAACACACAGTAGACACACTGTAACACACTGTAGACACACAAAAAAAACACTGACACACAGCACAACACAGAAATTCAGGGCTTCCAGAGTAGCGTCCTGTCACCACTTTTATGCCACGGTGGCAGCGGCTGGATTGGAGACCTTGGGTGACGTCAAGGGGGGCACGGCAAACAGCTGGGCAGCGGTAGCCAATCAGAGCCACTGTATAGGTGGAAGCGGGAGAAAGGTAGAGAGCAAGCGAGCACGGAGAGAGAGAGAAAGGGAGAGAGAGAGAGTGAAAGAAAGAGACTAGCGAGAAAAAATATATATAAATAATAATCACGCAACACAGAAATGTACAGGAATGTAACACTATCGTTCAGACCTGCAACACATTCCAGAAACAGCTGGTACAGGAGCAGTTTAGGGCTCTAATCAGGTAAACAAACCTTTGTCAAGTACCACAATACATAGTTACATCCACAAATGGCAGCTAAAACTCCACTGTGCCAAAAGGAAGCCCTGTGTTAACAGCGTCCAGGAGGGTCGTCGACTTCTCTGGGCTCTGAGGCTTCTGGGATGGAGCATCACACAGTAGAAATGTTTACTGTGCTCAGATAAAACAGTATTTTAGTGGGAAATGGACGCCTTGTGCTCCGAACCAAAGAAAAAAAGGATCATCCAGACTTTTTCCAGCCACAAGTCTAAAAGCCAGAGTCTGTCATGGTATTGGGTTGTGTCTGTGCCTTTGGCAAAGGTATCTTGCTTTCCTGCGATGATCCATTAATGCTGGAAAGCACATGGAGATGTTGGAGCACAATATACTGCCTTCTTTCCCAGGAACACCCCTGCATATTTCAACAAGACAACACAAAACTTGAGTCCTACACATTACAGAGTTCTGCTGCAGAGGAAGAGGATACAGGTACTCGACTGGCCTGCCTGCAGTCCTGACCTGTCTCCAATAGAGATTCTGTGGTGCATTTTGAAGGGCAAAATAAGACAATGAAGAACCCATACTGTTGCCCACCTTAAGACTTGTTTGCAGGAAGAATGGGACAAAATGACACCTGAAACACTTCATCACTTGGTGTCGTCTTCAGTACCTAAATGTCTTTTAAGTGTTGTGAAAAGGAATGGCAACAACACAAAGTGGTAAATGCTTCATACCTGTCAACATTGGGATTTGAAAATAAGGGATAACATGTCTGACGTGTCTGACAGTCACGCACCGCTAGATGAACTGACTGTTTTGAGGATGCTTAGGAGGGACAACGGTGCCTGTAATCAAAAGGAAGGGAATCTCGCCAATTTTATATTTATTTCAAAGTGTTGTCATGCCTAAATAAAGTTAAAGCACAGAACAGATTCACATTTAAGAGCAAGGAGCGTCCCCTGGTGATTCAGTGGTATGGGTTGCACATAAGGAGGATCGAGATATATCCAGCTGCTGAACCGCAGAACCACACACGTTTTAGGCACACACAATCTAGCACACCATATATGGTAACTAACCTATTCTTTAGCATTATCGCCACCTATTGAATTTCACAAATATGAGTTCCCTTTTCAGTCATTATTATTATTATTATATCGTAACGATCATTTTAACATCTCTGCAGTTTCTGAACTCAAATTATGTAAATAAAAATAATTGGTCAAAGACACTTATGACTTTATTCATGTGTCCACATAAACAAAGAACACATAGTAGACCGTCAAATTGTAGGATTAAGTGTAATAAACTAATCCAGGATCTTAATCTTATCATTCATTCATTTTCTTGTCGGCTTAGTCCCTTTATTAATCCGGGGTCGCCACAGCGGAATGAACTGCCAACTTATCCAGCAAGTTTTCACGCAGCGGATACCCTTCCAGCCGCAACCCATCTCTGGAAAACATCCACACACACATTCACACACACTCATACACTACGGACAATTTAGCCTACCTTATACACCTGTACCACATGTCTTTGGACTTTAGGGGAAACCGGAGCACCCGGAGGAAACCCACACTAATGCAGGGAGAACATGCAAACTCCACACAGAAACGCCAACTGAGCCGAGGCTCGAACCAGCGACCTTCTTGCTGTGAGGCAACAGCACTACCTACTGTGCCACTGCTCTGCCCTAATCTTATCATACTTGGTTAAAATCACTTTGTTGTAAAATATAAAAAGCAAACAATAATGTGTCACAATAAAATGAATTACTATAGTTAATAATTTAAACAATATATAATGTAGTTATAAACTGAGTATCTGATTAACTACTTGTTGCATCTCTCATGGATGTAAGTGCGCTGCACTTAAGCAATGACACGGACACAAACCTTATGCAACAGAACTCTTTACTAAATATTGCGGATATACAGGAGACATGCTACAATGTCATACTGTGCAGACGCAGGATCTCGCTGCGCGTCCCATACGGAACATCATAAGGGTCAAAAAGCGTTACACTTGAAGCCACAGTACACAACACTACTATATTTTACTAAACTGTCACAGTTGTTGGTTTTATATATATATATATATATATATATATATATATATATATATATATATATATATATATATATATTTACTTATTATTTTTTGTCAATTATTAATAGTTAATTTGTTTCTATTGCTAAATTTTGGTTTAAAAAAGTGTATTGCTTACTATAAATTACTACAGTATTTAATGTGGGAAATCATTAATAAAAAAGCTATTAGAAAATCAAGCAAATAAACTCAATTAAATTGCTGGAGTAAAATATGAATATAGTGTTATACATTTGTTACATGTAAAAAGATTTTTAATACATATAAAATGTATTATTGGCTAAACTTGCTATTATTTCCTTCATTATAAACAAATCCATTACATAAATTAAACCTGTCCAGTTTTGATTGTTCAGCAAGGCCAGTAAACGAGTATCTGCCATGTTATTGTCAGATAATAATTACTGATCATCTATGATGACGGATAAAAAACTGTTCAGTCTATTAAACTGAATGGCGATCGGAAACATCGCTCCGCATTCGCCCGTCTCGATCGCAATGTTTGTGAAATGAAGTAAACACTATTGTTTATTGTGTACATTATTTATTAACCATATATATCCAAACATATCGATGACGATGGTCAAAAAGACGTTAATAACATTAACATCCGTCGTAACCATATATGGTTTGCCTAGATTGAGTGTGCCAGATTGTGTGTGCCTAAAACATGTGCGGTTCTGCGGGCCTGCAGCTGGATATTATTGGGAGGATCGGCTCTTTAATAATTATTGCCACCCTTCATAGAAGGATTGAAAATATCTTTACAGATAAAAGCAGGATAAAATTGTAAAAATACAGGAGAATCATGGGAAAAATGGACGGGTTGAGAGGAATCAGTGGCGCCTGCAGCTGTACGCACTGTGCGTACCTACCATGAGAGGGCGGGAAGTAATGGCGCTTTTTTATTTATTTATTACATAATTTAAATTGATTATTAAACAGTGCACACAACGATATATTGGCAAAGCAAGAAAGTATGAGAATAAATAAAGGTGTGTGTTTGTGTGTTTTAAAGTGTGTATGTACTTGCGTGATGGGAGATGGGTAAAGGAATCTGTTGGCTTTAGTTTTGCTGGCAATTTTTCACACCTAAAAATTACTATTCAGATAGATAGATAGATAGATAGATAGATAGATAGACAGATAGATAGATAGACAGATAGATAGATAGACAGATAGATAGATAGATAGATAGATAGATAGATAGATAGATAGATAGATAGATAGATAGATAGATAGATAGAAAAATAGATAGATAGAAAAATAGATAGATAGATAGGTAGATAGATAGATAGATAGATAGAAAAATAGATAGATAGGTAGATAGATAGATAGATAGATAGATAGATAGATAGATAGATAGATAGATAGATAGATAGATAGATAGATAGATAGATAGATAGATAGATAGAAAAATAGATAGATAGATAGATAGATAGATAGATAGATAGATAGATAGATAGATAGATAGATAGATAGATAGATAGATAGATAGATAGATAGATAGATAGATAGATAGATAGATAGATAGATAGATAGATGGATAGATGGATAGATAGATAGATTGTTTAAAACAAAGGTTCAGAACGAGTAAACGCTCTTTAAAACAGATAAACCTAATTGAGACATTCGCCAAAAGGCCTAAAACTGATGATACAAATACTGATCTCCTGCACAATGTGGAGACTGCATTCGCATCAGCACCTAAGCCGGGGGAACTGTCTCTTTCACGGAGACCCGGGAGGGACATGATGGTGGGGGGAAAAAAAAGGTGGAACAAAAAAAATAACTGGGTGCGAGAAAAAAAACTGAGTGATAGGAAAACATATTTTAAGGTTTTTTTGCGTTCCTTCGCAAAGATGTTTCTCCACAAACACTTCCTGTTCCCGTCCTTCATGTAAACCCTCCCGTTTTGCCAAAATTCTCCCATGTTTTACCATTCTATCCCACTTTCATCATATTTTCCCATATTTCTGATATATGTTTAATCTTGAAATTAAAATGTCTGCATCACTTTCTTTACAATAAAGCTGTGCGTCGATCGTCCCCTTTTCATATACTACCTCTGAACCAGTGAATGCATGTATATGCGCTGACTGACAGACGCGCTCCATACAATAAACTGATCCCAGATTTTCCTTGGTGCTGAAGTGCTGTATTCAACACAATCTCACGGCAATTCGTAACTTTTTCATTTAGTGGCTAATTCGTACGAATTCTAATTCGTACATTTTAGTATGATTTGCTCATCCCCCAATGACGGTTGGGTTTAGGGGTGGGGTTAGGTGCCACGCCTCCTTTTTAAAATCGTACAATTTCTTACGACTGAACTCGTACGAATTCTTACGAATTAGCCACTAAACTGCCAAAACATAAAATACTTACGTTTTCTCGTGAGATCAGGCTGGCTTTATTACCTTTAGATTTTAAAGAAAATATATTAATTTTAAAAAACAAACGAATAGATGAATGTTATAACGAATATCCTTTTGAAAGTAGGCATCAGTGTTTCTTGATATGATTGGGGGGCGGGGCGGTGCTGGATTTGTGCGTACCTTCGAATAAAATCCTGCAGGCGCCCCGGACAGGAATGAAATGCTTTGCTGTTCAAAAATGATAAGCAACACATTAAATAAAGTTTGTTGTATTGTCTGCAATGAAATACAAGCCAAAGTCCATTTAGAAATCACTACCAGTTTTCCATACTGTCCCAACCTTTTCTGATTTGGGGTTGTGTCTTTCTGTCTAAATGTTGTCTGTCTGTCATTTATTTTGTGCATTATTCCTCATGTCCTTCTTGTGTGTAAGTTGTCATTGTGAGTCTGTCAGTGATTGTGAGTTGTTCATCTCTGCCCTCGTCCTTGGCACACAGTTCTATCTCTCAGTCTTATCCACCGATAGGCAGAAACCGGCTGTAATCTCCGTCTCTCATTGGCTGCTGCTCTCGTCCAGGTGACCACAGAGATTGGGGAATTTGTCAGGGCATCAGATTAGTTCCTCCTGTCAATCCAATTGAGCGTCCTCACAGGACTGATCCTACCGCAAATAGAAACCAGCCTCACAAACCAAACCACAGGGATACATGTCTCATCTGAGGTCTGTATTTCTGACTTTCATACTTTTATTTGTCCTGTTGCAGTGGATAAACACCGTCAGCAAGTAATGATTAGTTTAGAACTCAGAGATTTTAGACTTGTGTTCCTCAGGTGTGTTCAGGATGCAAATGTTCCAGTGATATATGAGCTTCCCGATTCTCATTTTAAGGAGGTTTTAAGGATGTTTTAAGCGTTAGACTGACTTTTGCATTGGCTTAATTTTATAAATGAATTTCGTAGCTTTAAATGAATTTTCAATATTATGGTTTGTTTGTATTCATGTCCTTGTGCACTGCAAAAAATGCTTTTCTTACTTAGATTGTTTTGTCTTGTTTCTAGTCCAAAAATCTAAAACTTCCTAAATCAAGAGGAATTTTCTAGACAAGCAAAACATACTGTCTTGTTTTAAGATATAATATGCCAAAATTAAGTGAGTTTTTCCTTAAAACAAGCAAAATAATCTTACGTCAAAAGAAAAAACAAGATTAATTTGCTCACCCCATTGGCAGATTATTTGGCTCGTTTTAAGGAAAAACTCGCTTAATATTGGTATATTATTTCTCAAAACAAGACAATATGTTTATATGTTATTAATTTAGAAAATTCTTCTTGATATAAGAAACTTTAGATATTTGGACTAGAAACAAGACAAAAAATCTAAGCAAGAAAAGCATTTTTTGCAGTGTGTGTGTGTGTTTGTGTGTGTGTTCAGTGTTTAGGTGCTTTTAGACTTTTGTTCCTCGAGTGCGTTTATGATGCAAATGTTGCAGTCATATATGAGCATCCCGATACTTTAAGGAAGTTTTAAGAAGGTTTTTAAGCATTAGTCTGACGTGTGCATTTGCTTAATTTCTATTAATGAAGTTTGTAGCTTTAAAGGAATCTTCAGTGTTTGGGTTTGTTGTTTGTATTCATTGTGTGTGTGTGTGTGTTCAGTTTTTGGGTGTTTTTAGATTTTAATTTCTCAAGTGTGTTTATGATGCAAATGTTGCTTTAAGGAGGTTTTAAAGATGTTTAGGGATGATTAAAGCATCAGTCTGACATGTGCATTGGCTTAATTTCCATAAATGAAGTTCACAGCTTTAAATGAATCTTCAGTGTTTGGGTTTGTTGTTTGTATTCATTGTGTGTGTGTGTGTGTGTGTGTGTGTGTGTGTGTGTGTGTGTGTGTGTGTGTGTGTGTGTGTGTGTGTGTGTGTGTGTGTGTGTGTGTGTGTGTGTGTGTGTGTGTGTGTGTCTGTGTGTGTGTCTGTGTGTGTGTCTGTGTGTGTGTCTGTGTGTCTGTGTCTGTGTGTGTGTGTGTGTGTGTGTGTGTGTGTGTGTGTGTGTGTGTGTTTAGTTTTTGGGTGTTTTTAGACTTTAATTTCTCAAGTGTGTTTATGATGCAAATGTTGCTTTAAGGAGGTTTTAAAGATGTTTAAGGATGCTTAAAGCATCAGTCTGACATGTGCATTAACTTAATTTCCATAAATGAAGATCACAGCTTTAAATGAATCTTCAGTGTTTGGGTTTGTTGTTTGTATTCATGTATTTGTGTGTGTTCAGTGTTTGTTTTTAGACTTTCGTTCCTCACGTGTGTTTATGATGCAAATGTTGCCGTCCTGTATGAGATCTTTAAGTGTGTTTTTAAGCTTTTGACATTTGCATTGGCTTAATTTCCATAAATGAAGACAAGTTCATAGCGTTAAATGAGTCTTCAGTATTTGGGTTTGTTGTTTGTATTCATGTATTTGTGTGTGTGTTTAGTGTTTGGGTGTTTTTAGACGTGTTTCTCAAGTGTGTTTATAAAACTCATATATGAGCTTCCCAATATTTTAGGGAGCTTTTAAGGAAGTTTTAAGAAGGTTTTTTAAGCATTTAAGGAGGTTTCAAAGATGTTTAAGGATGCTTAAAGCATCAGTCTGACATGTGCATTTTCTTAAATTCCATAAATGAAGTTCACAGTGTAAAATGAGTCTTCAGTATTTGGGTTTATTGTTTGTATTCATGTCTTTGTGTGTGTGTGTGTTCAGTGTTTGGATGTTTTTAGACGTGTTTCTTGAGTGTGTTTATGATACAGTCATATATGAGCTTCCCAATATTTTAAGAATGGCTTTAAGGATGTTTAAGGAAACTTAAAGGACATTTTATGGGTGTTTTAAGCTTTTGACATTTGCGTTGGCTTAATTTACAATTTAAAGTATTTGGGTTTATTGTTTGTTTCCAGGTTCTTGTGCGTGTGTTCAGTGTTTGGGCTTTTTTAGTTTGTTCCTCAAGTGTGTTTATGATGCAAATATTGCTGTCATATTCGAGCTTCTCAAAACTTTGAGAAGGTTTTAAGGATGTTTAAGGGTGCTTTAAGCATTAGGCCTGGTTTATACTTCTGCGTCAAGTGGTCGATTTGACCCATAGTGCATGCAAGGCGTGTAGCCGTGCATTTAGGCCTGGTTTATACTTCTGCGTCAGGTGATCAGCCTAACCCACGGCGCATGCAATGCGTGTAGCTGTGCATTTATACTTCTGCACGCTGTTTCTGTTGGTCTGCATTAACACTTCTGAAACGCTAGTTGGCAGTGAGGTGTAAATGTTCCTCTGTGTTGAGTTTCTTCACTGGTGTTTTGTTTGCTCTGAACGCTTCCTGAATGTACAAGAGGCTCAAACTTGCTCATTTTGAGGCAGGTACCGGTGGATGTCCAACAACTTTAATCATGAGGTAAACACAAAACAAAACTTTCCATCCGGAGCTCTTTCACAGGACTCCACACTTGTAAAACAATCGCTCCATCGGGCTTGTGCGGCTCTCAGTCCCGCCCACACTCGGCAGCGCTACCAAGCCGACCAATCAAAGAGATCGTGCTAAGCGTAGTTGTGACGTGTAGTTACATTTTTTGAGAGGTGCACAACAGCAACGGCGATAGCGTAGGGTCAACACGTAGGCTGTGCCGTAGCATACGCGTGCGCTTGCCGCAGAAGTATAAATCAGCCTTCAGTCTGACATTTGCATTTGCTTAACCTCCATCAATGATGTTCAAAGCTTAAATCTTCAATATTTTTTGAATCTTCAGTGTTTGGGTTTATTGTTTGTATTCATGTCTTTGTGTGTGTTCACTGTTTGTTTTAAACTTTAGTTCCTCAAGTGTGTTTATGATGATGTTTTGCTCTTTTATAGCGAAAAAAGAGAAAAAAAAGTTCCAAAACTTTAAGAAGTTTTTAAGGATGTTTAGGGATGTTTAAGGATGTTGTGAAGCGTTAGTCTGACATTTGCATTGGCTTAGCTTCCATAAATGACGACAAGTTCACAGATTTAAATGAATCTTCATTATTTGGGTTAGTGTTTGTGTGTGTGTGTGTGTGTGTGTGTGTGTGTGTGTGTGTGTGTGTGTGTGTGTGTGTGTGTGTGCGCGCGTGTGTGCGTGCGTGCGTGCGTGCGTGCGTGCGTGCGTGCGTGCGTGCGTGCGTGTTCAGTATTTGGGTTTTTTTAGACGTTTGTTCCTCGAGTGTGTTTATGATGCAAATGTTGCAGTCATATACGAGCTTCCCAATTTTTTAAGGAGGTTTTAAGAATGGCTTTAAGAATGTTTCAGGAAACTTTAAGGACATTTCAAGGGTATTTTAAGCTTTTGACATTTGCATTGGCTTAATTTCCATAATTCAGCCAATGCAACCAGTTACCTTAATAAAATTTAGTAAATCAAATCAATCATTTTTTTGTCAGTGTAGAAGCGTCTTCATGTCCTGACTGGTGTTTTGTTGTTAAACCTGCTGGTTTGCGGGTGGTTTTGGTGTGTGTGTGTGTGTGTGTGTGTGTGTGTGTGTGTGTGTGTGTTAATACAGAGGTTGTTTCCCCGCGGCTCTCCTCACAGACAGACTGTAATGTGTTTGGACAGTGTGTGTTCTGCCCTGCAGCCGCTCTGCTATTTCTCCTGATGTTTCAGGGTTGATCTGATCCCAGCGCTGTTGCTATGGCAGAAATCACGCGTCGTTAGTGCTTTACTGAAGCTGCGTCTACTTGTTCAACAGCATGGCATATCTACAAACCTGATTATATGTCAGATTTACACTAATACTACAGTAATCATAATAATTTTCCTTTTCTTGGTGTCTAAACAGGAGAAATCATGTGTTTATGTATTAGAAAATGTATTTATTTACCAGGCTCAATGCTCATTAATCAATAGTAAATCTTTCAATAAACCACAAGGGCTGAGTTTCAACTGTCCCCTGCCAGATTGTAAAAAGGCAACCTAAAATCAACACATTACTACACAAACAACAGTAAAGTTGCATACAACAAAAGGATAAAGCATAATAAGAGTTTCACAAAAAGCTAGAGAAAATAAATACACATAATTACAAACTTGATTTGCTTTTAGCCGTTTCTTCAACTTGCATTTAAATTAAGGGTGTCACGATCCTCCAAATCCTTGATTCGATTACATTCTCAATTCTTAAGTCACGATTCGATTCGATTTTCGATTATGAATAATTAATTAATAACGAATTAATTATTTGTAGCCTACCGTTTAAACTACCTGACCTGCATGGTCTTTGTTTTGCCTATAAACAAATCATACAGTAAATGAATAAAGGTAAGTTGCACACATAATTACCAAAATCTATCTATTGAATTAATCAATCTATTAAAGAAACGTTGGCTAGAATTCTGCATTTTAGGCTTAAATTATAGAGAGACATATGTTATATATAGCAGATGAACCGAGACTGATCGCGAAGCTAATCAATGTTGATCATTTCCGCACTGACAGCTCGAAAGAAAGAACAAAACAACTGGCCTAACACAATATATTATAAGATTAAAACATGAAAAAATGATCAGAAAGTAACTTCGGTCAATTTTCCTAACGGATAAACCGAGATCAGGCTGGATAAACAGCTCTCGGCAGGCCCGGATTGACTAATCGGGAGGACCGGGAGAATTCCTGGTGGGCCGGTCCGTTTTTTGGCCGCCAGGGCAGGTGTCCCTAGCTCCAGAATCTGTTGCTCTCAGCAGTCACACTTTTTAAATTTATTTATTTATTTACTTGAACACAGTCGTCTTATTCATTATTATTATGATATAAGTTAGATGAGTCACCTCTCAATGTTCAACTGTTGTGGTCCAGTGGTTAGCACGTTACATTACGACGCCACTGACCCGGGTTTGATCCTCGTCTGAGTATGTTTTTTTTTTTTTCATTATTATTGTTAAGACATATAATACTGTTTGGGTTGTTGAACATTTGAAGTTCTAAAGCAGCTGTTTTCTCAAAAAAAGACGTGATAGTGTCATTAGAAACTGAATTGGAAATGACCTTAATACACTGTGATATAGCCTGGGTCGTTAGTTCGTTGCATTGTTTTGTTTTCTCACTACAATCGATCCGCTTTATAGGACAGAGACCGTCTCATTCAGGCGATCTCAGACTGATTGATTTGGCGCGGATGCAAGCGCAACTGCTGGATTTATGCCAAACAAACCGCGCTAACGGGGGAAACGAGACAGATTCTGAAACAAACGTCTATGTGTGAAAGCACCTTAAGATTGTATTTGCACACAATTGACGGACGTCGCAGCATGCAGCTCTGGCTCGATCTGGCACGCAACAAGGCAGCACTGTACACTGACCCGAGCGTCTTGCACGCTGGCCCCGGGCCATCGGGCAGTCCTTAAAGTCGAGCCCTGAAAGTTTAAGCTCTGTCGACGGGTCTCCTGCGTCTGCTCAGTTTAACCATCACTTCAACCAGCCTGTTTTTCCCGCTTGACATGGGGGCGTGGCAGCATCGACGATTCTATTTTTTGATTCGATAATCGAAATTGAGCATAAATTTCGATCGATTTAAAATCAATCATTTAAAATCGAAATCGTGACACCCTTAATTTAAATGTTGAAAAATTTGTAACACCCCTTAAATCAATAGGAACTTTTTTCCCCCAAAATATAACACTGTGTATGGAAAGCATTGTCAATGCACCGTGATGCACCGAGATACCGAATTGAACCAAATCGATGGCATGATAATCGTAACCGAACCGTGAGACCAGTATAGGTTCACACCTCTAATGTGTATATATATATATATATATATATATATATATATATATATATATATATATATATATATATATATATATATATATATATGTATATATATTAAGGGTGTCACGATCCTCCAAATCCCTGAAGGCATGATTCGATTCGATTTTCGATTATGAATAATTAATTAATTAATGACCAATTAATTATTTGTTGTCTACCGTTTAAACTACCTGACCTGCATGGTCTTTGTTTTACCCATAAACAAATCATACAGTAAATGAATAAAGGCAAGATACACACATAATTACCACCTGTCAATCACTTTTTCTGCGGGACTCGTGAATAGGCAGTGATCTGTGTCGTTATAATGGCGTCTGTAAAAAAGACGCACAACCAACAGGAACCAGCCAACAGTATCTGAGGTGTTCGCTAAAATGACTAAGTACAAGTGAGTGAAAGATTGAAGCAGTCCTCTGACTGCCTGGACCTGCTGTCTCGAGCGCATGGCTTTGTGCGTCTGTGTCTGTGTGGTCACGTGATGTGCATTTTCAGAGGTAGAGAGGAAGGAGGGCGGCTCAGAAATGCTACACGCCACTGTGGATGTCAAATCGTTGTCGTTCTAAAATGCCATTTAAAAACAAAGACAGTGTAAACAGGGCCTGAGTGTGTACTTTTCGCGAGCGGATTTGCAACGGGGGCGGGCGGAGGATCGCGATGCCGGTGTTGTCTATCGGACGAACCGTACGTAATACGTACATAGCAGAGCTTGCAAAACTGTGTCTTTTTTGTCGACAACACGAACGTTGTCAACATAACTCACTGGAAATCCTAAATGCTTCCACACCGGCGACTTCATTGAACGAGGAGAGGGTTTAAGCTCTGTCGACGGGTCTCCTGCTTCTGCAGTTTAACAAGCACTTCAACAAGCCTGTTTTTTTCCCGCTTGGCAAGCCAAGCTGACGTGACATGGGGGCGTGGCAGCATCGACGATTCTATTTTTTGATTTGATAATCGAAATTGAGCATAAATTTCGTTCGATTTCAATTAAAAATCGAAATCATGACACCCCTAATATATATATATATATATATATATATATATATATATATATATATATATATATATAAATAACACACTCTGTATTTCTGCACAGTGAAACAGAAGTGTGTAAGCGTGGTGAGCAGTTGGCTGTGAATCTCTTGCAGTCTGTTGTCTTCTGTTGGCATTTCCCCACACTGATCATGGTGAGATCCAGTCTGTCACGGCCACATTTTCAACACACACTCCTGCACTGTAAAACACATCCCTAAATTAGCAGTTTTGCAGTATTTTGTGATTATATTAAATTGCATTATGAGAGCTTGATCTTTTATGAACATTATGAATAGTTTGCAGGTATTGTCTGTGTTGGTGTAATAAACTGCCAGCATATTTACTGTTAACTTACAGACTTATTTCTCTATATTCATTTATTCAATTTCCCTCGCCTTAGTCTCAGGGGTCGCCACTGCGGAATGAACCGCCAACTTATTCAACATATGTTTTACACATCGAATGCAATTCCAGCTGCAACCCAGTACTGGGAAACACTCATACACACATTCACACACACTCATATGGCCAAATAAGTAAATCAATTCACCTACAACTTATGTGTTTGGACTGTGGGGGAAACTTGAGCACCCGGAGGAAACCCACCCTAACACGGGGAGAACATGCAAACTCCACACAGAAATGCGCCCTGGCCCAGCCGGGACTCGAACCAGTGACCTTCTTTCTGTAGATCTGATGAGCATCTGTGTTTCTGCACTTTCAGTGATCTAAAACACAATCATGTGCTGTATGAGAAGTGTGTGTGTGTGTGTGTTTTCTGTTTAACGTGTGATTAGCATGTGTGTGTTTGTTGTGTTTTCAGTGTGATTTTTATCATCGCTGACGATGTGAATGGGATTGTGGTCATTAATTGGAGGTGTGAGACTAAAATAAATAAATAATATTGAGACGGAATAAGACTCTCTTCAGAAGAAGAAATATAGGAAATTACTGTGAAAAATCCCTTTTAACTTAAAAAAAATAAAGAAAAGTAGTAATAATAAATAAATAAATATTATTGAACCAAAACAAAAGAATTAAGACTCTCTTCAGAAGAAAAAAAATATTTACAATTTTTTTTAGTTGTAAGCAGTCATAAATAAAAGTAATAATAATAATAGTAAAATAAATAAATAAATAATATTGAGCTGAAATAAGACTTTCAAAAGAAAGAATATTAATTACTGTGAAAAATTCCTTGTAAAAAGTCAAAAATAATAATAAATGAAAGTAATAATGATAAATATTAATAAATGAATAAAATTGAGCTAAAATAAAAGAAATAAGACTTTCTTAAGAAGAAAAACATATTATAAGAAATTACTGGGAAAAATTCCTCGTAAAAAGTAATAATAAATAAAGGTAGTAATGACAATAAAATAAATATATAAATGAATATAGGGTCGGAATAAAACTCTCTTCAGAAGAATAAATATTGTAGAAATTGCTGTGAAGAATCCCTTGTAAAAAAAAAAATAAAAGTAATAATAATAATAAATAAATAAATAATATTGAGGCAAAATAAATGAAATACGACTTTCTTCAGAATAGAATATATTTGAAATACTGTAAAAATCTATTATAAAAAGTGATAAGTAAAAGTAAAAACAACAATAAAATAAATAATATTGAGCTGAAATAAAACAAATAAGACTCTCTTCAGAAGAAAAATATTTTAGGAAATCCCTTGTAATTTAACAAAAAAATAATAATAAAGAAAAGTAGTAATAAATAAATAAATAATATTGAACCAAAACAAAAGAATTAAGACTCTCTTCAGAAGAAAATCTTTTTAAGAAATTACTGTGAAAAATTAATTTTAAAAAGTAAAAAATAATAAGAAATGAAAGTAATAATGATTAATATTAATAAATAAATAAATGAATAAATAAATAATTAAATAAATAAATAAATAAATAAAATTGAGCCAAAATAAAAGAAATAAGACTTTCTTCAGATGAAAAAAATATTATAGAAAATTACTGGGGGAAATCCCTTGTAAAAAGTAATAATAAATAAAAGTAGTAATAACAATAAAATAAAAATATAAATTAATATAGAGCCGGAATAAAACTCTCTTCAGAATAATAAATATTATAGAAATTACTGTGAAGAATTCCTTGTTAAAAAAAAAAGTTAAAAATAATAATGAAAAAAAGCAATAATAATAAATAAATAATATTGAGGCAAAAAAAATGAAATACAACTTTTTTCAGAAGAAAATATATATGAAATACTGTGAAAATCTATTTTAAAATGTAATAAGTAAAAGTAATAACAACAATAAAATAAATAATCTTGAGCCAAAATAAAACAAATAAGATTCTCTTCAGGAGAAAAAATAATATAGGAAATTACTGTGAAAAATCGCTTGTAAAAAGTAAAAATATATAAAAGTAATAATAATAATAATAAATAAGTAAATAATATTCATAAAAGCATGTACTCATTAAAAGAGAACATTTCTAAATTTCTGTAAATTAAATACTCCTTTTTTACCGAGTTCAACTGAAAACTCTTTTTCACAGCACTATTTATAGTGGTATAATGTAAAATAATTCCGTCTGTTGTTGTTGTTGTTGTTGTTGTTGTTGTGGTTTGTAGTGCTGCTGATGTTTGTCCTTCATCATCATCGTCATCTGTCCCTCTGAGCCGCTGCTTGATGTCTCGTTCTCATATCTCTCAGACACAAATATGATTAGAATAGATTTGGCCTCTATTTTTAAAGCAGTGTTTTTGGAGATGCTGTCTGCACTCCAGTCTGGGATTGAGATTAGCAAAACGGGATTTATTTTAGAAGATAAAACCCTGTGTTTGAACAGGAGATCAGATAAAGCTGTTATTAGCAATCATTTCTGCAGAGGCAAACTACTCCACATTTTCTTGAGTGGTAAAAATAGATACAGTGCTCAACGTATATGAGTACACCCCTTACAAATCAGTCTGTTTTCGCGATTGTTTGATGCTGTGTTTACACCAGATGCAGAACGCGCGGATAAATTGCGCTATTCGCACGTAAATAGCCGCGTGAACATTTGAGGTTACTCGCTTCATTCACGCGTCAAATCCGCTTCATTCGTGCGTCAAATTCTCTTCAAAACCGACGCGGATTCGTGTGATGGGCAGGGCGTCTGTCTGCCCGGTGACTCAAGCTTCGTTGCTAAATTGCTAACATGGCTTTTATGAAGAAAATAACAGTGTTCATGTGCTTTATGAAGACTAAAAAACAGCGTTGATACGTTTAGGACCGTGTCTGAGTCCACTAGTTTCTTTCAGAGGTGCATCCAGCTCTTAAACTCCTCCAGAAACTGAACCTGGATGACGGAGGCTTTCAGCAGTGCTTCTGACTGAGCCAAGCCCAGTTTGATGACTTGGTGTCGGCTGGAGGATTTCCCCCGGGACACCAACAACAGGTTCTACGTCACAACCACGCCCCCACAAGAGCAAGCTTCTGATTGGTTAACGCAGCGCGAATGTCCGCTGAAGTTCAGATTTTCGAACTCAAGCAATTTGCGTGTCAGTCGCGAAAAACCCTCAATTTGCGGCGCGCCATTCGCACCGCGCCATTTGCGCAATTTGCGTCATACGCGCCACGCCATTCGCGTGTATCGCGCCGCAGGATGTCTATTCGCACGTTTGCATTGACTTAACATGTAAATCACTCGTGCTTGATGCGCGTTCCGCGTCTGTTGTGAACGCAGTATTATGCTGTGTTCACACCAGACGGGGAACGCACGGATAAATCACGCTTTTCACGTGTAAATTGCCACGTGAACATTTGAGTTTACTCGCTTCATTCACACATTAAACCCTGCTTCATTCGCGCGTGAAATCCGCTTCATTCGCAAGTCAAATTCACTTCAGAACAGATGCAGATTCGCGTGATGGGCAGGGCTTCTGTCTGCCTGGTGACTCTAGCTTCATAGCTAAGTGGCTAACATGGATTTTATGAAGAAAATAACAGTGTTTATGTACTTTATGAAGGCTGAAAAACAGCGTTGATACGTTTAGGACCGTGTCTGAGCCCACTACATGCTTTCAGAGGTGCATCCAGCTCTGTGAGCTCATAAACTCCTCCAGAAACTGAACCTGGATCGCGAAGGCTTTCAACGGTGCTTCTGACTGAGCCCAGCCCTTTTTGATGAACTGTTGTCGGTGTCTGCTGGAGGATTTCCCCCGGGACACCATCAACAGGTTCTACGTCACAACCACGCCCCCTCAAGAGCAAGCTTCTGATTGGTTAATGCGGCACGAATGTCCGCTAAAGTTCAGATTTTCGAACTCGAGAGATTCGCGCGAAACGCACATTAAGCGCATCAAACGCGCAAAATGCTCAATTCGCCCCCCGCGCCATTTGCGTGTATCACATCATTCGTGCGTATCACACCGCAGTATGTCTATTGGCGCGTTTGGATTGACTTAACATGTAAATCACTCGCGCTTGACGCACATTACGCGTCTGGTGTGAACGGAGCATTAGAACTTTCGATTCAGTAGCCTATGGGAGAAATGACTAGGAATAATAAACGGCAGAAAACGGTCAAACTACAAACTACTTGCATGACTATACAGACCAAGTAGAATAATATAATAAGGAAATATCAGTTTGCAACATCAAACTGCGAAATGAGCAGTTTTTAATGTCTAAAAATGAATGGAAGTGAATGAGACCGGAAGTCTCGGTTTGGTTACGATTATCAAGCCATCGATCCGGTTCAATTTGACATCACGGTGCATTTAACGGTGCTTTCCATACACAGTTGTATATTCTCTTCACAGCACAATTCTTGTATTAAAATGTATGAATAAATGTATATACTATTGTTAATGCAATTTTGTCATTTAATACAAACAGTCAGATATATAAACTGTACCTTTAAACAACACAAGCATTTATAGCAATTAATATAAACAAATATAAATATCCCGCTCGCTTTCTGATCCCTGTCTACCAAGTTCTCTTGCACCCCTTTGATTGGTCACACCCTCAACAAAAACGGCTGCCATTGGCTCTTGCATGCTGCGCTCTTCACAGATGAGTGACACTGATAAGCGGCAGGCGGCAGCGGCGATCACAGCTCATACATGATAGACACGGTGGAGAAAACTCTGCAGGCACACGCTCGTGTCTGTATCCAGAAGTATCGCTGTAAAACAGCCGAGAGGAGAGGAAAAGTCACGCCAGCAGGTCAAATGAGCCTACAGTGAGTGAGAGAGAGAGAGAGAAATGGAGTTCACTTTCATTCTCTCAATCCCACTGAAATAGGGGCTTCTGCTGTATGTCAGTGAAAGACTGTCCAGCAAACACACACGCAGTGAAATTGTGCACAGTTTCTGTGTTTTTAAGTAGTTGGAGTGTTGTAAATACTCACACTCTCCTCCCGCGCCATAGTAAGCTATGGCGAAATATCGCCTTAGTAGACAATAACCGGTTATGATTTTTACTGAACCGATACCGAATTGTCCGCGTCTGCATCGCAGTACACCGAAGAAACAATTAATTTTGACACCCCTACAAAATAACTTACTATAACGGTCCAAAAACTAGTACAGCCAAATTTATATGTTATAGAAAAATATTGAAAACTAATTAAACAAAATAGGAAAAATCAAGAGAAGCAAAAAATTGTGAAAATTTTTTAAAATGTAAAAAAAAAACTTTTTTTAAATGTTTAAAAAAAATTCCAACATTTCACATGAATTTAATGGATTCCAATTTCTAACAATGTTTGGTGACTTAAATATTTAAATAAATATATTCAATTCACCTTTATTTGTGTAGCGCTTTTACAATGATATTTGAGCCAAAGCAGCTTCACATAGAAGATCATAGTGAATTGAAACAGTGTAGTTCAGTTTTCAGTGTTTGACTTCAGTTCAGTTTAGCTCAGTTCAGTGTGGTTTAATAATCACTACTGAGAGTCCACTGAAGAGCAAATCCATTGATGCGCAGCTCTACAGATCCCGAACCATGCCTGGATTCGGGCGATTCCACTTCGCCCCCAAAACGCGACCAGCTGCACTGAATGAGCGTTCGCTCGCACCGCTTGTTGTAGAAATGAACAAGATTCTCCTCGCAAGGTGCTGCAGTTGTGGAAATAAGCGATCTTGTTTCTCCCAGAACGATATCAGATTTTCCACTGATGACTCCTCTTTTTTAGTTTTTTCATTACAATCTGCATTTGTATAATGTTATTATTAGCAGAATTATTTATTATATGCATATTTATATTTGTTTTAATAAACACAAGTTTAGATTTGTCCACCTATGGGGTTTTGGAGAAGTCTGCATCCCCATATGGAGCATAAGCACAGGATGTGTGTTTGGATATAACTCAGATTTTTGACCACACTTCATTATCATTGTTCATTTATTCCTTTGTTGGAAATTAGAACTGAATTTACAAATAGTTGTGAAACAAATCTTTGCGCTTAATAAACTAAATTAAGTATGTAGGCTGATTAATGTGTTCAGTGGAGTGAGTTTCCATCGTCTCCTTACTCAACCAAAGTAAAGGAGTAATGAGCAAAAGTAAAGTAAAGAGGCTGAATGGAGGAGGCTCATTCTTTATCCTCGCGCTGCAGATGCTCTGTTGAACTCGCTAGTAAAGCATTCAGTATCTCCACCTACAAAGTCTGCCATGTAAATATTGAATGACTCTTAAAGGCAATGGGGGATGAGACTCTGATTGGTTTAATGCATGAACCATCGAAACACACCCAGAACTCATTAAGAGAATAAGCTCAACCGTGTGTGTGTGTGTGTGTGTGTGTGTGTGTGTGTGTGTGTGTGTGTGTGTGTGTGTGTGTGTGTGTGTGTGTGTGTGTGTGTGTGTGTGTGTGTGTGTGTGTGTGTGTGTGTGTGTGTGTGTGTGTGTGTGTGTGTGTGTGTGTGTGTGTGTGTGTGTGTGTGTGTGTGTGTGTGTGTGTGTGTGTGTGAGTGAGTGAGTGAGTGAGTGAGTGAGTGAGTGAGTGAGTGAGTGAGTGAGTGAGTGAGTGAGTGAGTGAGTGAGTGAGTGAGTGAGTGAGTGAGTGAGTGAGTGAGTGAGTGAGTGAGTGAGTGAGTGAGTGAGTGAGTGAGTGAGTGAGTGAGTGAGTGAGTGAGTGAGTGAGTGAGTGAGTGAGCGAGATTTTCTCAGTGTGTTTCTGTCTCTGTATTTCAGTCACGGCTGCACATGTCCTGCTTTTCCTCAGCTCTTATTATCTGCTTCTCAAGCACATGCAGCTCCACGAGAGTCTGTCAACAATACTGCATCTGCTATCAAAACACACACACACACACAAACACACACAGGGACTTAAAGCTTCTTGATCTCACAAAATCTGTCCAGAACAGGCCCAGGTCACATTAAACATTAAAAGATGGTATATTTTACAAGAAGAAAATTGGAGCGATTCTATTTAAATTAAAATAATTAAATATTATTTTAATTGAAAAATATAATAAAACATTTTAAGAAAATTATAATGTTTTAAAAATATTTTTAAATTAATGAGATTATTTACAAATTAATATTTATTTTATTTATAATAAGAATAATCAAATCAATAATTTTTTATTTATCATTTTCAAAATAATACATTTCTAACCATCAGATTTTTTATTATTATTAAAATACAAATAAACATAATTTGGTTGTTTAATTGTAATAATTTTAATTTATTCATTCTTTCATTTTCTTTTCGGCTTAGTCCCTTTATTAATCTGCGGTCACCACAGCGGAATGAACCGCCAAGGAGCTATGTTTTATGCAGTGAATGCCCTTCCAGCTTGGAAACACCCATACACACTCATTCACACACATTCACTACGGACAATTTAGCTTACCCAATTGCCCTACAACGCATGTGTTTGGACTGTGGGGGAAACCGGAGCACTCGGAGGAAACCCACGCCAACAAAGGGAGAACATGCAAACTCCACACAGAAACACCAACTGACCCAGCCAAGGCTTGAACCAGCGACCTTCTTGCTGTGCGGCGATTGTGCCATCCTGATGCCCCGTAACATAATTTTCCTATATAAATTATATCGATAGTTTGCAGACTAGATTTTATCAGAAAAACTAAAAAATGAATATATTTCTGATCAAATAAAAGGAAAAGCATGATATCATATGAGCTGCATGTTGATCTACAACAAAAACAGATCAGAAAAAGCATTTTTCGGTGATCATTTGCAAAATAGTTTTTATAATTTTTATTACTGCTAATATTTAACAAAGGGAAAAATAAGAGCTGTATTGGATATCACTATATTGGACTTATATATGATACACATGATGGCTTTGTAACACAGAACGTATGTCATAATAATCAAAATAACAACAACTATAACTTTGGACCAAACAAATGTGATTATTGTTTTCCTATTCATTATAAATCATGTGCTTATGCGTATTTGGATTCCAATAGATCACTGCATCATAGTTAAAGAAGCACTATTACAGAATAAATAAATAATTATTTAAATATTATTAAATAATGTTATTGTATACTATTGTATACAATAACATAATATACTATAATATACATGTTATTGTATGCTATATATCATTTTAATCATTCATTAATTTTCCTTCGGCTTAGTTCTTTATTTATCAGGGGTCGCCACAGCGGAATGAACTGCCAACTATTCCAGCATATGTTTTACATAGCGGATGCCGAGACTCGAACCAGCGACCTTCTTGCTGTGAGGTCACAGTGCTAACCACTGAGCCACCATGTTGCCCATATATTTTTAGTATTTCTTTGTTTTTTTATTTTAACATTTGGTTTCTCTCTAAAAGCGAGAGCTGTCTGTGTTTTATTTTAGTGAGGTGATCAGACTGATTCATTAGTATTTGCTGCTCTAATTCCTCGCTTTATTATAGTCTGTCTGCTGTCGGCTGTAAAGCAGGTCAGATGTTCTGCTGCTGCTGTGCTCCGGCACGTGCAGAACAGTGACTGACAGCTCTGTAGCTCCGCCTACTCCGCTGTAATAATAAGACTGAGAAACATGCGAGGAAAGAGCGCAGTATGAAGAGACTGCAGGCAAACAGAGATGCAGACGCCCGCTGTGTGTGTGCGTGTGTGTGCGTGTGTGTGTGTGTGTGTGTGTGTGTGTGTCCCCTTCACTGTTCTTCACACTGTAGCCAGAGTGTGTTCATTACTCTACTGCAGGAGGTTTGTGTTTATGTATCCCACAAGGCTTTGCACTTGACTTGACCTTCAGTTTTCAGTGTAATGACTGAAGTGGACATAATCTGCAGCTCTATTAGCAGATCTGCATTGTAGAAACGCTTCCTAACACTTCTGTTTAAGGTCTCATTGTTGCACATTCTTTGTTCTTACTTAATTATGCATAATATAATAATTATATGTAATTAAAATTGCCAAAATAAATAGCATCACAAATTGACCATGGTTATTTATGAAATTATAATTGGACATTCAGTGCGTGTGTGTGTGTGTGTGTGTGTGTGTGTGTGTGTGTCATTTTATGTAATCAAACCACAAAATTAAAATCATACTCTTGATTACATTCCTTTTTCATTCGTACTACAGTCCTGTTTCAGATTTTTAGCAAATTATGTTAGCATAGCATGCTAACAGAATGCTAAAACAAATGCTAATTCATGTTAGCAGAATAGTGCCGTAGCCATGTGTTATAACATGCTTGTTAAAGTGCAATAATATGCTAACATCATCATAAAACATGTTAGCTTTGTGAAGAAATATCTTAGAATGTGCTAATTTATGCTAGTAGCTGGTTAGTAAAGCATGTTAGCTTTTGTACATGTTCTTTCATGCTAAATCATGATAATTCATGCTAGCACAACAAGTTAGACGTAAAAACTTTCTATTAAACTGCTAAACATGGTAGCATCATCATAACACATGTAAGTTTTGTGGTCAAACGAGTTAGAAACATGCTAGTAGCTAGTTTGTAAAGCTTGTTAGCCACTGTACATGTTCATTCATGTAAACAACATGCTTAAGTTAGATAAATAATACTAGCACAACATGTTAGACGTAGGAAACTTTAGAAGCATTCTAAATGTGTTAAGGCATACTGTTAAAGTTTTAAAACAGGATAGCATCATCATAAAACATGTTGGCTTTGTGTTAAACATGTTAGAAATATGCTAGTAGCTAGTTAGAAAAGCATGTTAGTTACAGTGACTGTTAGTTACTGTACATGTTAATTCATGTAAACAACATGCTTAAACTTGGTAATTCATGCTAGCACAACATGTTAGAAGTAAAAACATTATAAAAATGCTAAATGTGTACAAACATGCAATTAAAGTTCTAAAAGATGCTAGCATTGTCATAAAATATGTTGTCTTTGTGGTCAAACAAGTAAGAAACATGCTAGTAGCTAGTTTGTAGAGCATGTTAGCCACTGTAAATGTTCATTCATGTAAACAACATGCTTAAGTTTGGTAATTCATGCTAGCACAACATGTAAGAAGTAAGAAACATTAGAAACATGCTAAATGTGTCAAAACATGCTATTAAAAGATGCTAGCATCATCATAAACATGTTAGCTTTGTGGTCAAACATGTTAGAAACATACTGGTAACTAGTTAGTAAATAATGTTAGCTGCTGTACATGTTCATTCATGTAAACAACATTCTTAAACTTGGTAATTTACGCTAGCACAACATGTCAAAAGTAGGAAACATTAGAAACATACTATTAAAATGCTAAAACATCACACAAAACTTGTTAGCCTTGTGGTAAAACATGTTAGAAACATGGTAATAGCCAGTTGGTACTCATGGTAGTAAAGCATGTTAGCTACTGTACATGTTCAATCAAGCAAACAGCATGCTAAAATTTGATAATTCATGCTAGCACAACAAGTTAGACGTAGGAAACTTTAGAAACATTCTAAATGCTTTAAAACATACTATTAAAGTTCTAAAACAGGTTAGCATCATCATAAAACATGTTAGCTTTGTGGTTAAAACATGTTAGAAATATGCTAGTTGCTAGTTCAAAAGCATATTAGATACTGTACATGTTCATTTGTGCAAACGACATTTTTAAACTTGGTAATTCATGCTAAAACAACATGTTAGAAGTAGGAAGCATTAAAAACATGCTATTAAAGTGCTAAAACATGCTAGCATCACCATAAAATATGTCAGCTTTGTGGTAAAACATATTGGAAATATTCTAGTAGCTAGTTCGTAAGCATATTAGATACTGTACATGTTTATTTATGCAAACAACATTCTTAAAATTGGTAATTCATTCTAGCACAACATGTTAGAATTAGGAAGCATTAGGAACATGCTATTAAAGTGCTAAAACATACTAGCATCACCATAAAACATGTCAGCTTTGTGGTCAAACATATTGGAAATATGCTAGTAGCTAGTTGGTAAGCATGCTAGATACTGTACATGTTTATTTGTGCAAACAACATTCGTAAACTTGGTAATTCACACTAGCACAACATGTTAGAAGTAGGAAATATTAGAAACATGTAATTAAAGCACTAAAACATGCTAGCATCACCATAAAACATGTTAGCCTTATGGTAAAACATGTTAGAAACATGGAAGTAGCTAGTTAGTAAAGCATGTTAGCTACTGTACATGTTCATTTAAGCAAACAACACGCTAAAGTTTGATAATTTATGCTAGCACAACATGTTAGACGTAGGAAACTGTAGAAACATTCTAAATGTGTTAAAACATACTATTAACGTTCTAAAACAGGTTAGGATCATCATAAAACATGTTAGCTTTGTGGTAAAACATATTGAAAATATGCTAGTAGCTAGTTGGTAAAGCACTTTAGCTACTGTACATGTTCGTTCGTGTGATATACATGCTCAAACTTGGTAATTCATGCTAGCACAACATGTTAGAAATAAAAACATTATAAACATGCTGTTAAAGTTCTAAAAAATGCTAGCATTATCATAAAACATGTTAGCTTTGTGGTCAAACATGTTAGAAACATGCTAGTAGCTAGTTGGTTAGCATGCTAGATACTGTATATGTTTATTTGTGCAAACAACATTCTTAAACTTGGTAATTCACGCTAGCACAACACGTTAGAAGTAGGAAACGTTAGAAACATGCTAGTAGCTAGTTGGTAAGCTTGCTAGATACTGTATATGTTTATTTGTGGAAACAACATTCTTAAACTTGACAATTCACACTAGCACAACATGTTAGAGGTAGGAAATTATTACATGTTATTAAAGTGCTAAAACATGCTAGCATCACTATAAAACATGTTAGCCTTGTGGTAAAACATGTTAAAAACATTGTAGTAGCTAGTCAGTAAAGCATGTTATCTACTGTACATGTTCATTCATGTAAACAACATGCTAAACATGTTAAAACATGTTAGAAAATGTGTTAATTCATTCAAGGAAAAGCTTGTTAGTAAGATGCTAGCTACATGGCAAATTTATCTATTTTTTACTGACTGTGACTTCTCAGAGTAAAACTATAACACTCTGCAATAAGATGTAGCACTTTCTCATCTATGCAGACTTTTATTTGGGTAAAATTAATCTCTTTTATTGAAGGTGACGGTTTCTAAAATGATCTGTGTTTTAATATTTTTTCCTTAAAATCTTCTTCTTTTCCTGTCGTTTCAGAAGCTGCTCTTAAGAAGACCTGCTTAAGCGAGGTGAGAAACCATATGTATAAAAATATATAATATATTTATTATAAATGTAAATATTAAAATAAATATGTAAATTATTCATTTGATCATGAAATGTACTGTTACTTTGTCAGATCTTCAGAATTATTAAATGTTGAGTAATTGATTAGTGGTTCTTAATGTTAATTAAGGGCCTACTCACACTATGCCATTCGTACCGTGCCCAGGCCCGTTTCCTGGATCGTTTGAGAAGTGTGAGTGTGCTGAATTGGGCTCGCTTGGGCTTTGGCGCGGTACGCTTGTGTGTGAGTGCAAAACGCGCCAAAGCCCAAAACTCAAAGCGAGACGTGACTTTTAAAGGACTGTTTCATATGGATTTATTATTCATTCTTACTGTTCAGTGAACTCAAACTGCCGTATTTTATTAAATACGAGAACTCCTCACTGCACGACAGCTGCGCGCCTTCAGCAGACCTCCAAAAGTGGCGGATCTGTTCGGCGAAATATCTGACTGCGTGTCACCGCATCAGGACTGTTTGGCGAAATATTTGACGGCATATCAAACGACTGAAACGATATAACTAGCGAAATCTCCACTGTGCTGCTGAGTGAGAGAGCGATTCTCACTGGACAGCACAGCAGCGATGACGTAAGCGTGCCGAGGCCCAATATGGTGTGAGTGCGGGCTATCGGGGGAGACGGGAGGGGGGACAAGAGTGCTTTGGCCCGGTTTGAGGCAACTGCACCTAGTATGAGTACAGCCAAAGGGTGCTTTCATACCTACACTTTTGTTTCGGAACCTGTCTCATTTACCCATTTAGCGCGGTTCGTTTGGCATATGTGAAACCAGCAATCGCGCTAGGATCCACACCTAATAAATCGCTACGAGATCGCCTGAATGAGGTGGTCTCGGCTCAAATGAAACAAACTCTGGAGCGGATCGATTGCAGTAAGAAAGCGATATGATCTAAGCATGGTTATATCAGTGTTTTATGCATATGTAATAGGCTTACGGCTATATGAAGAGAGAATTATGAGTATGGCGGGAAGTTTTGCGAGTCTCCCGAATGCCCGCAAATGAGTGATGATCTCCCAGTAATCTCGCGTCTCCCTCCCGGTCCTCAAATACGTCGTGCACCCTTCTCACCCCTCCCCACCGTGTCTCTCCTCGCTCTTCGGACACGTGCACCTTGTCAAACACCACCAAACCACCACCTCTCCTGACAGCTGAGCAGGACTCTTCGAAATAAACCCTGACACTCTGACCAATGTGAGGTGAGTTTACTCGCACTTGACTTGTTTTAGCTCTTTTGGTCCGATTAGAAACTTTGCAGTGTGAAAGCGAACCACTCCAAGAGCAAAGAGCAACTATGTAACATTTTCAATCCCTGTTTCGGAACAACTGAATCGATTCGCAGGTGTGAAAGCACACTAAAAGTTTCACATTTTTACAGATGTTTCCCCTGAGCCACAATTAAGTTTCATTTTTGTATTAATTTGACAGATTTTTATTTAAAGCAAAGCTCAATTTATTTTGGTGTTTTGTGGATATACAGTACTGTGCTAAAGTTTTAGGCCAACAATAAATCTCTTCTTTTACTGGTGGTATGCTGATGGTATGGATATTGTTGGAGAGAGGCTGTTTGTTTTGGTTTGAGCTGTATTTCTATCTAGTGTTGTTAGCAATATTGTCTGAATTGATGGATTTGTGAATGTTGAAAAGTACTGATAGCTTTTAATGCATTATGCTACTCCTTTTTGAAAGGACTTAAGTGGTGATAGTTTTCATTTTCGGCATGATAATTGCAGTGAAATCCTATTATTTGGAGAAAGAAAACAGCTGATGAAACGCAGACAGTCATGGAATGGCCTCCACAGAGTCCAGACCTAAATATTATAGAGGCTGTATGAGATCGCCTGGACAGAAAAGAAAGATAGGACACTCTAAACCTAAAGAAGAGCTCTGCAAAGTGCTAAAAGATGCCTGATATTACACAGTGCTTTATTTTAGAAAATGTCAGGACAGTTAGTTTAAAACAGTTTAAGCTTTGTACATTCTGTTTGTTTTTACTAAAGAGACTGATTGATTATATATCGTGCCAACAATAAAAGTCTGAAGCCAACAAAGCTGGTAAATGCTAAGGACTTTTACAAAGTAATGTATATATCTCATCTGTCTTTATGCTCTGATCAGATGCCGTCGTCCTCGTGTCACTCCAGCTCTGGCCCCGAGAAGAAGATTGGTCACCGGCGGGTCGATGCATCCGGTGAGACCACATACAAAAAGGTGAGTTTAAAGCACAAAATAATGAAGTATCAATACTCAAAAGTGTCTTGTTAATCTCTTTTTTTCAAGTTGCTATAAATGTTTCAGTTTTCAGCTCAAACTACCTCACAGATCATTTATACCAGTGTTTCTCAACTGGTGGGTCGTGACCCAAAAGTGGGTCGCGGGAACATTTTTAGTAAGTAGTAGAGTGTTTAGTAAAAAAAACAACACACGTTTAATTTTTTACTTGTTTTGACTTTTATTTTGAAATGCGTGCATGACAACCCTACTGTTTGACATGTAAAATTTCATTTAATTATAGCAACAAATATGTCGAAGCGCAAGTACGACCCTGAATATGTAAAGTATGGATTTACATATAATGACGACAAAAAAAGCCTCAGTGTGTCATAAGTAGCGAGGTGCTCTCACCAGAGAGCATGAAACCTTATAAAATAAAACGACATTTAGAAACCAGACATGTTTTATTAACAGTTCAGTTCATGGTAACTAAACCTATCCTCACCCTAACCACTGTTTACAGTATTTGTCGTTTTTATTTTGTAATATTTCTATAGTTTGATACATTTTGCTAAATGACAGCGGTAACATATTGTTTATTTGTAAGTCTTGGTGATTTTCTTATAATTTATCTGTCACTAGTTGTGTATGTTAACGAATAAATACAAATTAATTATAATTCCTAAAATTATATTATAGTTCCTAAAAATTTGGGTCGCGGCTTGATAACCATGTAAAAATGTGGGTCCCATGGCCAAACCAGTTGTGAACCCCTGATTTATACCATGCTCTAAATGTAAATTTTTGAATAAAAGCAAAAACACAGTGGTTTTTATGTGTGTCTTCAAATGCAAATGAGCTGCCAATTCCCGCCTTCTTTTCAGAAGAGGGTGGAGCCCAGTGTTTCCTCTAGGATTTTTTCCTGCCGGCCTTTTTTTACACAGATCTACTAATTACCTGTGGCGTTATTTGATGTCGTGAGCGCATTATTGGAAGTCGAGATCGCATTTATGTAATAGCCTACAGCATGTTAATCTCTTTGCTTGTGCGCCGATTTCCTCTGCTCGTGCACAAAACTTCTGGCACGCCCCCTCAAATATAAGCCGCTTCAAGAGCGCGCAGATCTTCTTGTGCGCTCTCAAATAAACACTGCTGAAATGCGTTTTAGTGCGTTTATGTAACGAGTATATCTCCAGCATTTATTAGATTTGCTAGGAATATTTATGTATGTCTCTAATAGACCTACAGAGCGGTAATAATGCGTTCTGAAGTAAAGTGATAGGGCTATACGTCGTGTTTGCTGGCTCTTACGCATCAGGCACCTGTCAGTCAGCCAGTCAGTCTGTCAGCAAGTAAACTTAACGTGGTAAACAAATAATGCACAGCACTACTACGGTTACAGAGAAGTTTGCACTGTTATAATTCACTCATCTTTTAATACGTTTCGGTGCGATTATTACCAGCTATTTAAAAAAAATAAAATGTTTTGAATGAGAAGCTGTAATGTAGTCGTGGCAGGATGAATTTTGTAGTGGCGCCCCGCAATGGAAGAATGAATGTAGAGGAAACCATAGAGCCTTTACAGCTTGTGCCTTGGTCACTCTGAAAGCATCAAACAGAACATCTGCATGCGTTTTAAAGTCTTGTCGGTTTAAACTCCTAAAATAGAATCATTTTTCATCCTCTAACAGCAACATTATCCTCTACAGGAAGTAAAATATAAACAAAAAATGTAAATTAACTGCTTTTAGACTCTGAATTGTGTTTTCAAACAGACTTCGCTATTAATGTGTATGGTTTTCCGTTATACTATAGTCAAAATTATTCGCCCTCCTGTGAATTTTTTTTTCTCTTTCAAATATTTCCCAAGTGATGTTTATCAGATGCAGGAATTTTTCACAGTATTTCCTACAATATTTTTTCTTCTAGAAAAAATCTTATTTGTTTTATTTCGGCTAGAATAAAAGAAGTTTTTAATTATTTTAAAGCCATTTTAAGATCGTTATTAGTAGCTCCCTTAAGCAATATTTGTTTTCGATAGTCTACAGAACAAACCACTGTTATACAAAGACTTGCCTAATTACCCTAACTTTACACTAATTAACCTGGTAAAGTCTTTAAATGTCACTTTAAGCTGAATACTAGTGTCTTGAAGAATATCTAGTCGAATATTATGTGCTGTCATCATGACAAAGATAAAATAAATTAATTAAAAATAAATTAATAAATAAAAATAAAAAGTAAAAATTAATTAGAGATGAGTTATTAAAACTATTATGTTTGGAAATGTGTTGTAAAAAGGATTCTTTCCGTAAAACAAAATTGTGGGAATAAAATAGGGGGGGGGGGCTAATAATTCTGACTCCTACTGTATGTTCAGTGTTGTTATTGTTATCCAGTGTTTTACATGAGTTTGTGTGTGTCTTCAGACGACCTCATCCGCCCTGAAAGGAGCCATTCAGCTGGGCATCGGCTACACCGTGGGGAACCTGAGCTCCAAACCCGAGCGGGACGTCCTCATGCAGGACTTCTATGTGGTGGAGAGCATTTTCTTTCCCAGGTCTGCTTGAGTCAAACATCCACTCATTATGCGTTAGTGATTAGTGAAAATTCATTAGTAAAATTGATCCACTACCTGACAAAAGTCTTGTTGTGGATCCCAGTTGTAAGAGCAACAAATAATAACTTGACTTCTGGTTGATCATCTGGAAAAGTGGCAGAAGGTCGGTTTTTCCCATGAATCATCTGTTGCACTGCATCCTGATCATCACAAATGCTGCAGAAGACCTACTGGAACCCACATGGAGCCAAGATTCACACAGAAATCAGTCAAGTTTGGGAAAAATCATGGTTTGGGGTTACATGCAGTATGGAGAGATCTGCAGAGTGGATGATCAACATCAACAGCCTGAGGTGTCAAGACATTTGTGCTGCCCATTACATTACAAACCACAGGAGAGGGACAATTCTCCAGCAGGATAGCGCTCCTTCTCATACTTCAGCCTCCACAGCAAACCTCCTGAAAGCAAAGAAGGTCAAGCTGCTCCAGGATTGGCCAGCCCAGTCATCAGAAATGAACATTATTGAGCATGTCTGGAGTAAGATGGAGGCATTGAAGATGAACACAAAGAGTCTTGATGAACTCTGGGAGTCCTGCAGGAACGCTTTCTTCTCCATTCCAGATGACTTTATTAATCAGTGATTTGAGTCTTGTCAGAGATGTATGGATGCAGTCCTCCAAGCTCATGATGGAGTCAGACACAATATTCATTCTGTCTCCACTGCAGCAGGACTTTATCTTCTATACTGGACATTATTTCTGTTTAGTGATGAGACTTTAGTCTAAGCAGAGTCAGACTTTACTGTCCTAATGAAATCAGTCAACATCAAGACATGATCATATTTTATTGTGCTCAAATAAGCAAAATCTAGAGGCCTTTACCTTTCATAGAAGACACTTCTGATACCAAATGATCAACTAGAAGTCTAGTTAGTATTAGATGTTTAAAAAACTTGGATAGGCGACTTTTGTCAGGTAGTGTAGTTTTCAATTTAAGAGTAAACTTATTTTTGCCAAAAAAATTTATTCTTTTTGTGCAAAATAGTCGCAATGTGCACATCTGCAATAGTCACATAACTAGATATGTGATTTTGAGTCTGAATTATAGTGGCCAGAATTGTTGCTACAGAATTGTATTCAATTACAGTTTGTGTCTCTGTGTGTGTGTTTGTTTATAACAGTGAAGGCAGTAATCTGACTCCAGCACATCACTATCCAGACTTCAGGTTTAAAACATACGCTCCGGTGGCCTTTCGCTACTTCAGAGAGCTCTTCGGCATTCGACCGGACGACTACCTGGTGAGAAACGCTCACATCTGAAGAAGATAAGCCTATAGTGATACACATGTTCATACTCAAAAGGGCTTTCAGTGTGGTGTGCATATAAGAATAACTGATGTTTTAGGCACTGTGTGTTCGTGTTTGTGTGTGTGTGTGTGTGTAGCCCCATTCACATAGTGATACCAGTAAATATCCAGAAAATATACGGAACGAGTGTACCGGTAAGTTCAAAAAAGTGTTGTTCACACAGGCGAGGACGTTACGGAATTTTTCAGAAAAAGAGCATTCACACATGCATGTTGACATCATTAACGAGAAATGACCTCTAAGTTGCTGCACTTGGGTTTGTAAACATTTGACTACATTGCAAACCCTGTGGATGAAGGAGAAGTATTGTAAACAGCTTCGATGAAAATATAGAGGAACACTTTCGGATGTCGAGATGTAAATCATATGTGTGTGTGCTGGCAGCCTGGAGCTCACGGGCTGCTTTACGGGCACACGCAACGCTCAAAGCAACTGACGGAAGCAGAGCTTGAAGGTAAACAAACAACAGCTAATCATAAGCATCTCATCGATAATTATTTACACAGTTAGCATTAAGAAGGAACACATAAACATTATCTGACTAACATACAGCAGCTAAATGTGTCTGGAAAACTATATTCGAAGGCTTTTATTTTCATAAACCGCTCGGACGTGAATGCGTCTGGCTGTTCTGATTGGCTAAAGTTGACGTCTCACATCAGCACGTTCTAGATGTGTACGCGCTCTTTCTGGCAATACTCCTTCTGCATTCACACAGCGCAGCTTTCCGGCAAATTACTGGTAATGTTACAACTCCCTCTTTCCGAAAAATAGCCGAAACTAATTTACCGGTATTTTCAAAAAGGACCTGTTCACACATACAACCTTTCCGAAAAATTGCCGATAATTTTCCGGGAAGGTCCTGATGTGTGAAAGGGACTTGTGTCTGCTTGTGTGAGTGAATGTGTGTGTGAGACATCAGCTCACATGGTCATTAATATCTACAAGGACTGGACAATATGACCTAAAATCCAAAGCAAAATCCAACATCTCATCAAAATAGCTCCCCTTTAAGCACTGTTGATGTCTCTCTCTGTTTTCTCTCTCATTTCACATTTTAGGCGCTTTATTGGCATGACAAATAACTGTACATTCATATTGCCAAAGCAGTGCAGCGTTGCTGCGTACAAACAGGACAGTGCAAAAAGGGCAGTAGTGCAAACAAATATGAACATAAAATATAATACAAAATTAAAGAAAAGAAAATTAAAAATAAAAATAGATGAATAAAAATAAAAATAGATTAATGGTAATTTGTAAAACAGGATAAAAGTTTTTTCTCTAAAAGTTTTCTCTCTCTCTCTCTCTCTCTCTCAAGTTTAAGTTCAAGTTGCTTTATTGGCATGATTCAGTATTCAGTACAGTATTGCCAAAGCACTTCAAATATGAAATATATTAAAACCATTGAAAAAATAATAATAATACAGATAAGATATAATGACAAAAAACAATACATTTGATAAATATAACAATAATAATAATAATAAGTTTAAATTATTTAAATAAGATGACTTTACATTAACCATTTCTTATGGTATGTAGGGTGTATACATATTTTGCAGCTAGTCTCAATGTCAATTCCTCCTCTCCGAGTACATGGTAAAGTTTTTCTGAGTCATTTAAATTAAAAAATGAATTGATCAATGTTTCAAATTGGGGGGAAAATATTTCTCTAGTCGTGGTGTATTTGGGGTAAAACAGAAGGAAGCGTGTTTCATCCTCTATTTGGTTTGTGTCGCACTGTTTACATAATCTCTGTTCTTTAGGAGTCCAGGATTTTTTATGTCTGCCTTTTACTATTTCTAAGTCATGATCTCAGAGACGATATTTTGAAAGAATGTGCTTTTCTTTTAATTATTTTAATGATAAATAAACATAATAATTAATAAAAAATAATAGTTAATAATAATAATATTAATAATAATTTCTCTCTCTCTCTCTCTCTCTCTCTCTCTCTCTCTCTCTCTCTCTCTCTCAAGTTGCTTTATTGGCATGATTCAGTATTCAGTACAGTATTGCCAAAGCACTTTAAATATGAAATATATTAAAACCATTAAAAAAATAATAATACAGATAAGATATAATGACAAAAAACAATACATTTGATAAATATAACAATAATAATAATAATCAGTTTAAATTATTTAAATAAGATGACTTTACATTAACCATTTCTTATGGTGTGTAGGGTGTATACATATTTTGCAGCTAGTCTCGATGTCAATTCGTCCTCTATTCGAGTCAATTCGAGTCATTTAAATTACAAAATGAATTGATCAATGTTTCAAATTGGGGGGAAAATATTTCTCTAGTCGAGGCAAAACAGAAGGAAGTGTGTTTCATCCTCTATTTGGTTTGTGTCACACTGTTTACATAATCTCTGTTCTTTAGGAGTCCAGGATTTTTTATGTCTGCCTTTTACTATTTCTAAGTCATGATCTCAGAGGCGATATTTTGAAAGAATGTGCTTTTCTTTTAAATGTTTTAATGATAAATAAAGATAATAATTAATAAAAAAAAAAAATAATAATAATAATAATAATAATAATAATAATGGTTGTTGTTGTACAGTTTTTGGGATGAAAAAAGCATCCCAAATCCAAATTCAATAGACTCTTTCCCACTTTTATATATTTCGGTTAATATAGAGAATTTTTCTGGTGTCCTTTTGGAATCTGTAGATTCAGTGTGGGTAAATTTTTTTATCTTGTACTGGAAAAGTTTTGTATAAGTTTTGTGTGATCAACTTAAATAAGAAAATGTTGGACAAAAGGAGTGACACTCCATGGCGTGATTTTTTTTAAACTTGATAATGAAGTAAAACCTCAATGGAGAGCACTGTACAAACCACCATTAATGAAAAAAAGTTGGTGATTTGCAATGGAGAGTCCTTCATGGGGCTATTGCTGTAAACTCTTTCATATCAATTTTAAATCCTGAAATTAGTCCACTATGTCCTTTTTGCAATGAAAGAGAAACCATTTTTCATGTCTTTGTGAAATGTGTTAGATTGGGTCCAGTGTTTAAGTTACTGCAAAATTTTTTGCTAGGTGTTGTGAGACTTTCTCGGTTGAAACATTCATCTTCGGTTTTAAATATGTAAGGAGTAAGAGATTTTCTTGTCAATTATTGAACTTTATACTAGGACAAGCAAAAATGGCTGTGTATGTGAGCAGAAGGAGGAAAATTGAAAATAACAGAACATAATGTAGTAATTGTATTTTCAAGCATGGTACAAGCAAGAGTCTTAATTGATTTTAGTTACTATATACAAATGGATGAATTGGAAACTTTTGAAAATATTTGGTGCTATAATAATGCTTTGTGTTGCAATGTTGCTTTTACACATATTTGAAATATATAGTTTTTCTATGATGAAACTTGAGTTAACTACTATATAGTAGGGATGTAACGGTATCAGAATTTCACGGTACTGTAATACCTCGGTATGAATGTCACGGTACGGTATTTATTGAATCATTTACAGGAAAAAACAAAACTTATGAAAATACTCCAAAAAAGTGCCAAAAGTGTCAATGACATACAAATTAGCCATCTATCTGTAAGCTTTGAAACAGGAACTTCAATTTTAATAACAAAAAAATATTAAACCATGTAAAAAAATTAAGTTTCAATTTAGTATTGTTGAAAACTCATCACATTCAACATTTAATCACTCACTCACTCAGATAGAGATGGGTTTAAAGGAAAATTATCATATAAATATAATCTGGTAAAAGCTGGTATCTCTGGGCATTTACAATGTCCCCTGCAACAGAAAAAACCCTCTCATTTGGGACTGAGGTTTCTGAGACAGAGAGATATGATTTAGCCCAGGTTGACAGCAGTGGGTAACGTTGTGCATTGTCTTTCCCCCACTTGAGAGGACAAGCCATGAGTGAGATAGAGGTCTCATGTCTGCATCAATCTGAACAGTGTGCTGTGTTTCTGCACTCCCCATGACTGATTATTAGTCGTATTCCCCAACTTGCAGGCACGTGCACACACAGGGCTCAACCTGTGCAGTGCACATGCCCTTTTTAGTCTTGGATAGAAAGTGCCCTTCCAAAATGATCAAAAGTGCCCCCGCGACGCGACATACCCTCCGTCCCGCTTTACAGTACGCGCGCGACAACGCAGCTGATCAGAACGCGCGCGACAACACAGCTGATCAGAACGCGCGGGACAACACAGCTGATCAGAACGCGTGCGACAACACAGCTGATCAGAACGCGTGCGACAACACAGCTGATCAGAACGCGCGCGACAACACCGCTATTCAGTACGCGCGTGACAACACAGCTGATCAGAACGCGCGTGACAACACAGCTGATAAGAACTCACGCGACAACACCGCTATTCAGGACGCGCGCGACAACACAGCTGATCAGAACGCGCGCGACAACACAGCTGATCAGAACGCGCGCGACAACACAGCTGATCAGAACGCGCGCGACAACACAGCTGATAAGAACTCGCGCGACAACACCGCTATTCAGTACGCACGCGACAACACCGCTATTCAGTACGCACGCGACAACACAGCTGATAAGAACTCGCGCGACAATACCGCTATTCAGTACGCACGCGACAACACAGCTGATAAGAACTCGCGCAACAACACCGCTATTCAGTACGCGCGTGACAACACAGCTGATAAGAACTCGCGCGACAACACAGCTGATAAGAACTCGCGCGACAACACAGCTGATAAGAACTCGCGCGACAACACAGCTGATAAGAACTCGCGCGACAACACAGCTGATAAGAATTCAAGAGTTCACACTTAGCTGATGATTTACAAAGCTTATTTGGCATGCTGTCCCGGGAGAGAGCCCCGAGCTCAAGGGCTCCTCGAGCCCGGGGCTTCCTCCCGTTGGCAGAGCAAGAAGGGAGCCTGAGCTCGGTGGATCTCAGAACTCCCCTGCCGCTGTAGCTAAGGGAACGTAAGGAATTAGACCAGCTTGATTGTTAAGTATGTTGAATGTCTTTGGATGGTGGGAGGAAACCGGAGAGCCCGGGGAAAACCCACGCGGACACGGGAAGGACATACAAACTCCCCACAGAAACACTCACCGGTCCTATCGAACTAGGACCGGCAGTATTCTTGCTGTGTGGTTCACAGTGCTAACCACTGGACCGCCGTGCCGCCCAATTACAGGTAAAGGAGGAGAATAGGGGAGGAGGGGGGTTTCTTCCAAACGAAGATAAAGTGAACTGGAAACTTAGACTATTTATGGTGCCTTAGGGCTCATATGATTGGAAGATTAGTGATTAGCAAATGCGAGACTGGACGTGATAAATCATAAGCACGTGATCCTCTCGAAATTAGTTTATGAATAAACTTCACTTCAAGAGTTCACACTTAGCTGATGATTTACAAAGCTTATTTGGCATGCTGTCCCGGGAGAGAGCCCCGAGCTCAAGGGCTCCTCGAGCCCGGGGCTTCCTCCCGTTGGCAGAGCAAGAAGGGAGCCTGAGCTCGGTGGATCTCAGAACTCCCCAAAATGCAGAATTAATCGCTCGGGACAGCAGCCGCGTATTCGAAGAAAAACCCCCCCAAAAGGCAGGAAATTTAGAGCTATATCCGGCTGCTGGATATAGTAGAAGAAAAGAGGTTAAATGCATGGGCATTAATTAGATAGGATTAATAAGGGTGAAAAGAGGATTCTAATAACTCTTGCTGGAGTTAGAGTTTGAAGGAACCCCTGCGGGGGTCATGGTTTTCGGGGTTAAGAAGAAGGGGAGAATAGGTGGTTTGAAGCAGTGAAAGAAAACTTTGAGTGAATCTTGTAGGAGTTGGAGCTCTAAGTGACCCCTGCGGGGGCCAGAGTAGAGTGAAGGTATGGAGCAGAGAGTGGAGGAGAGTAGCTCTTATGAAAGATGGAGCTTTGTGAGAGTTTGAGTTTAGAGCGGCCTCTGCGGAGGTTAGAGCTTGAGGGTAGGGTGTAGATAGGAGTGACCTCTGCGGAGGTTAGAGCTTGAGGGTAGGGAGTAGATAGGAGCGACCTCTGCGGAGGTTTGAGCTTGAAGGTAGGGTGTAGATAGGAGCGACCTCTGCGGAGGTTTGAGCTTGAAGGTAGGGTATAGATAGGAGTGACCTCTGCGGAGGTTTGAGCTTGAAGGTAGGGTGTAGATAGGAGCGACCTCTGCGGAGGTTTGAGCTTGAAGGTAGGGTGTAGATAGGAGCGACCTCTGCGGAGGTTTGAGTTTGAAGGTAGGGTATAGATAGGAGTGACCTCTGCGGAGGTTTGAGCTTGAGGATAGGGTGTAGATAGGAGTGACCTCTGCGGAGGTTAGAGCTTGAGGGTAGGGAGTAGATAGGAGCGACCTCTGCGGAGGTTTGAGCTTGAAAGTAGGGTGTAGATAGGAGTGACCTCTGCGGAGGTTTGAGCTTGAGGATAGGGTGTAGATAGGAGTGACCTCTGCGGAGGTTAGAGCTTGAGGGTAGGGAGTAGATAGGAGCGACCTCTGCGGAGGTTTGAGCTTGAGGGTAGGGTGTAAATAGGAGTGACCTCTGCGGAGGTTTGAGCTTGAGGGTAGGGTGTAGATAGGAGTGACCTCTGCGGAGGTTTGAGCTTGAGGGTAGAGTGTAGCTGGGAGGAGCAATGAGTGGAGGAGAGTAACTCTTGCGAGAGTTGGAGCTTGAAGCGACCTCTGTGGAGGTCAGAGCTTGGGGGTAGAGTGTAGATAGGGGGAGATAGGTAGCAGTGATTGGAAGAGAGTAACTCTTGTGAGAGTTGGAGCTCTGAGCAACCTTTGTGGAGGTCAGAGCTTGAGGGTAGATTGCGGATAGGAGGAGATAGATATCAGTGAGTGGGAAAGAGGATTTGGATAACTCTTGCGAGAGATTGGGGCTCGGAGCGACCCCTGTGGGGGTCAGAGCTAGAGGGTGAGTCATAAGGAGAAGAGAGGTAGTTGAAGTAGAGTGAAGAAGTTTTAGCTTGAGCGGACCCCTGCGGGGTTTGGAGCTTGGAGAAAGAGTCTAGGCGGAAAAAGAATAGGTAACATCGTGAAGAAGAAAGGACTATGGCCGCTATGGCCGAATCCTGCGAGAGTTGGAGCTCAAGGGGGCCCCTTCGGGAGTCTGAAGAGTCTAGACAGGAGAAACAAGATCATTAGAGGTAGAGTGTAAAATAGATTAGTTGGGAGTGGAGTGTAGAGAAGAAAGGAACGAGAGGCTGAAAAGTAGGGTTATAAGGATAAAAGATTTGGAAAAGTTGGAAGAAGGGAACAAGCACAAATATAATACATATTTACAAACGCAGTAAATGCGCAAAGAACATGTGGATACAAACGTCTGCATCTGTAAATAGCTATTGGTGATTGCAGAAGATGCTAACTGCAATGGCCCTTGAGGGAGTCCTTGGCAAACATGTAAGGGTGCCATGGGTGGACAATTGGGCTTCTGCGGGGTTTGGATTGGATGACTCTTGCGAGAGTCGAGGCTCTGTTAGACACCTTTTTGAGTTGGAGCCGTGTGAGGAGGTGCTTGGGGGTTGGTTAAAGCCTGTTGGGCTTTCTTGAGGTGGTATTTACTGAGACGTATATAAGATTTGAAAACTTCAGAAGACCAGCGACCAAGGGTCTGGATCTGATGGTGTGAGAGCCCGTTGTAGTGGCTGCGCCAATCCTGAGTGAGTGGCTGGAAAAGGGCTCTGGGAAAAAACCTGATAGGTGAAAGATTTCTTTAAGGTGTTTTTGAAACCAGAATCGAGATACTGGACGGTTAGCGTCATCAGTAAAAAGCGGGGCCAGTGGGTTAGCCTCTTGAGATTTTCTAGGCTAAGAGGGTTTGGAATGGGCGTGTAGGTGAAGGAATATTGAAAATGAGGATAGAGTGTCCTCTCTGGAATTAATCTGTTTTGCTTTGTTTGATAAGGAAAGAGATAGTTTCCCTGTCTTGCAAAGCTAGATCTGAGATGGTGGGGTGGAGTAGAGGGTTAAATTTGGATGTAACTGTTAATTCAGAACATTTAAGAAACCCCCCAAAAAATGCTAGATTGAACATAGCATCTAAGGTGCGGGCTGTATGGGAGGAAATGTAACCTTTACAGAGGGTGTAGATGCATGAGGTAAGGATTTTGAGTGTAATGGGTTGTCTAGCATGGTATGGAATTGTTTGAACGAATTCCATGCTGTGAGGTATGCATTGAGGGTTCTGGGAGCTATTGCTTGTAGGATAAGAGATAGAGAAGTTTGATGAAGATTATGAAGTGGGTGGTTTATGGAAATATCGTTACTGAATAAGGAGGGACCGGCGTTGGGTGAGGGTCTGCTTCCGGGGCTAGTTGCCAGAATATCTGCAAAGAGAAATGAGAGAGAGAGAGAGAGTCAGCGATTTGGTTTTTGCAACCAGGTACATGTTCAGCAATCATGATAAATTGTTTTTTAGCAGATATCCAGATAAGGTGTCTTAAAAATGGCATAAGCGATTGGGAGTGGGAGCGCCCTTTGTTAATGCAATGCACTGTAGCTTCGTTATCATAGTGAAAGAGAATGCTAGATGTAGACCATTCGTCCCCCCACAGGATGGCTGCTGCGATGATAGGGTAGAATTTGAAGAGGGCTGAAAAACATTGGTCTTTGGAATGGAATTACAATTGGGTTGGCCATGTTGAGACAAACCAGTGTCCTTTATATTAGCCACTGTAACCTATTGGAGGGGCAGCGTCTGTGTATGTGTTGATGTCAATAGGGGATGCAATCAAGTCGCTGTAGAAAAAGGAACAGCCGTTCCATTGCTTAAGGAAAGAGATCCATAAGCAAAGTTCATCGCGACTGGGTTTGGAGAGAAAAATTGTTTCTTCTAAACCATGAACTGTGGTGGATAATTGATGGAGGTGGGAAATGAAAGGAATAATGCGCATAGCGAAATTTAGATGGCCGAGAATTGGTAGGAGTTCTCGTTGTGTGCACATCTGTTTTTCAAGGAAAATTTGGGATAGAGAAATTATTCGATTGATTTTCTCTTTAGGAAGGGATGCTTGGAATTTATGCGAGTCTAGATTAATACCCAGAAATTCGATTGAAGTACTGGGTCCTTCCGAGATCAGCGAAAACCTGCTGGGTGATCGCTAGGTGTTTGGCTGGAGGAGATGACGGGGGGGAAATAAGAAAATCGTCTAGAAGGTGAATGAGGTATGGTATTTCGTAAATATTAGACAGAATCCAGCATAAAGCTTCTGACATTATGTCAAATATTTTTTGGGCTGCTTTTGCATCCGAAAAATAGAATTGATTTCGCCAATAAATGCCAAAAGGTGCCAGAAGTCTGGGTGGATTGGCATGATTTTAAAGGTAGGGGAAATGTCTTCTTTGGCTAGCCAGGAGTTACGACTGGCTATCTTTATGAGAGAGATCTCTTGATCAATGTCGTGGTAGTTAAGTAAATATTCGTCCAATGGGATAGTGCTGTTAATGCTAGGAAAGGAGCAATTGTGTTGGGACGAAAGGTCGACTACAAGGCGTTTTTGCCAGAACATTTTTTGAGTAGCGACACCAATGGGCTAATGCGCGAGATATTAAAAGGAGGAGCCTTGGAGTTCCAATCATGAAGTTGTTGTCGATTTCTTTTTAATAAGATAATCGACGGTTTTAGGTTCGGAGGTTGCAGACTGCAGGTTAGGACAGATTGGATAAAGTGAAAAATGGAATGTATCCTTTGTGAAGAGGATGTGGATTGTAATAGGTTGGATGAGGGTCAGCTTCTGGAGCCAGCAGTCATGATCTCTAAAATAGAAAAACAAAGAGAATCAGAAATTAAATCTTTGCAAAATAATACAAGTATGGCAGACATGAAAATTGTTTTAGTTTATATCCATGCGAGGCATCTTAATAAGGGCATGGGCGGCTGTAAATGGAAGCGCTTTTGATAATGCATGGTCCGATGACTTCATTGATACGATGTGCAAGGATGGTAGGGGTGGGTGTTCGTCTCCTAACGGGATGACAGATGAATGGAGAGCTGAGGACATGGGATATGGCTAGTCTGGTGGTCCTGGAAAACTGGTACCCCTTGAAGACTGAGCATGTGAAGTGATAGTGAAGTTTAAATTTGTATTTATAACAGTCAAGTGGGAAGTTTGTTTCTTTGCCGTTTTCACATCCGACTGACTTGCTATATAATCTTATATGACGCTTGTAAATCAACACATGAGTCGCTGGCGTATTACAATTGGACTTCTGTGCTTGATGGCATAATGTTTTTCAATAGCTTGTTAATATTTACTGGTTGGGTAATAATCTTTTCAGAAGTTAAATGTCAAATGGAATTTAAATTTTTTTTTTTTTTTTTTTTTTTTTTTAATTTTAACTAAATTTACAAGCGTGTCTGGCCTATTCATTCATAAGGTCTTTGCAACAGAGTCAAGAGAGAGGGCGGGACCATCTCCAGTCTCTTAGCTCATTGGATGGAGACGCTTATCTTTACAGCTATTGGCTTAAGGAGTTTCAGTCAGGCCATGCAAAAGGTGCAAAAAGCCTGGCGGCCATTTTGTTGATCAAATTCAACATTGTTTGTGGCTGGAGCTGCTGCTCTGCTGAACACATTCCAGCAAACAATCTGTTAAACGATGGATAGCATGTGTACTGCTAGGAGAAGGTGAGGGTTCCGTTTTATTGCAATAGCTTTGGAGTTTGGCTTATATCTTGCTGGGAAATAAGGTTGAAGACACAGCAGATGCGTTGTGGAGGCTCTTTGAAGTGGAAGGTTTTGGTGTTGTTGTTTAAGCTGTTGATGAAATTGTTGGAGTTGTAGTTGTTTGAAATGGTAGCAATAGTAGTTGTTGTTGTTGTTGCTGTAGCTTGTATATTGTAGCTTGTAGATTGAAGCTTTTAGATTGTATATTGTAGATTGTAGCTTGAAGCTTTTGTAGCTTGTAGCACTTGTAGCTTTTGTAGTTGATGAGCAGAGCAGAGCGTTCTTCCAAATGAAGATCCTGAAGATTGTAGCTTGTTGCTGCTTTAGTTGTCCATGCTGGTTTAGAGTTGGTTCTTCAACGGAGCTAGCTACGGTGAAGCTGCTTCTTCCAAACGAAGATAAAGTGAACTGGAAACTTAGACTATTTATGGTGCCTTAGGGCTCATATGATTGGAAGATTAGTGATTAGCAAATGCGAGACTGGACGTGATAAATCATAAGCACGTGATCCTCTCGAAATTAGTTTATGAATAAACTTCACCTCGCGCGACAACACAGCTGATAAGAACTCGCGCGACAACACAGCTGATAAGAAATCGCGCGACAACACCGCTTTTCAGTACGCACGCGGCAACAACACCCGCTTTAGGATTTTCCAGCTCTTTTTCATCCCCGCTACTAGCAGCACACTCCATTTCCGCATTACTGGATCTGTAGCGACAACAGACCGCAAGGGATTATGGCCAAGCCTAGGCTGAAGGGAATTGTAGTTCCCGCTACCTCCCGTTCGCTTCATTCGCCTGAGCAAATTTTCACAGAAGACCTATAGTTTTACAGAGTCATGCGACTACGGTAATATCGAAAAAAATTAATATTGCGGTATGACGGTATTTACAATACTGTTACATCCCTAGTATATAGTAATATTGTGTCTGTTTTAATGTAATAAAGTTTTTGTAAAATCAATCTCTCTTTCTCTCTCTCTGTTTGCAGTATTCTCTGTGTAATGAGCCCCTGATCGAGCTCTCGAACCCCGGCGCCAGTGGCTCCATCTTCTACGTGACTCGAGATGATGAGTTCATCCTGAAGACGGTCATGCATAAAGAGGCTGAGTTTCTGCAGAAGCTGCTGCCTGGATACTACATGGTGCGTTAACGTCTTCATCAACGTCGAAAATAAAATAAATAAGACAAGTGCCTCTTGATTTGATTCGCTGTGTTGCTGTGGTCTCCTAGAATCTGAACCAGAATCCGCGGACGCTCCTGCCCAAGTTCTTCGGCCTGTATTGCGTTCAGTCGGGCGGGAAGAACATCCGCATCGTGGTGATGAATAACGTGCTGCCGCGGGTTTTCCGCATGCACCTCAAGTTTGACCTGAAGGGCTCCACGTACAAGCGCAGAGCCTCTAAGAAGGAGCGAGAGAAGAACAGACCCACGTACAAAGACCTGGACTTCATGCAGGACGTTCAGGACGGGCTCCTGCTGGACGTGGACACCTACAACGCCCTGCTTAAAACCCTGCAGAGGGACTGTCTGGTGAGTCTCACTACACTGCTTTACGGTAGCCGGAATATTCCACACTAGGGATGCACGATATATCGGAGGCCATATCGTTATCTGCCGATAAATGCTATTTTTAAAGTTATCGTTATCGATCCGATGTCTAAATTAGGCCGATATGTTTAAGCCGATAAATTACGTAATTGTTGCCGCGCACACGTGGGCCAAACATGTTCAGACTTGTTCATGGATCTCTCCACACACTGATTATTCCTTCATAGTTTGTCCTTTCTTCACGTGGTATTGCTGTGAGTTAATAACTCAGTAAGTAACCATTATCCTTATCATTGTAGATGTGTTTGATTGAGTGCAATTGTGTATTTTGCTTCAAATCGCCTCAGGAAAAAATATTACATATGAAAGCCTTTCCTGCTCTGTCTCTTTGTTGTGTTAGAGATAGCAGGGAGGTTTACTTACGCCCTATTCACACGGGGCTTCATCGTCAACGCTTGACAGAGGGCGTGTCTGAAGTTGGAGCTGAAACGATCGTCATAGAAGCGTCAGCCAATGAAATTCAGTCAGCAATAGGCCACTGTCTGAGCTGGTGTATTTGCATACAGCGATCTGATTGGCTGACACTTCCGTCGGCGCTTGAAAAGTTGAGCTAGTCCCAACTTCTGCAGCGAGGAACGCTTCTGAAGCGGCGCCGACGGATCCACAATGCAGTTCGGCAACGCCTGACGTCACCCATTCAAAGTGAATGGGAAGCGTTGACCTTGACGCCCCGTGTGAATAGGGCCTTATTACTCCAGGGCCGAATAATATTAGATTCGGGGTGAACTCTTTTAGTTGCAGCCGGGGAATGAACGAGGACCCGTGTAACTTGGTCTCATTGCGAGAAAAGCACTCCTCTTTTCTGTCTCTCCCTCTTCGCTTCACACACACATACACACACCAAACTGACAGCACATGTGACGCCCTTAACAAAAACTTTACAGAAGGTTTTCAATCTAATATAATTGTTTGTTATTAGTAATGCGTTGGTTACCATGTGTTATTGATGTAAGATTGTATTCAGTTTGATCAGAATATTCATATGGATTATAACAAGCGCGAGTAAGAGCTTTCACCGCGCGTGCGCGCATACACACATAGATCTTGAGCCTTCACAGATCAACAGGGGAGAGCCTGGGTGCAGCGGTCACAGAATCCAGCATACGGGCCACACGTTCTGTCTTTATATTCTGCTCTGTGTTTGTCATAAAGTCATCTGAGCTCATTGATCAGGTTTGTATCAAAATCCGAGGGCAAATCTGCGCCCTCACAGCGGCTTATCATAAACTTTTCATCGATCGTTTTCCCCGCGATTGACAGCAAGAACGAACACAGAAGCGTTGATGCTACATGTGTTCAAAAGAAAATTTTTATGTTACATATGCATTACAAAACAGTCAGAAAAAGTGTAAAATTCGGACCACAAGTCCACATATATGGACATCATTTTTCTCTAAAAGTACATCATATCAAAAGATGATACTTAGTTTTTATTCTAATTAGGTTCCAATAAGCCCAAATAGCAAAGAGAAAAAAAAAATGCATGTAAAAAACACCTTAGGCCTTAAGAGGTTAAAGCTTTTACCATGATTTTAAAAAATGAAAGCTGTTTTTAAATGTGTGAGCTATAATAACTAAATAATTATAATTATAAGCTATAATTTTCTTATTCCATTTATTTATTTAGGAGTAATTGACATTATACTGTATCATTGCCGCACTATATTATGCAGCTCTGATTGTTGCTGTTGTGTTGTGTGTGTTCAGGTGCTGGAGAGCTTTAAGATCATGGACTACAGTCTGCTGCTGGGTGTTCATAATGTGGAGCAGGCGGAGCGGGAGCGTCAGATGGAGGGATCTCAGGGCAGTGATGAGAAGCGGCCGGCGGCTCAGAGAGCGCTTTACTCCACCGCCATGGAGTCCATTCAGGGCGGAGCGGCGTGCGGAGACTCCATCGACACCGACGACACGTACGACACATCTAATATTATAAATACAGCGGGGAAAATAAGTAATGGACACGTCATGTTTTTTTTTCTGCAGATAATATTTCCAAAGCAGCTGTTGACATGGGATTAAAGCAGATTTTTGTAAAACTTAAACAATAAAAACATAAAAATAAAACAAAGCATCTGAACAATGAGTTCTGTGTAATAATAATTGTTCACTCATGCCAATGCCAAATGTGGGTTTTAATGGTGCCAGCAGTGAAAATCTTGGGATGTGGACAATGTGAAACATGTATTGTTTTCTGATGAGTCCACCTTCACTGTCTTTCTGACATCCGAGAAAGTTACGGTGTGGAGAAGCCCCAAAGAAGCCTCCCACCGAAACTGCTGCATTCATTCATTCATTTTCTTTTCGGCTTAGTTCCTTTATTAATCTAGGGTCACCACAGCGGAATGAACCGCCAACTTATCCCGCATATGTTTTACACGGCAAATGCCCTTCCAGCTGCAACCCAATACTGGGAATCAGATTACTGCATGCGCAGAATAAAGCATTAAGGGATGGGCTGGTGATGGTTTGGGCTGCAGTATCATGGTATTCCCAATACTTGTGCTAGATGGCTGCCGGGTCACTGCCAAGGCCTACCCAACCATTCTGGAGCACCATGTGCACCCTATAGTTCTAACAAGCAGGCCCTACACTATGCTAATGAATTATTGAGGTCTAAAATCATGCATTTCGGTTTCATCATCCAACCCCTGTACTAAGACAGTTCATTCGCATTACTGTGAATGGGGAAAAGTGCAACAGTCAGTATGGCCACCACAGCAAAGGAAATCCGGCCTTCCAGTCGAAGTAGCCAATCGTCAGTCTTTACAGCTGTGGGGGAGGGGTCTGTACACATTGGTTGTTGCTAGAAGGGATTCATTCATTTTCTTTTCGGCTTAGTCCCTTTATTAATCTGGGGTCACCACAGCAGAATGAACCACCAACTATTCCAACAAATGTTTTTTGCACAGCGAATGCCCTTCTAGCTCAACCCATCACTGGGAAACATCCATACATACTCATTAAAACTCATACACTACAGACAATTTAGTTCATTAATTCACCTGTACCGCATGTGGTACAGGTGGGAAAAACTGAAGCTCCCGAAGGACACCCACGTCAACACGGGGAGAACATGCAAACTCCACAAAGAAATGCCAACTAACCCAGCGACTTGAACCAGCAAAATTTTTGTGCTACCCACTGCGCCAGCGTGATGCCCCTAATGCCTAGTTCACACTAAAGGATTTTAAGCCTGATTTGAGCACGATTTGGAAGTTAACGAGCTCGCCGACAGATCGGGCTGTGATCGGGAAGAAATCTGCGGGTGCACGGCGCTCGCCGCTCTTTATGTGTGAACTACTGAGCAACGCATCAACGAGGCTCGCTGACGCGTCGCCGACACCTCGCAGACGGAAATCCAACATTCAGCATGCTAAATATTCCAGAGCAGTCGGCCGACTCAACCCCACGTGTGGTCAGATGTAGTGACGATCTACAGCCAATGAGAGAGCATATCAGCATGAGCCGCGTGCCTGTGTGTTCAGAAGCTCAGCAGAAACATCTGTGATTGGTCAGAATGGGCATCGGTGCACTGGCTTCATTCTGCGTTAGCACAGACATGAGAGTAGGATATATTAACAGTGGAACTAGACTTCTGTAACTATTAGAATTACCATACTGCTCATTCTGACCGTTCTCATATAAAACGCCATACTGTCACAACATATTTACATTCAAAGCTATTATTGAGATATTAAAATTAAGCTTTGAATGTCTGGCATCATATTTAATGACACATTACCCAAAAAATATAATCTTTTTTTTTAGTAATACAGCCTATAAATATGTAGTTAAGATACTAGAACATGCAAAGGTCTTGGCTTTCATTTTCACTTTCAAACAGGAGCTATTTCACAGCACAGAATATGCAGTTTTGAAAGATATCTGAAGTAAATTGATGTTTTTGCCATCAGAAAGTTTTGTTTATGTTAGCAGGAAGTTGCCAGGCAAGAAAATGCACACATATTTAAAGTCACAGTGAAAAGTATCAGACATGCATGCAGTCATTTTGACCAATATGGTAATTTAAGGCAGAAATGCTCAGTTCTTTACTGTTTTGTAATAAAAAAATAACAATGTCAGAAAGAAATACACTGATTGTTAGAAAACGGCAGGGTGTTATAAATATGTTAGTTTTATTTCAAAGAGTTATAAAATTACAAAAATTAAAAACTCTCTGTGTATCTCTCCATTGGAACCTGCAGATGAGTGATTAATGCGCTGATAAATCAGCTGATTTGACGATGTTTTTAAATGCTTTCTCCAAAGCTTGAAACGCTGTCAGTGATGTCATCAGCACACAAGCAGCCAATAGTGTTCAGCTTTTTCTGACGACTCCTCCCTCAACATTTCATTGGCTGTGGTTTGGTAGCTTGAATGAGCTGTTGGGGAATGAGATGTTGTCAGATCATGTAGTGTGTGACCCCCCTCTTGTGGATCATTCACGGAGTGTTGCGTAGTGTGAACACCACAGAGATTAAAAGACACAAAGTCAGGTCATGTAGTGTGAACGGCACAGCGATCTGCTGATGTTTAAAATCCTGTAGTGTGAACTAGCCTTAATGAAAATTGTTTATATTATTTTCATGGGAGATCTGATCGTAGACATGGTCAAATAACACTTTATTCTCTCTCTTTCTCTCTCTTCGTGTGTGTGTATATGTGTAGAATGGGGGGCATTCCTGCAGTCAGTGGGAAAGGAGAGCGACTGCTGCTCTTCATCGGCATTATAGACATCCTGCAGTCCTACAGGTGACTCAACATTACACTTAACATTCATTCATTCATTCATTTTCTTTTCGGCTTAGTCCCTTTATTAATCAGAGGTCGCCACCGCGGAATGAACCGCCAACTTATGCAGCATATGTTTTATGCAGCTTATGCCCTTCCAGCCTACTGGGAAAGACCCATACACACTTATTCACACACACACACACACACACACACACACACACACACACACACACACACACACACACATGCACTACGGACAATTTTAGCTTACTCAATTCCCCTATAGCACATGTATTTGGACTTGTGGGGGAAACCGGAGCACCCAGAGGAAACCCACACCAAGATGGGGAAAACATGCAAACTCTACACGGAAATGCCAGCTGACACAACCGGGACTCGAACCAGTGACCTTTTTGCTGTGAGGCAATTGTGCTACCCACTGTGCCACCGTGCTGCCCTATTGATTATCATTATTAATTCATTGATTTATTATTTATTTGTTGGCTCTTGCTATTCTCAAAATTCAGAATAAAATTAGATAAAAATCAGAGTTTTATCTTAAGAATCTTTCACAAAAATATTAGCTGCTATTTAAAACCATTATTAAGCTATACGTTAAAACATAGGACATTTTTAACTAACTTAATTTATGCAATTTGCCTGTTTATTTTATTCATATATTAGTTTAGTAGAAACATTGTGAATCTATTTGTGTTTTAACTAAATGGGATTTTGGTTTAATTGATGTTTTATATGCACTTCTTGCATCTTGGTTATTTTATGTTTATGTTATGTCTTGTTTAATTGTACATCATATTTAGATTGCTGACTCATGTTAAAGGCTTTCATATGAAGCGTCTGTGATGACACACACTCAGCTTTATAATCTTCACCAGCGTTGCGCTTATTTTTTATGCTCTTATGTAATATTTCTGGAAGACTGCATTAAGTCAGAGGAGATAAAGCCAGATCTCTCTCAGCAGTGTGTGTTTCTGTGAATCAGTAAGCTGATGTGTGTGTGTGTGTGTGTGTGTGTGTGTGTGTGTGTGTGTGTGTGTGTGTGTGTGTGTGTGTGTGTGTGTGTGTGTGTGTGTGTCTTGTTTTTGCAGACTCATAAAGAAGCTGGAGCACACGTGGAAAGCTCTGGTCCATGATGGGGTGAGAAACACACTCAAATACGGCATTATTATATCATACGCTTTAATTACAGCTTAATTTTCACTGAAGACAGCAAGTTTTATTTTTAAAATAGCTCATAAACCTTTAAAAACTGGCATGCTGTGAGCTGATAACACAACAGGACATCAGTTTATCAACTTACTTTTTAAAATAATAATGTTTAACAGCTGAATTTGTGGTTAAAAACTACATTACCCATGATGCTGTGCAAAAAAATCTCACCAATCAGAACAATGTAAATGTAGCTCCGCCCATTCCATTAAAACACATTTATACTTCATTTTTCATCGATTTTTTGGGGAACACATCACAGGTAAAATAATATACTAAATAAATATATAGATAAAAGTTACTTGCTAATCTGATAATACAACAGGTGTGCGTGCGTGCGCTGCAGATGCTCAGTGACAGTGGATCAGGCGCTTGATAAGGATCTCCTGTGTTTGGTTTCGCTGTGGATCTGAAGCGTTCACTGTAGATACTGAGAGTCTGAAAGAGCATCTCTTTCCACTCAGTTTGCAACTTCTGTTTCTTTCCCTTTTTTTTCACCCTCTTCTTTTTCTCCTTAAATACCTGCAAATGTTATAATAATTATAGGCTGCAGGGACAATGAAGACCCTATACTGTTGCCCACCTTAAGGGTGCTTTAACACCTACACTTTTGTTTCGGAACGTGTCTCGATTGCCCAGTTAGCGCGGTTCGTTTGGCATATGTGAACAGGGCTCACGCTAAAGTAATCGCTCCGAGATCGCTTGAATACAGTAAGAACTTTACCAATGAGAATCTGATGCATTTGCTGTGTTAAGTCACAACGATGAGTCACACACAATGTCGTTACAAAGTTCACGTGCACACACACACAGACAGGCATACCCAGCACGGACACGATATGCAAAGACGCCGCGTCTAGCTTTGCACTATTTTTGCGCGCAAATGTGAAAGGATACAGGTTAATCTCCACTGCTGTGTGGATATCTGTTATGTTAATGTACAAAGTAAACCTGATTTCACGTCCACAAACCGGAACTGAAGCTTCTTCTTTTATAATTGTTCGGACACAGGGCTGTGCTGATGAAGTGAAGCTGAAGTAAATCTCTGTAATTCATTTCACACATGCTCTCTTTTAAAACATTTTAAACTTGTGAAACTTACTCTTGATCACATTTGATGACGATTGATGATACTAGCGAACTGAACAAACCTTCAATTCCCGGTCGCGTACGTCCTGTCTTGTTGACATGATTATACACGTGACTACCGGAACATGTATGCAGCTGTCAATCAATTCGATGGGCGGGGGGACCACACTCCTACGTCAAGTTGCAGTTGGTCTGTAAACTGCTCTAATTGCCTCACTGTTTTTATGTTGTTAAATTGAAAAAAAGGACTGGGTGTGTTTATATCACCGCAATATGACCGCCTATACACTATACTTACACACATCTCTGTCCAAACAGACACTTTTTCACCATAGGTGCCCTTCAAATAATGTTTGTTGTATTGTCTCCAATGAAATACAAGTCAATTTAGATATCACTTCTTTCCATACTGTCCCTTTTTTATTTGGGGTTGTAAATGTAGATGTCATATATAGTTTGTCAAGATAAGTTCCGATTATTTGGAACCAATTTTTGCGTCATTTTGTATATGTATGTATGTATGTATGTATATAAATATAATAAAACATACGGATGCAAATGTATCGAAAACCGGAAATGGGTTTAAAAATGATATCACCATTATTTAAAAAAAATCTATCGCAATATATATTGATATCAAATTATTGTCCAGCCCTAAGTATGCCTTGCCTTGTGAGAATAAATCATGGGGTAATTTTCATTTTTGTGTGAACTAACCCTTTAACCCCTGTGTGCTGTTGGGATGTTTTCATCCGCTCTGGGGTGATTTTAAGTCTTAATTTGGCCAAAACTTTCTCTGTGTTTCAGCGAATGGAATGACTCTTGCTGATAAACCTTTTTTTGGCACATAATTTGGGAAAATGTTTAGGAAGTTTTCAAAAACTAAGCAGATTGTCATGTACTAATGCTGTGTTTTTTCCATCCATCAGGACACTGTTTCTGTCCACCGGCCCAACTTCTACGCCGACCGCTTTTTCAGGTTCATGAGCGCCAATGTGTTCAAGAAGAGCACTTGTGAGTCTCGACTGATAAACTAATCTAAAGTTCACCTTAATAATGTGATTTTAATAATGAACCACAGTGAAAAGCTCACAGCTTATTGTGTGATTTGTCTGATTTTCTTCTACCTCTTTGCTGTGAATCAAAGTGTGTAATGTTGTGATTCTCCTCATATCTGCTTGCTTTGGTTTATGGCTTGTAGTGCTTTAATGAATGCTTTTTTAATCCTTATGGGGAAATTAATAGGAAAAACACACGCTAAGCTGCTGTAAAAGTATGCAGACACTAATGCAGGTTATTATAATGTGCGGTAATGCACATCTGCTCTCGTTTATACATCCATAAACACAACCTGATGATGTTTATACATGGGGATCATTTTTATATAACTCTTACGCAATAATTAGGTCCACACTGAATCTTTATCAAACACACACATCTAATTGGACTTGCATTGTAAACCTTAAAAGTTATATATAGTTAGACATTCAAATTTATTTTTGCTGTATGTTAAAACGATTTATTATTTATTTAAAATGAGCTGAATCAACATAGTTCTTGTGTTTTTTTGAGAATAACTTTATTGTTTTATGTTCAGTCTAGTTAAATTAGTAAAAACAATTATGTTAACTTAATCGACACTGTACTGTACTGCAGGGTAACCATATATTTATATATATGGTCGCGTTAACTGAATATTTTCTGTCATTGACGGATTTTTTTCAGCAGTGATGGAAAAATCTGAAGGTGATCTGCTATTTTGACGGATGAAGGCTGATTTATACTTCTGCGTCAAACACCGGCGTATGCTACAGCGCTGACGCATAGCCCTTCACCGTGGCCATCGCCGTCACTGACGTGCACCTCTTAAAAAATGTAACTACATGTCGCAACGACGCGTAGCGTAAGCTCTGTGATTGGTCGGCTCGGTAGCGCTGACGAGTCTGGGCGGGACCGAGAGCAGCGCGAATGGTGCGACGCCGCGCGAGCGATTGTTTACAAGTGTGGAGTCCCATGAAGGAGCTCCGGATGGAAAGTTTTGTTTTGTATTTACCTCATGATTAAAGTTGTTGCACGTTCACCGGTTCCTGCCTTAAAATGAGCGAGTTTGAGCCACTTGTACATCCCGGAAGTGTTCAGGAAAAGCAAAAAAGCAGCGAAGAAACTCGACACAGAGGAACATTTACACCTCACTGCCAACTAGCGTTTAGGAAGTGTTAATGCAGACCGACAGAGACAGCGCGCAGAAGTATAAATGCACAGCCACGTGCGTTGCCTGCGCCGTGGGTTACACCGGTCACCTGACGCAGAAGTATAAACCAGGCTTTACGCTGAGGGTGATCTATTGTAATTTGTAGCTAACTGTAATTCCCACTCCTGTCCAGCTGATGGCGCTTACCCTTGTTTTGCCTCCTCTTGGTCACCGCTGCGTACAGTTACAAAAATGTCAAAGCAGCTGAGTGAGAAGTTTCTTTAAACGGCCAAATAGTTGTGATATTAATAATAAAGGTGAAAAAATAGGAAGTGATGCAGTAGACCAGGGGTGTCCAAACTGGGTTCTGGAGGGCCGGTGCCCTGCTGATTTTAGCTCCAACTTGCCTCAACACACCTGCAAGGATGTTTCTAGAAAGTCTAGTAAGAGCTTGATTAGCTAGCCCAGGTGTGTCTGATTAGGGTTGGAACTAAACTTTGCAGGACACCGGCCCTCCAGGACCGAGTTTGGACATGCCTGCAGTAGACGATGAAGAACAGACAAAAATACGATCCAACCAAGCGGCAGCTAGCAAGGAGGTCAGGTTCATTGTTTTTATTTTGATGTTCTTGTGCACTACAAAATAATTTAACGTTATTCATTTTTTAGTATTATTATTATTTTTTTTTCAATCAATAAACGTTTATTATTATTTATTTTGTCCTTTGTTTGATTATTTTTGTTACAGGATATTTATGCTGTTTGCATTTTATTCAAAGGTTAAACGCAGTGCCTACACTTTGTGTTTACATTATAGCCTGCGTTTGCTGTTATACCAGCTCAGATGGTTGTAATACCATGTATCAAGTATGAATGTAATACCAAAAGGTATATGAAGACTGAGTCGCTCCAGCTCCAGGCCGCCGCATCTGGCCCGATTGACGGAGTCTGTGGCAGGCGAGAGTCTAGCCGGAACTGGCCCCGAGTGTATTTAGCTATCTGGGGTGCGTTTGAGTGCGTTGTGAGCACTACCGACTCAGTGCCCCCTCAGTCTCCCTTGATGCGTTTGATTACACACAGGCAAGCACCCAGTTCAGGTCGACGCAGGAAGAAGATATGAGTTAAGGCAGCTAGGAGTTTTTGTTCATTTGTTAAATAAATTAATTAATAATTTAGCTTATATGCTCGTCATGCAATATCATTATTCAAATATGATTAAAAAAGCGATCAGAAAGCCTGCAAATTAAATAACGATTAATAATAAGTTATGACGGAAATTTTACAACCCTCTCCGTTAAAATGACGGACAATGAGAAAGTCTAACGCGACCTCTGATATATATATATATATATATATATATATATATATATATATATATATATATATATATATATATATATATATATATATATATATATACACACTCACTGGCCATTTTATTAGGTACAGCTGTCCATCTGCAAGCAAATTACTAGTCAGCCAATTACATGGCAGCAACTCGATGCATTTAGGCATGTAGACATGATCAAGACGATCTTCTGCAGTTCAAAGCGAGCATCAGAATGGGGAAGAAAGGTGATTTAAGTGACTTTAAACGTGGCATGGTTGTTGGTACTAGACGGGCTGTTCTGAGTATTTCAGAACATGGGTTAAATTTAATTTTTGTGTGAACTAACCCCTTAAGTGCTGTTGGGTTGTTTTCATCCACTCTGGGGTGATTTTAAGGCTTAATTCGGCCACAACCTTCTCTCTGTTTCAGCAAGTGGAATGATGTTTGCTGACAAATCATATTTTCACATAATTTGGGAAAATGCTTTGGAATTTTTCAAAAACTTAATCCACCCTGGGCAACCTGATTCCCCTTTGGTTATGTTTGTAGCTGTTTTTGCCCCATTGACTTCCAATTTAATGACGTTTTTTGATTGCAAAGCCATATAATCATGCATTCTTGATTGTTGCTGGTTTTTCCTGTTGGGAGGAGGCACAATATGTCATTTTCACTGTTGATTATTAGTTACAGTGCAAAAAAAGCTTAGCTTGTGGCTTTTGTATGGAGTGTAGTGCGTGCATGCGTGTGTGTGTGTGTGTGTGAAAGTATGTGAGAAAATAAAAATAAGCATCTCAGCTCCCAGAACATAGTAAACATAGTAAAAGTATTTCTGCACACACAGTGTAGTCTGCTGTTTCACTCCAGAACTCCATATAAAAGCCAGACACTTTTTCTGCACAGGCCTATCTGAAGACTTAATGCTGCCAGCTGATGATCAACAGTAGAAATGGTCAATTGTTCCTCTTTCCAACAGGAAAAACCAGCAACAATCAAGAATCCATGATTTGTTTTCTGTCTAAGACATTGCAATCAGAAAACGTGATTATAATGGAAGTCAATGAGGGAAAGACAGCCACCAACATAACCAAAGGATAGTCAATTTGAACAGTGCACAAGCATTATTAAGAGCATGATTGAATGTTTCCTCAGCACTGAAGGCGTCTCCAGCTAAGAAGGGCCGCTCAGTTCTGGCGGTGCCCAAATTCAGTGTCCCCGGAGCGGCCTGGTCTGCCAGTCAGCTTCCCTCAGAGAGAGACGAGAACATTTATGACCTGAGAGGAGCTCGCAGCTTCCCTGTGCTGGAGAATGACGGTCAGTGACGTACTCTTATACTGTTTGTCTTCATGTGTGCAGATTTTTAGGTTCGCCACATTAAGTGAAGTTTACTTTTAAACTAATTTCGAGAGGAGCACGTGCTCATGATTGACCCGGCTGGCCCACATTAGCTATCATGATCCTCCAATCAAAGGATCTCAAGTCACTATATATATATATATCCTCCATTTCCTTTCTACAACTATCTTCATCTGGAAGAAACCCCTCTCCTCACCTTCTTCCACCTTTATCCAGAATGGTGGCCCAGTGACTAGCAGTGTTGCCTCACAGCAAGAATACCAATGGCGTTGGGTCCTCGCCGGGCCATTTAGCATTTCTGTGCAGAGTTTGCAAGTTCTCCCCGTGTTCATGTGGGCTTCCCCGGTTTCCTCCCACCATCCAAATGTGCTCTATATTATATATAAAAGAAGCCTAAATCCTAAAATCTTTTGTCTTAAGGCCCCGTTTACACTAATGCGTTTTAGTTTGATACGCTTAAGTTTTCCTACGGTTACGCCACCCGTCCACACCACGCCTGAGTTTTCGAGCGCTGAAAACGGAGTGTTTCGGAAACGCTGGATTAGCCATTTTCATTCTGAAAAGCTGCTGCTCCGTCTCAGTGTGGATGAGGGAAAACGGAGACATCTGAAAACGGAGGAGGGACTGCTGAGATTCGCTACCTGATTGGGGCTTTTGTGTCATTGTGTATCTTTCCCTTATTCGTCAAGCCCCTATCACATGACTATAACACATGGCTTTAACGTTAACAGAAGAAAGCAGACCAGCCCTCACTGTAACGAACATGGACACAGAAATGGGAACGTTGTTTGCACTATTGTCTGTTTTAGGCGCCATTGTGCAGTTATTCATTTGTTACGTTTAGTAACAACTCGACCTCGTCGTCTGTCCACAAAAATACCTCTCTTGTTTTCTTTGCCATCACGTTCATTGTTCAACCGGCGTTTGTTGACTAACAATAACCAAATGCCGAGCGCGACGCATGCTTTCTGTTTATACTAGAACGCGCATGCCCAGAGTGCGCGAATGGTCACGTGATATACGTTTTTGGTGGCGTAGTGTGGACGGAGATATGTTCAGAAACGCTAGTGTTAACGCGGATCGTTTTTGATCTAAAACGCTGTTTTCAAACTAAAACACACTAGTGTAAACGGGGCCTTACTCTCAGGAAGTTCACCTTGGCCTCAGCAGCGGGGGAGTTTGAGATCGACCTGAGCTCAATCTCCCCTAGCCCTGATAAAGCGGGGAGGACTTGACCCGAGGATCCCTTGAGCTCAGAGCTCTCTCCTGGGACAGCACGCCAAACAAGCTATCTATTAATCATGAGCTGAAGTGTGAACTCTTGAAATATACCTTTGAGGTCCAAATTATTGGCCCTTCTTTGAAAATATTATGTGATTTATATTAGGAAATAGTTAGTGATTTTGGGGCATCACGGTGGCGCAGTGTGTAGCACAATCGCCTCACAGCAAGAAGGTCGCTGGTTCAAGCCTCGGCTGGGTCTGTTGGCATTTCTATGTGGAGTTTGCATGTTCTCCCGTGTTGGCGTGGGTTTCTTCCAGGTGCTCCGTTTTCCCACAAGTCCAAAGACGTGTGATATAGGTGAATTGGGTGAGCTAAATTATCCCAAGTGTATGTGTCTTAATGAGTGTGTATGGATGTTTCCCAGTGATGGGTTGCAGCTGGAAGGGCATCTGCTGTGTAAAACATATGCTGGATAAGTTGCCGGATCATTCCGCTGTGGCGACCTCCGGATTAATAAAGGGACTAAGCCGAAAAGAGAATGAATGAATGTGATTTTGGATGCAGAAAAACTGAATGCAGAAGTATAAATGCATGGCGTGGCTTACGGCGATTACTCGATGCAGAAGTATTATTCAGTTTTTAGTTTTTAGTTTTTTGTTTACTTATGCCTAGTTCAGACTGTGTGATTTTAGCCCCGATTTTGGCTCGCCGACAGGTTTTGAGAAATCGCTGACAAATGCCTGAAATCACAGACAAATCGGTGCTCGTGCACATGAGTGACAATCACACAGTATGAACTATCAAAGACGCGATCTGAGAGAATAACCGATGAGTCGCCGATGCCTGCGAGATATTTGGCGTGCTGAATATCTGGAGCTGTCAGCGATTCAAATCATGCCGTGTGAATTGAGTTTTGACTGAAAATAACATCAGCGATCGCCTACAGCCAATGAGAGAGCAGCATTCACTTGCGTGTGTGTGTGTGTGTATACCTACTGCAGGCCAGCGGGAGGCTGGGGGAGAAGTTAAAAGCGCTCTTTTTAGGTTGGAGGAAAAACTAGTGGAGGTTTGACAGGACTCAGGAGCAGCCGTGTCTGTTTGACGTTTCATACAGAAAGAAATTAGTTTATTATCAACTTAAGGTGAGGAGAAATGGCTAATTCCCTTTAAACCCAGGTGAGCAAATATGTACATGTTCTACCTCATTAAAGGCTTCTTTCTCATTATGTAGTTAATAACAAAAGATATACGACGTGTTTTTGGCTGTGAGACGTAGTTTGGACGAAGTTGTCGGCGATTCTTCCTATAGTAAAGTCATGCAATGTGAAAGTCCCTGTCGCCGATCCATCTTGCAGTGTAAACAAAGCAGCGACGAAACGCAAGCCCAGATAGTCAAGCAGTGTGAACACATCTGTGACACGACTACTTTGAAAATCGTGCAGTCTGAACTCGGCATTAAGTAACCTTGCTAGTGACATTACCAAAAAGAATCAAAGAAAATTACCTCATAAAACTGGTATGACTGACGCCCCATTCACACGGGCCGTCAGCGTCAGCGCTTCCCATTCACTTTGAATGGGTGATGTCAGGCATTGCCGAACAGCATTGTGGATCCATTGGCGCCACTTCAGTGACGTTGCTCACTGCAGAAATTGGGAATTTCTCAACTTTTCAAGCACCAATGAATGCGTCAGCCAATCAGATTGTTTTATGCAAAACACCAGTGCAGACAGTAGCCGATTGAGGATTTAATTTAATTGGCTGACGCTGATATGGTGAACGCATCAGCCCCAACTTACGACACGCCTTCTGCCATGCGTTGACGCTGAAACCCCGTGTGAATTGGGCATAAGAAAATATAATAGTGTACATTCAGAAAATATGTCATGATAACATTAGCTTAACATTCTTTGCTGGGTAATTCTTTTTTTTTTATTTACATGTAATAAATGTTACAGATAAATAAATAAAAAGTTAAATAAAATAAAAGTTTTTTTGTTGTTTCTTCTCTAAGGTCTGCAGTCCTGCACTCCTCCATCATTTGAAGAAGCAACAACGGCATCTGTGGCCACGACTCTGTCCTCCAACACCTCCATATCCATCCCAGAGCGCTCTCCGTCAGACACCAGTGAACATCCACGATACAGGTCAGCCTTACACACATTACATCTGTTGTTTAACTGATGGTATAATGGATATATGTGACCCTTTACCACAAAACCAGTCATGAGTCTACATTTTTTGGTAAATTTCTTTTAAAATTAAGATTATTCAGTGTGAATGAATGATCTTTCAGTTTATGTATGGTTTGTTAGGATCGGAGTTAGGTTGGAGTTTGAATTATTTTGGTTTTATTGTTTAAGACGTGAGAAAGACGATGTTGGAGAGAGGATTTCCTGGTTTAAGCTGCATTTCCACCAGTGTTGTTAGCAATATTGCCTGAATTGATGGAAGCCATTATGCCACTCATTCTGGAAAGGACTCCAGTGGTGATAGTTTTCATTTTCAGCATGATAATGATCTGCTAATTGCAGTGAAATCCTATTTGCAGAAAGAAAACAGCTGATGAAACTCAGACAGTCATGAAATGGCCTCCACAGGGTCCAGACATGAATATTATAGAGGCTGTATGAGATCGCCTGGACAGAAAAAGAAAGATAGGACACTCTAAACCTAAAGAAGAGCTCTGGGATGTGCTATAAGAAACCTGATATTACACAGCTGATTATAAACCCAATAACAATGTTTCTCAGCTCTTTGTAGGTGCAACTGTTTATTGAAAGCCAATGTGCATTTCCCAAAAAGGCACATAAGGGTTGCTAATGAGCAGTTTTCATTTTCAGCATGATAATGCTCTGCTAATTGCAGTGAAATCCTATTATTTGGAGAAAGAAAACTGATGATGAAGCACAGACAGTCATGGAATGGCCTCCACATGGTCCAGACCTGAATATTATAGAGGCTGTATGAGATCAGGGGCCTGTTTCAGTAAGGAGGTTCAAACAAAACTGAGTTTAAACTTGAACTCTGAGTTGATTTACAGAGAGATTAAAAACTCTGAGTTTTCGGTTTCAGAACAGCTGATCTGAGTTGGGACAATCAACTTTGAGTAGACAACTCAGAGTTAAGCGCGCGCACCGTGACTATAAAAAGGCATTATCAATGGAGCGCAGACATTACGAGTGACTATGGCAATATCTTATAAAAGAGATTAACATTTCTTTCTCCAGCTGATCTTGATGTGATCATGCAAAGTAATAGCAAACATGAGCGTATATATTTGAAAAGAAGCAACCATCAGTGAGACAGTTAGCCTGGGTAAACAGCTGCTCGAGTTAATGCCTAATTTCACTTTTTAAGTATTTAAATATTTAAGTATAATAAAATAAGTTATGTAATGTGCGTTTATAATTTTTTTCTAAACTTTTATACACATTTATCTGTTTTAATTGATTTAAAAGTGCACTTGTGTGTCTGCCTTTTTTATTGATCAAGTGATAGAGGTTGATATAACATTTAGAAGGTAAGCAGAACTAAAAATAATTTTTAGAAAGAATAATAATCCCATTAATCTAGTAACAGTGCATGTTGAAGGTCAGTGAATTTAATTTAATTATTAAGGGTGTCACGATCCTCCAAATTCTTGATTTGATTGCATTTTCGATTCTAAAGGCACGATTCGATTTGATTTTCGATTATGAATAATTAATTAATTAATTAATTAATTAATGACCTATTCCAAATGCCCAACACAAGCGAGCTGCGCTCCAGACCAGATCAGCTCGATGACGTATAATGTCTCCGACACCACCTGTAGTCCCATTTAGCAACTTGATAGCAACCGTCTTTTTAAAGAAGCATAACCGATTTAAAAGTTGAAGAGTGTGCTGTAACTGATGTGTTTTATGTCACAGAACAAAACGTGAAAGTATCTTGAGTTGGTGTTAGCCACGGACCTTATTTAAGCGATTTTACTGAAACCCCATTCAAAAAACCCATTGACTTTGCGACGAGGGAACCGGAAGTGCTAAAATGCTAACTCGCTTCCGGGTTTTTGCATACAAATTGACGTCATAGTTCCTCCACTCTATAATCGTCATCTCTTGTGGATAAGCAGTCAATATAAAGCATCTACATGCAGACTGAGGCATTCAACTGTACAGCAGCTTATTGGATAAGTTGTTTATTACTATAGTTGTGTTGTACCACAGCAACCATATAATTACTCCAACAGTTTAATTCAAGTATTTAACTATAGTATGGTTCAAAAACGCTATAGTGTTTACTATACTATTTTTTTCATGTAAGTAGCTTGGCAGGCAAATATATTTTAGCTCAATATAAAGTGAAGTTTATTCATAAACTAATTTCGAGAGGATCACGTGCTTATGATTTATCACGGCCAGTCTCGCATTTGCTAATCTTCCAATCATATGAGCCCTAAGCTACTATAAATAGCCACAGTTTTCAGTTCACTTTATCTTCGTTTGGAAGAAAACCCCCTCCTCCCCTATTCTCCTCCTTTACCTGTGATTGGGCGGCACGGCGGCCCAGTGGTTAGCACTGTGAGCCCCACAGCAAGAACACTGCCAGCCCTGGTTCCACAGGACCGGTGGGTGTTTCTGTGAGGAGTTTGTATGTTCTCCCCGTGTCCGCGTGGGTTTTCCCCGGGTTCTCCGGTTTCCTCCCACCATCCAAAGACATTCAACATGCATAACAACCAAGCTTTGTCTAATCCCTTGTGTTCCCTTAGCTACAGCAGCAGGGGAGTTCTGAGATCCACCGAGCTCGGGCTCCCCTCTCGCTCTGCCAACGGGAGGAAGCCCCGGGCTCGAGGAGCCCTTGAGCTCGGGGCTCTCTCCCGGGACAGCATGCCAAACAAGCTTTTATAAATCATCAGCTAAGTGTGAACTCTTGAAATGGGGTTATTTTCTATGTATCTCTTTAAAAATTGATGTTTAATGTTTAAAAACTTACTGCTGCACTCAAAAAAGTTTCAGATTGGTTATATCGTTCATGTCTTACTTTCAATGTAAGTAAAACTGTGGGAATGTTTTTTTCAATTAAGAAAAATGAGGAGCATTGCTCAGATATTTCAGTTAATGGAGAAGTAATAAATATTGTTGATCATTTTAAATCTTTAGGTATAATTATTGACTCCAATTTAAATTTAAAAAAACACATTAAGAAGGTTTCCAAAAGTGCTAGAGCAAGCCTGAGGATCTGTAGAAACATTAGGCATCAGTTATCTGTGGCTGCTGCTAAACTTTTTATGAATACAATGATTTTACCTCATTTATCTTATTGTGCTACAAGCTGGTCGCATACGAACATTACAACATTAAAACCATTGTCTGTTATATATAAACAAACTGTAAAAATTTTAGCTAAAAAGCCAAGGAGCTATCATCATTGCAATTGTATTGCACAACAAAAATTACTAACATTTGACCCAGGGCTCAACAATAAGGACTGTCCGATGGCCTAGGGCCAGCATGAGAGACGCTTAGAACAGTAGACTGGATCATTACTGGCCCGAATAGGACAGTGCTGCCTAATCACTACAATTTAAATTTGTCCACTACTATTTGTTAATTGCAAGGCAAGGCAAGTTTATTTATATAGCACATTTCATACACAGTGGCAATTCAAAGTGCTTTACATAAATAAGAATAAAAGAAACAAGTAAAATAAAAATAAAAACAAATAATAAAAATGCATAAAAACAAAACAAAACATAAAAACAGGTAAAATGTGATATAAAAGAATGAAGAAGAAGAGAAAAACATGATAGTGCAATCTGTCGGACGCAGCACTGTGCTCATTCAGTAAAGGCACAGCTAAACAGATGTGTTTCAGTCTTGATGTGAATGTGCCTAACGTTGCAGCACATCTGATCATTTCTGGAAGCTGATTCCAGCAGCGAGGGGCATAGTGGCTAAAAGCCGATTCACCCTGCTTTGACTGAACTCTTGGAACTTCTAGTTTATATGATCCTAAAGATCTGAGTGATCTGTTAGGTTTGTATTCAGTGAGCATATCTGTAATGTATTTAGGTCCTAGGCCAGGGGTCGGCAACCCAACATGTTGAAAGAGCCATATTGGACCAAAAAAAACAAAAAACAAATATGTCTGGAGCCGCAAAAAATGTAAAGCCTTATATAAGCCTTATAATGAAGGAAACACATGCTGTATGTATCTATATTAGCTATATTAGCCTACTAAAAAATGAGTAAGTTGGCTATAAATACATAATGAGCCTTCATGATTAAATAGCCACTGAAATAAAATGGTTGGTGTTTATTTCGTTGTCATGTAAACACTTCAGCACAGCCTCTGGTCTTTCAGTGGTATTAATTTGATAATTTGTTCTTGCAGCCCATCAGAGTTCACATACCTGCATAAAAGCGTGTTGAATATCGGTCAAATCACAGGAAATTTAGTATGCTGGCACTGAATTAATGTCCTTGGTTTGCTGATCGTTGATGTTACCTGCCATTTTAATAGCCCTTTCCTTCACTGTCTTTGCGGAGAGAGGTGTATCTTAAATTTTTTGTATTATCTTGATTTTGATTTTGAATTCTGCAAATAGGTGTTCTAATATGTTGAATGACTCCATGTAGTCACCATCTGTGTACGGTTTTCCATGCTTTTATTATCTTCCGGTTTGTTTACAACAGCCACCTGCTTGGCATCCCACCCTGCTGATAGAAACGTGTGTCGCAGGCTTTGACGCAAATCTTCGTTGGCAGAAATATTGAAATTAAATATTAATTCTACACACTTTTACAGCCTTTGAAAACGTTAAAATGTTTGTCCTCCTATAGAAATCATATTAAAACTGAAAAAATATATTAAACTCCCCCATCTTTTTCTATTTTCAAACATTTTTGAAAAAGCTCCAGGGAGCCTCAAGGGCAACGCTAAAGAGCCGCATGCGGCTCTAGAGCCGCGGGTTGCTGACCCCTGACCTAGGCCATTTAGTGATTTATAGACCAGTAATAATACTTTAAAATCTATTCTGAATGTAACTGGCAGCCAGTGAAAAGACCTGAGGAAAGGTGTGATGTGCTTTGATTTCCTGCTTCTGGTTAGAATTCTGGCTGCAGCGTTCTGGATGAGCTGCAACTGTCTGACTGTCTTTTTAGGAAGACCAGTGAGGAGTCCATTACAGTAATCCACCCTGCTGCTGATAAAAGCATGAACAAGTTTTTCTAAGTCTTCACTAGAAACAAAGCATCTGATTCTTGCTATGTTTTTGAGATGATAGTATGCTGATTTACTGACTGCTTTGACATGACTATTGAAACTCTGATCTGACTCCAGAGTCACACCAAGATTCTTGACCTTATTTTTTGTCGTTTGACCTTTAGTGCCAAGGAACGCGTTTACCTTGAGAACCTCATCTTTGTTTCCAAACACAATCATTTCAGTTTTCTCTTTGTTTAGCTGAAGAAAGTTTTGGCACATCCAATTGCTCATTTCATCAATGCATTGGCAGAGGGTGTCAATGGGGCTGTAGTCATTAGGCAGTAAGGCTAGGTAGATCTGAGTGTCATCAGCAGAGCTGTGGTAGGAGATTTGATTCTTTCTCATTATTTGGCTCAGAGGGAGCATGTAAAGGTTGAACAGGAGAGGTGCCAGAATCGAGCCTCGTGGGACTCCACACGTCATGGGTGTCCACCTCGACCTATGGTCACCTTTTAATTGTGTACATTTTAAGTTTGTGCTTTTAAGTCTTTAAATGCTATCTTTTCTGTGAGGTCGTAAACACCATATTTGTTTTCAGCTCCTCTTATCTGATTTGATGTTTTGAGCATGCTATTTTTTCTGTAACCTGGTAACAACTAGTACAGCGAAGAAACGGCAACATTAAATTATAAGACTTGAAGAAAATGTCTGTTTCTAACGTCTTGGAAGCAGACATTTACATGGGAACAACATGACAAAAAAATTAAGTGATGTTTTGCACAATTTGCCGTCAGTTTGACAAGTCAACCACCACATTTTACTTGTTTGCGTAACATAATTTTGCTCATTATACATTTGTTAACATTTTTAAAGTACTGAAATTCTGGATTCACAGACATTATTTTTAACACCTTGTTACGGTCCCTAACTTGAATAAGACTCGTGACCAAAAGACAACGTAACATAATAAACAACGGCCAAAGTGCTCCAGCTAAATTATTTATTAATATAACATAACCAACAAAATAATCCAAATTGACAAGAGATGGGGAGCCCAACAACATAATAAAGAACAACCAAACAAACCTAAAGTAGGTTGGAGCTCCCCACTCCAAACAAATATCAAAAGGAACGCATAAAGGAGAACACAACAATAAAGCCGTCAAAGACTGTGGTGACGTGGAGGAATGAGGGGCCGTAGAAGTCCGCTTCCGTTTGTTTTAAAGGCCTGACGCCACCAGGTTAACCAATAGAAAACTGAAAAGGGAAAAGGACAAACAAGATCAATCGAAAGTAATTATTAATGGCAGGAGTGAACGCCACACGCAACACCTCCACCACCAAAATGGTGACTGGTAAACAAAACAAAAATACAATAAACACCACCCATCACCATATGGTAATACGTGACATCGCATCGGCCAGCACATTATTTTTACCGGCAACATGTTTCATGTCCAAGTTAAAGGCTTGGACAAACAAAGCCCATCTCATTAAGCGTTGGTTAGAATTACGCATTCTATGAATAAAGATGAGAGGGTTGTGATCAGTGTAGACTGTTATTGGATAAGATGAAGATCCAATATAAACCTCAAAATTGTTAAGGGCCAAAACCAGCGCCAGAGCTTCTTTTTCGATTGTGGAGTATGCTTTTTGATGTTTCTGGAATTTTTTTGAAAAGTAGCACACTGGGTGCTCAACTCCATCAAGCCCATCCTGCAAAAGCACAGCGCCTGCCCCTACATCGCTAGCATCAACAGCCAATTTGAATGTACGGTCGTACACTGGAGCCGCCAAGACGGGTGCATGCATTAAAAGGTGTTTAAGTGACTCAAAAGAATGTTGACATTCCGGTGACCATTTAAAAACCGACTTCGGACTTAATAGGTCGGTGAGAGGAGAAACTACTGTCGAAAAGTTTTTACAAAAATTACGGTAATATCCCGCCATTCCCAGAAAGCGCTGTAATTCGCGACGTGTGGAAGGGACTGGAAATGACGTGATAGCCTCAATCTTGGCGTGTACTGGTTTTACCATGCCACTGCCCACAATCTTACCCAAGTAAACTACCGTTGCTTTTGCAAAATCACATTTGGCCAAATTAACTGTTAAATTGGCATCAGTCAGTTTCTCAAAAACCTGTGTCAACTGATGGATGTGTTCTTGCCACGTTTTTGAATGAACAACGATGTCATCTAAATACACCTCACATCCTGGCACTCCCCCCAACACGCAGTTAACTAACCGCCGAAATGTTGCGGGCGCATTGCGTACCCCAAAAGGCATTACTGTATACTGTAAGAAGGCATCAGGTGTAACAAATGCCGAGATTTCCTTTGCACGTTGAGTTAACGGCACCTGCCAAAATCCTTTAAGAAGGTCTAACTTTGTCACAAACACAGCCGACCCCACACGGTCAACACAGTCTTCCATACGAGGAAGAGGGTGACAGTCAGGTTTTGTGACATTGTTAACCCTTCTAAAGTCTGTGCAGAAACGTTCAGATCCATCAGACTTCATAGCCAAAAGACAGGGCGAGCTCCATGAGCTAATACTAGGTTCTGCAATACCATGCGCCAACATATAATTGACTTGATTTTGTAGTCGCTGACGTTTCACAGGGTTGACGCGGTATGGATGTTGTTTAATCGCAGCATTAGCACCAACATCGATGTCATGCTGCAGCACATGAGTCTGAGATGGAACATCTGAAAACAGGGAAACATGACACTTAATTAATTTAAATATGTCTGTTCTCTGTAAATCAGAAAGATGCAAAAAACAAGAGTCAAGATTAGCAAGCATCTCAGAATTTTTTAAACATCCTTGAACTGTAGCCACAGATGGACTCTCAATGTCGCCGCCAGCTTCAAGATCAGACAGCGACTCAGAGTTCTCAATGACACTGTCAGCACCCGATGACAACCCGGAAAATGATTGTACCTGTAACACACTTGAGACAGTTGAACACTCAGTGTTAGGCATAGATGAAGCTGTTTTTATTTTTTTAGAGCTCTGAGAAATCATTTGCCCACGATCATAATAAGGTTTGATCATGTTGATGTGGCAGAGTCTGCTACGACGAACACGGTCGGGGGTAGCAACCACATAATCCCTATCACTTACCCTTTTTTCAATGACATAAGGTCCACTATACCTCGCTTGAAGGCTACAGCCAGGAATCGGTAAAAATACCAAAACTTTGTCCCCCGGCTTAAACTGTCTGTCCACACTGTTCTTATCAAACCAGTTTTTCATCCTGGATTGAGCAACTGCTAAATTCTGTTTAGCCAGATCACATGCACGATGTAGCTTGTGCCGAAAAGAGCTAACATAATCCAGTATATTTTTTTGTTCCGATTCATTCAACCAATTGTCTCGCAGCAATTTCAAAGGGCCACGGATATTATGTGCAAACACCAAGTCTGCTGGGCTGAAGCCAGTAGATTCTTGCACCACTTCTCGAGCTGCAAACAAAAGCAAGTGCACACCCTCATCCCAATCCTTTTCAAACTCCAGGCAATATGCACGAAGCATTGATTTAAGGGTCTGATGAAATCTCTCCAATGTGCCCTGGCTTTCAGGATGGTAAGCACTTGAAAAGTTATGGGATATTTTCAGCTGATTGGTGACCTGTTTAAAAACACGAGACATAAAATTTGTTCCCTGGTCCGTTTGAATTACCTTGGGAAGCCCAAACAGTGAGAAGAACTTGGTCAGTGCTTTTACTACTGACGTGGCCGTAATTTTGCGCATGGGTATGGCCTCAGGAAAACGTGTTGAAGCGCACATAATGGTCAACAAAAATTTACTGCCAGATTTGGTCCGAGGCAATGGGCCTACACAGTCCACCACGACATGATCAAACGGCGAGTCTACAGCTGGAATAGGATATAAAGGGTAAGGTGGAATCGGTGGATTTGACTTTCCAGCTATTTGACAAGTATGACATGTTCTACAATGCCACTTCACATCCCGTTTTAGACCTGGCCAAAAAAAATTACGCAAAATACGATCGTAGGTTTTGGTGACACCCAAATGACCAGCTAAGGGGTTGTCATGAGCTAAACTGAGTATTTCACCTCAAAGCTTTTTTGGAACAACAATTTGTGTTACAGTGCTCCAATCATCATGCACAGAAGCAGAAGATGGCGTCCACTTGCGCATTAAAATGTTATTTTTGACAAAATAACCAGACACATTGTCGATAAGCTCTTCTTCAGGGACAGCCAATTCATACAGAGAAACGAGCGAATCATCACTCCTTTGTTCAGAAATTAGATGTTCTTTTGACATACGAACCCCACTAAAGCTCTCAGACAGCTCAGAACGTTCTAGCACATTGTCAGCTGATGAGTTTTCACATTTTCCATCCAACTCTGTAAAATCAGAGACTGAAGATGGAGAACTCAGAACAGGGCCACTATCAGAGTCTACTTTAGGTTCTTTGTCAAGATCTATCATAAAACTATCCTCCAAGCCATCAGAGTCTATCAAGTTAGCTTTAGCTATTGACCGAGTGACAGCACATACAGGAAACACTGTTGGATACTTCACCTGCAGTTCATCTGGGCCTTCAGACAAAAAGGGCACAGCAGTTACTTCAGGACTCACTAAGATTTTGCCCCCAGCAAGATCATTCCCCAAGAGAAAATCCACTCCTTTTATTGGAAAAGCTGTGCATGCTGCAACTGCTACTGGACCAGACACCAGATCCGACTCAAGCTGGACAGAATGCATTGGCAGGTTAACAAGTTTCATTCCAAATCCCTGAACAATCTCATTGCAGTTTAACGAAGTTTTATCAGAAAGAGGCAACACACTTTGTAGAATGATAGATCTAGAAGCGGCAGTATCACGCAAGATGGTTACAGGAACTTTTACATCACTGTCTGACAAGGAAACAACTCCCTTCATTATAAATGGTGAGTAAATCTCCAAATCAACACACCCTGACTGAAAAAGGTTTGATGTTGAGACTTTTTCTACCAGTGCCACAGTTTTAGGCTTCTTTTTATTCAACAAAAAACAGCTGTTGATTAAATGACCACGTTTTTTGCAATAAGCACATACTGGCCTTGGCCTAGCCGCATCTTTAGCACTGTGCTCAGTGTGAAAGTGCGTGACAGGACTACGCTGCAACGGAGAGAAAGATGGCTTTTCAAAGTTCTCTCTGTGAGTCAGAACATATTCATCGGCTAATACCGCAGCATCTAGTACATTAGTGACTTTCTGTTCATTCAAGTATGTTGCAATTTTGTCTGGTAGACAATTTTTGAATTCCTCCATTAGAATTAGATCACGAAGCTGTTCTAAATTTTTCACTTCTTGTGCAGAACACCAACGATCAAAAAGTACGGTTTTTTCACGACCAAATTCGACATAAGTTTGGCTTTCAGCTTTTTTATAACGCCTAAACTTTTGCCTATAGGCCTCGGGTACTAATTCATAAGACCTTAAAACAGCAGATTTCACCTGATCATATTTTAAACTTAATTCAGGTGAAAGAGAAGCATATGCCTCCTGGGCTTTTCCTGTGAATACACATTGCAAAAGAAGAGTCCATACCTCTTTAGGCCATTTCAATGTCGTAGCCACTCGTTCAAAAAGTACAAAATATTTGTCCACATCTCTCTCTGAAAAAGGAGGAATTAAACGAATGCATTTATTAATGTCAAAGTCTGTTTCCGGATCAAAATCCCTTGACTGCCTAGACAAACGAGCAGATTCACGTCTTCCAATTTCCTGTATCTCAAATTTACGCAGCTCAAATTCATGCTTTAGCTCTTTTTCCTTGAGCTCCAATCGCCGTATTTCTACTTGCAACTCAAGTCTACGCAATTCAGAGTCAGGCTGCACATCAGCACGTGAAGTGACAGCACTAACAGGAGGAAGGATACTCATTTCACATAAGGCTGTATGCAATTCATTTTTAATTTTCTGTTTTTTCTCTTGTTTAGAGAGTGGTACTTCAAAGTGAGCAGCAATAGAGAACAGATTACTTTTAGTACACTGTTCAAGTTTCTCTATGCTCGGATGAGCAACAAATTCCTCTAAACTAAACTCCATAATAAGATTGAAAAACACGCAGTCAAAATATTAATAACAAATATACAAAGAAATCAAATCTGCGTCAAATCTTAGTCATCCAACAGCAAAATACAAACTTCCGCAAATTAACTATATAACAAAATAGAAAGATAATGCAAAGGAAAGTGAAGTGACAACAAACGTTACAAAGTATACCAAATGCGAGCAAATACACCCCTCTATCTGCGCCTGCCTAACGGAACTTCACCTGTCTAACTCACCTAGTCTTCACGCAGTTCAGCGGCGGGTTATTATGCACTAAAAACCAGCAGGATTGTGAGACAATCTATAATAGACGACCCCACAAAATCCTACGGACGTGCTCCCGAGATATCTGCGTTAACAGATAACACTAACCGCCTCTTTGCGACACTACAAAAACAAAAAACAGACGAAGTCCAAAGGACAACGCCTCTTTAACCTAACAGGGGAGTAAAGGCCGCTATGCAATTGACAGTATACAAAAACACTTCACTTACCTGCATTTCCAGCAAGCTTTGCCATGCAACCGCGTTGATCAAGCAAAACAAACACGATGTTCACACACACATGCACACGCTCCGGTGTGACACGCTACGCGGGATTCCCTATGACGCGAAATTACGTCATGAGGAATTCCCCATGAGAACCAAACATTATAGTCTAACAATCGTTCAGTAAAGTCAAACAAGTTTGGTATCAAAAAGAGAACAAAGTGAAACAACTTAAAGAGAAGCGGACGAGCCCCCAATTATGTTACGGTCCCTAACTTGAATAAGACTCGTGACCAAAAGACAAC